>NW_013952468.1:264882-329029 GCF_001266775.1 Austrofundulus limnaeus
GTGTGTGTGTGTGTGTGTGTGTGTGTGTGTGTTTGTGCGTGTGTGTGTGTGTGGGTGGGGAGTCAGCTTTGGTGACATTTGGGGGCAATTTTAAGACTAAATGCCTACCTTTGGGGACAAAAGTTGAGTCCCCGTTTGGTTTAAATGCCATTGGTGGGTTGGGGGTTGGGTTTAGGACCAAGGTGTGAATTGAGTTTAGGTTCGTTTTAGGGTCAGGTAGGTACCTGTGAGGTTAGCCTTAGGGTTTGTGGTCAGGGTTAGGCTGTAGAAATGTAATGGAAGTCAATGGAATGTCCCCAAACGAATAGCTGTGCAAACTTGTGTGTGCAGGTGCACTCACTGGAGGTCAAAAACAAAGAACTGGAGCTGAACATCAGGGAGTTTTGCAGTAAAACCACATTTGTTACCAAAGATCACAGCGCCTACCTTTCCACCATCGCCGACCTGCAAGCAGAGGTAAATATTTCATCTTCCTTCATCTCACTCTGTCCTCTGAGTCCATATATGTCCTCTTTGTCTTTTTCCTAACAGCTGTATCTTTAACATCCTTCTCTGTCCTTCCTCTAGATGTGTCCAAACCATCTCAGGTCTCTGTATTTATCTCCCAGTCCTCCCTGTGCTGTAGCTCTGATCATCTCGTTCCTAACCCTCGTCAGGAGAAGCCCAACACCTTCAGCTCTGACACTTTCTGCTCTGCCTCCAAACCAAACTACAGCTGCTCTCACAACTCTAATAAACCTTTCCTTTGACCAAAAAAATCTAAAATGATTCAATCTGTTGCCTTTTCACATGTTCTGAACATGAATAGCGTCACTCCTTTTTTCACTGCAGGGACAACAATCATCTGATCAGTTTTCTGTTTGTTTTAGATCATAAAAATCTGCTCAGGCAATCAAAGTATCCTGCTGCAGACCGACAACGCCAAACTGGCAGCCGATGACTTTCAAATGAAGTAAGCTGATGCTCTTTATCTTTTAGATTCACATCAGAATATGTTTTCACGATCAGTCTCAGCTACCACCTCACCAAATTTTAGGTCTGTTTTATGGAATCGACTGAATTATTGTCATTTCTGTCAAAATCCATCCAGTGGTTATTTTGCTAACAGACATCCAGACGTGGGTAAAAACTCTGGTTCTAGAAGAGCTAAAGGATCAGCTTTAGATTGTGACATTTCTGAGTTCATGCTGATGAGTGTGACGTGCAGGTATGAGCTSGAGCTCAGCATGAGGAACACGGTGGAGGCTGACGTGATTCGTCTCCGAGGGATCCGGGACAACCTGACCCTCACCCTCTGCAGCCTGGAGACGAATGTGGAGAATCTGAAGGAGGAGCTGGTGTCTCTGGCCAACACCCACAAGAACGTGAGAACCTCTGAGTTCAGAACCTCTGCTGAGTCCAAAACACTGACATCTGGGTCTAAAATGTTCACTTCGGCTACTTTTGTTTGGCTGCAGGAGCTGGAGGAGCTGCGAGTCCAGGGCACCGGTTCTGTGAAGGTGGAGGTGGACAGCGCAGAGTCCGCTGACCTGACGAAGGTCCTGGAGGAAGTGAGGCAGCAGTACGAAACTCTGATGAAGAACAACAAGCTGGAGCTGGAGAAATGGTTCAAATCAAAGGTAAACAGGAGAACTTCTTCCTGAGTCCTGAGGATGGCTGAAATTAGCCACACCAGCTGAAACTGAAATAAGTTAAATCAGGCTGAACACCAGCTGAAAGCTAAAGGAAGTGGAATATTAGCTAAAATCTAAAGGAAGTGGAACATTAGTTAAAAGAAGCAAATATTAGCTAAAAGCTAAAGAAGCAGAATATAAGCTGAAAGCTTAAGGAAGCAGAACATTAGGTAAAAGCTAAAAGAACATTAGATAAAATCTAAAGGAATCAGAACATCAGCTAAAAGAAGCAGAACATCAGCTAAAAGAAGCAAAATATTAGCTAAATGCTATTGGAAGTGGAACATTAGCTAAAATAAGCAGAATATGAGCTGAAAGCTAAAGAAAGCAGAACATTAGGTAAAATTGTTTATTGTTTAACTTTTTTCATTTCATAATTTTTTTTATATACAATAAAAGTAAAAAAAATACAAGGTAAAAGCTAAAAGAAGAACATTAGATAAAATCTAAAGGAAGCAGAACATCAGCTAAAATAGAGGTGCCCAAAGTGGGGCCCACGGGCCAAAATTGGCCTGCCAAGCCATTTGATTTGGCCCACCAGCAATTGCCCTAGTTACTAGATTGTAATCTCCTGTCCTATGCATAAACRCTATATTTCCACATAGTCTTTCCAACCGTTGGTCCAACTATACGTACAAGGAGCTGTAGTGCAGACAGTCTTAATTCATAGTACTCAATTTATATTTGAATTACATTAAGATTAAATATAAAATACAAGTAACTACAAGAGACACTGAGATTAGATTTAAGCCCATATCTAGATTTGCACACCCGATAAGACCCCATATACTCAAATTTTAAATTGTGAAAAATCCCAYGAGGCTTTGCTGCTTGAGCATAAGTTGAATTTTGTCCATTTCCATGGACTGAAAAACAACAACAAACAAACAAACAATGTGGGCCACCGCACTGGCTACTAGCTTAATCATAAAAAATAAAACACTTTACATAAGAAATATTTGCATTTCATGTATTATATTATTGCACTTGGCCCGCGGCCCTCAGATTGATTTTAATTTTGGTCCTCTCAGTGAAAATGTTTGGGCACCCCTGAGCTAAAAGAAGCTAAATATCAGCTAAACGCTATRGGAAGTGGAACATTARCTAAAATAAGCAGAATWTTAGCTAAAAGCTAAAAGAAGTAGAATATTAGAAAAAAGCTAAAAGAAGCATAAAATTAGCTAAAAGCTAAAGGAAGCAAGATGGATAAAAAGCTGAAATATCAAAATGCTACACAAATGTTAAAGTAGCAGAATAGAAGCTAAAATCTAAAAGTATCAAAAGGGTAGCTGATAAAACCCCACTATAAATAGCTAAAAGTAGCAAAATGATAACCAAAAATAGCAACAAATGAGCTAAAATCAGTAAATTGACAACGAATAAGAACACTAGACAAAAGCAAAATGAGGAAAAAAACACAAAAAGTTGCAAAATGCTAGGTAGCCCAAAGCAGCATAAAGACAGAAAGAGAGTCACGAAATAAAAAATGCTTTTGAAGGAAGTRAGATTTTCATGTTTTTTATTGGGAAAAATATGTGAATATTTTGAACCATAAAAGTTTGGAAAACCAAACATTTCTTTTATTGTCTGATGTATTGTGGACCATGAGTTTACACATCATCATCCTCATCCTCATCATCATCCTCATCATCATCACCATCATCATCATATCACCCATCTAAATGAGCAGAACATTTTAAAAATATATATATGTGGTTTAAAAAACAGGTAGATGTGGTTTTCAGAAACTGTTGAAGAAAATCAGAAAAAGTTAAAATGTTAATCTTTGTGTTTCCTGTGTTTCTGTGAAAAGATGGAAATCCTTCAGAGCCAAATCATCTCCTGCACAACAGAAGTGAAGACGTATCACACAGAAATCTCTGAGCTGAAGAGAACCTACCAGGTTCTGGAAATAAGTCGTCAGGCTCTGTACAACGAGGTGAGTCTGGATCCGCAGCGCCGCTGGATCTGCTTTAAAAAAACACAAACATTAATAATAAAAACAATAAACAGGCAGATGAAAACAGCATCAACATTTAATTTTATCCAGTTATTATCAGTGGTGATCATGTAAATGCCTGTCTTTAAAACAAAGTTTAAAGATTAAATCATTTTTCTGTGCAAAAGTTTTAAAGTTTCGGTCCGAGGGTTTGAGCCTCTCTCTTTATCTGTCCTGCTTTTATTGTGAAAGGGTCTACTTGTGATACAGCTGCAGCCTTTGAAACAGAGGACCACATGAAACCKTCCTGTCTCTCCTGCAGGTTAAGTGTCTGCAGCAGAATGAGATGGAGGTGAACGCTCGGTACGCCGCTCTCCTCAGCCAGCACCAGGCCACCATCAGCAGCCTGGAGGCTGAGCTGCAGGAGATGAAGATGTCCCTGGAGCAGCTGCAGATCAAATACACACTGCTGCTGGAGCTCAAACCCAGGCTGGAGAGGGAAATCGAGGAATACAGGAGGCTGCTGGGAGGAGACGAACTTGAACAGAGGAGGTGAGAGATGTCTATTTTATTTCATTTAAACACTGACAATAAGAAATATTTATGACATTTTCTTCTTTTACAGGGCTGTGATCATCAAAGAAACCACAGAGGAAGTTGAAGGTAAGAATCTCAATCATTATCCCTTCAATTTGAAAATATAACCTGATGAAACTCATAACCTCTGATTGTTTCTATCTGTCCTCTGCAGAGCAAAAACCCCACATCGAGAAGCGAGTGAAGACCATCGTGGAGCAGATCATCGATGGTAAAGTGGTTTCCAGCACCGAGGACACCAAAGTGCAAACCATTCAGTAACACTGCTCCCACTAAACATATTTTTTTTTACATTTATACACACAGATTAATCAAAAGCTGTTTATTTAGAGTGATTAATGTATAATTTTAAGTTGTCTGCAAACTGTTTATATTCTTCTTTCATCTTATTTTTCTTTTGGCCAGAAAAATGTAGCAAAAAGTTGCCCTTCGTGCTTTTGGAAAAGGTGAATAAAACAACTAAAAGTAATAAAAAGCTGAATTTTTATGCATAAATGTGCTCTTATTCATGTCTACAGTGATCATCACGTGGTGAAAATTACAACTACTGAAAGCCTTTCATTCATTTAAGCAATGCATATCATCAGCCACTTTTCAGAGGTTTCAAAATAAAAGCATCATATGATGGGGAAATGACAGAGCTGTAGCTGATTTCAAACCTTGAAAATAACCTTACACACATTTTCATGTGTTGTCAAGAGACAATATGTTGTAGGTGACTCTCAGCTACTACCATCTAAAATTTTACCTAAATTTATGTAAAACTTACTGAGTTTTAGCCATTTTTGTGTTGGTTTATGTTGACGTAGCGGCCATCTTGACTCCCAGTGTTTGTTATTTTGGTTACAAACAAACAAAAAGGCACCTTATGTGGAAATATTTAATTCCTATRTGTAATTTCACTTTTAACCACCAGGTGTCTCTTTAGTCCTTTTCAAAATCCTCACTTCGAGAATCCCAACTTCAAATTGCATAAACAAATTTTTCCCTAATTGGAAGCAGGTTTATTTTTTCTGCTGCTCAGGAGACATTTATAAGTGTGATTATTTGATTTACTGAGAGTGAGTTAATTATGTGGTAGCAGCATAAAATTCAGGCACGTTTTAAAAAGTGCAGTGGGAAAAAGAGGCAGGTCTGGTTTGGATGGACACAGAAACATGGAAAGAAAAGTTTTGCCAAATAACTCAAGTCTCCATAAGAGTTTCATTGTCCTTTAAAACGCTCTAAATGTGATTTCATTTTGAGAAACGAAAAGCTTTTTTGTTTGGGTGGAGCTGAGTTAAAGTGACTCAGAGTTTAGGACTCCTTTCCTTTCAGTGTTTTTGTGCTCTCTGGTGCTGTTAAAAGTAATCCGAGAAAAGCTTCCAGGCTACCTGCTTTGTTCTGGCAGTGATTCGCCATCAACACCCAATCATTTATTTTATTYTGCATGTCAGCACAGAAATCCAACTTACCTGCAGAAAGTCACAAAATAAATTTTAAACATGTTTAAATAGTGTTTCAGCAATGAAATGGTTTTGCTGTTTTTTATTTGTTTTTGCGTGCACTAGGCATTTTGCACTACTTTCTTTTGCATTCTCTGTTATTTGAGCTTTTCGTCTATCAAAAAAGTTTGGCTCATTTAAGAGATTGGTGCTAGGACTTTTGACTTAACTTTACAAACACTTTTTTTTTTTACAGAAAAACACTGAGAACTCTTCAAATATTTAAAAAAATAATTTTCTCTTTTAAATCTGGTTCCATACTTTATTCTGTTTTTTGATACTTTTGGGTTTTCGAAAACATTTTGCTGCTAATTGTAGCCTTTAGCTCACCTTGAGATATATTTAGCTTTTAGACCAGAGGAGCCCAAAGTGGGGCCCGTGGGCCAAATTTGGCCCGCCAAGCCATTTGATTTGGCCCACCAACAGTTGCCAAAGTTACAAGGTTGTAACTTGTTATCCTATAGAAACACAGTATTTCCATTGGTCAAATGACTATATAAAAGGGCTGTAGTGAAGGTAGTTTTCAGTCATGGTGCTGACTTTATCTCTGTTTTATTAGGATTAAACATGAAACATGAAATGACAACAAGAAATATTTAGATCAGATTTAACCCCACATGTAGATTTGCGCACTTCATAAGGCCACAAAAACTAATATTTTATCAATTTATRAAATGTCCCATGAGCCTTTGCTACTTGAGCGTATGGCAGACTTTCTCCAAGTGCACAGAATCAAACAAAAGAGGGCCACTGCATAGCTTAATCTTTAAAAATAAAGGACTTTAATTAAAAACGTATTTGTATTTCATGTATTATATAACTGCATTTGGCCCGCAGCCATGGATAGATTTTAATTTTTGGTCCCCTCGGGGAAAATGTTTGGGCGCCCCTGTTTTAGACCTTTTGTTGCTTTTAGGTTGCTGCTTCTACCTTACATGCTCATTTTACCTAGCATTTTATAACTTTTACCTTTTAACCATGTGCTGATTTTAGCAACATTTTTTCTACTTTTAGCTATTCTTCTTTTCCTTTCAGTGTTTTATCTGTTACCAGTTAGCCAGTGTTTTTCTCCTTTGAGTATTTAGTCTTTCTCATTCTTTCAACTTTTATTGTTCCCATAGCTTTAAGCTGAATGGCGATTCAGCCAGTGTTTTTCTTTCTATAGCTTTTAGAAAGTGTATTGCACCTACTAGCTTTTAGCTAATGTTTCGCATTTTTTTAGCTGATGTTTTCCTCTTTTTAGCTTTTAGTTAGTATATTTATCTTTTTAGCCAGTCTTTTGCAATTTTTGGTAGTATTCTCCTCCTTTTATTGTTTTATTTTTAACAGTTAGCTAGTGTTTTTCTCCTTTCAGCATTTAGCCTTTCTCATTCTTTCATCTTTTCTTTCTTTCTTTTTTTTGCTCCTTTTAGGTTTTACTGTAGTTGGTGTGTTGCTCCTAATAGCTTTTAGCTAATGAATGGCTCCTTTTAGCTAGTGTTTTTCTTCTTTTAACTTATAGAAATTACATTGCTCCCATTATCTATTAGCTAATGTTTTGCACTTTTTAGCTGGTGTTTTTCCTCCTTTTATCTTTCAGCTAGTTTTTGGTTCTTTTAGGTTTTACTCTAGCTTCTACAGCAGGTGTTTCAGTTGTTCACACATTTTAATAGTTATTACAATGTTTTATTTCATGTTTGCAGACAAAACCACAAAGAATCAAAGGTTTTCCTTCAGTTGACTCCAGTTATCTGTTTTTACCACAAAGTGGAAAAAGGAGTTTAACTCTGAGCTCACCAGCTTTTCATTGCATTTTATCAGAAAAAGTGAATCCATCTCCACCCAGATCTTCTCGATGATCTTAGGTTGAACGTTCCCGATCCCTCATTTCATCACAAACTTTTAACAATGTTGTGACAAAGGTGTGGTTGCTCCCTGCAGGGCTTCACAACAAGTATCTGAAACAATTCAGGCATGCAAAGAACGAACAAAAACTGAGGAGGACAGCCAAAAACCACCTGAATAAGGAATGAGTCATCTTTGCCCCAGTTCCTCCCAACACAACAGGTCCAAACAAGATACTGTCTCACGTTAAAAGATCCACGCCCAGGTAGAAACACCTTCTGAATGTCTGTCATCTTTCAACAAATTAAAATGTAACAATCAGCAAGTGTCACTATTTAAACTTGTCTGCAGATAAACCAACAGAGTTTGTGACAAATTATGATAAATAAACAAAAAGCACTGGTTCAGATATGTAAAGTCCAACTT
The DNA here is from genome assembly GCF_001266775.1 of Austrofundulus limnaeus. Taxonomy (NCBI): domain Eukaryota; kingdom Metazoa; phylum Chordata; class Actinopteri; order Cyprinodontiformes; family Rivulidae; genus Austrofundulus; species Austrofundulus limnaeus. Next base: position 272,826 of record NW_013952468.1, read on the forward strand.
AAACTTTGAACAATGTTTTTTTTATTTTGAAGTTTGCCTGAGCTGCAGAGCTCCAAAAAAGCCTGGGTTTTCTCATGTTTCACCAAAAATCCCACTGGGCTCCTTTATCTTTCTCCTCACATTTTATTTGTATTTTTTTTACAGGTTTTGTTTATGTTTAGGCTCCATACTCCTATCAAATGTTACAGAATAGATTCACAATCAGGCAGCATGCTCTGATGCAAAGTTTGTCTACGGTGAGGTGAGAATTATCTAATTGTACAGCTAATAAAATGCCAATTATTCCATTTGTTCAAAAGAACATCAGAATTTAAACAACGTATCCCGCATTCACACACAAACCGCAGCCAYGCCTTGTTCTTTAAGCACACATGTTGTTGTTATTCATCACTCTGATAACAGAACAAACGGTGACTTCACTGCCAAGGTGAAACAGAAAGGCAACAAATAGCAGGTGACTTAAAACCTCAGAGTTAATTAATTTTAATTAGACTCATCCGTTTGTCAGTACTAATAGCTGCAGGAAAGAAACAGGAAGCTTCAAACCACAAACACTTCTACTGTAATTCCTTACTTTTTACAAACATTATGGGTTTCTTTATTTTTATGGACAAATCAAATATTAAAACAGTTCATATCTCAAAAGTGGGGTTCTGTGGCATGATCATGTACAATAAGTATCTTACCTGTTGTATATAGATTTTTGCATGGACACCATTTGGTGAAATAAAGTTAAAATTTGACTGGATGAACAAATTAACAGCTAATCGGATGTGGGTCAAGATGAAGATGGATTATTGGTGTTTAAAAAGAACTCCAGTCTTCCCCCTCCTGCTGCCCTGGGGTCAAAATGACCAAAAGGGCTTCATCAGACAAGTTCATGTGAATGCAACTTTATAAAAAGTTCATCTCAGCCGTGCTCTTACATGGTTATTTACCAAAAAATATGGATTTTTAAAAACAGAAACAGCAGCAGCGACTAGCTGTAGCACTTCAGCTGGAATGCCTGAATACTCCCACTTGAACAACACGACAGGTGTGAAACTGGTGTCAGTGTTAGGACCGGGTCTGATTTAACTGCGACTGTGGGAAAGCTGGAGATGAATATTTGTGATCAAATTTAAATTTCTTATGGAAATGTAGTGTCTTTTAAAAGCAGTGTTATGTTTAAAGCGTTACGTTTTAACTTTTACAGAGGTGGAGTTTCATGTGATGTCTGCTTGTGTAAGTTAATATCGACAGAAAACAATAGTAAAAAATCAAGTTGTGCGTGATTCCAGGTTAGCAATGGAAAGTTAGAGACAATCACATGCAAGATTTGGGAGAAATGTTAAAATAATAACTCCTCAACTCATCTCTAAGGTTGCTGGTATTTGTTTTACTTTCCGTCATGATCCGTACTTCATAACAACAGGTATTTCTCTCTTGATATAAAAGTGGTTTCAAACTGATCTGTTGTCATTCAGCACATGGAAGAGTTGACTTTGTGACCTGAAAATGATAAGCAGCTGCAAAAATCTGAAGAAACATCTGGTTTTGGTTTTTCTAAGTTGTATTTTTTGCTCAGTCAGCAACAGCACAAAAAAAAAAACACTTTATTTTTATGCAAGAAACAAAATACAAAACATGCACTGTTACTATAACCGACCCTATTAACTAAATGAACTCATAACTAAATGGGAAAGTTTTTTTAACTAAACTTTCCTGTCAGCAGGGGTTTATGTGAAACATTTAAAGAAAATCCTGCAGAAAGACGGGAAAATGTGAGATGGAAAGAAGCAAACAGGCAGGAGCTTGTTCTCCTCTTAGTGAAATGAAAATGTCCAATAAAATAAAGTGTACTTATATTTGTGGTGAGCCTGGTCATCATAAAACTGCTCACAAATGTTCATTTAAAACAAATCCTGCAGATGGATCAACACAACGACTTAAAATTACAGTACTTTTGTATTTAGAAATAAAACAAATGTCTTTCTGTTTTAATGGAAAGTAACATTTTGTTTGACTTCACTGTTTGTATTATTGCCTTGGTAGCGAAACAGGTTCTGGTTGAGCTGCATAGTTTTGGGCTCCGTGGATGAGAGAACAAAATCAACATCGGCAAAGTCCTGTCAGGACGATGACAAGATTTAAAGCCTGTCACAGTGGAGTGAACCACAAACAGTAACAGGTGTGGCTGTGTCATCATCTACGAAACATTTCGCTTTCGCAAAAAAACCCAATAAACTAAAACAAAAAAAATTAATAAAAAAATAAATAAAAAAGGTCAAAAGTTCCTAAAATAAGCCAAATGCATCAGAAGGAATGTAAAATTTAGTTTTCAGTGAGTTTAAGTTTGAACTGATTTATAGAAGATAAAGAAGGATAAGTTTCTTATTTTTATGGGTGTGTGAAAAACATTTTTTGTCTGAGTGAGATGGGTGGGGTTTTGCACTCATTTCGGGTCACGGCGTTGGTATTGTGTTTGCCCAGCTCCACCCCCACCCGCGGCTGGAGACAGCAGGGATAAAAAGGAGGCAGGGGTAGAGCTCCCACATCTCAGCCATCTCCTTCTCCTCGAGGCAGACACACCTCCTGAACGTCTCAGCCACCATGAGCAGATCCATCGTGTCCAGCTCGTACTCCGGGCGCTCCATGGGAGGCCTGGGTGGATCCCGGGTGAAGACCCAGTACTCTTCCAGCGTGTACGGCGGTGCAGGTGGGAGCGGACTGAGAATCTCCTCTGCCTCTTGTGGCTTTGGAGCCGGTGCTGGGAGCAGTTATGGTTTTGGCGCAGGGGGTGACATGGACCTCMWTGTCGGGGCCAACGAGAAGGCCACCATGCAGAACCTGAACGACCGCCTGGCCTCCTACCTGGAGAAGGTTCACAAACTCGAGAAGGCCAACGCTGATCTGGAGCTGAAGATCCGAGAGTATCTGGAGAAGAAAACTGGCCCAAAGTCTCGGGACTACTCAGCTTATGAGGCCACCATAGCTGACCTGCAGGAGAAGGTGATGTACACGACTTTGTAGTTCTCAATAAAACACCAAAACATAAAATTAAGACATTATGTTGAAATACAGACGAATTAAAAGAAACTTTTCTTCATCAAACAGATCCTGGATGCTGTTAAGAAGAATGGAAGCGTCCTTTTGGCCAACGAGAACGCAAAACTGGCAGCAGACGACTTCAGGACCAAGTAAGTATCAGAACAGATATTTAGGAACTTCAAAAACTAAACGGAAGATGGCAACATTTTTTTTCTCCCTGGCAGGTATGAGAACGAGCTCAGCATGCGTCAGTCAGTGGAAGCAGATGTTGCAGAGTTGAAGAGAGTTCTAGACCAGCTGACGTTGACCCGGTCCGACCTGGAGCTGCAGATAGAAGGCCTCAGAGAGGAGCTGGTGTTCCTGAAGAAGAACCACCAGGAGGTGAGGGGACAAAACGTCCGTCTGCTCAATAAAATGATCCGTTAAAAACATCTCTGTGAAGCCAACGTGTCGATCCAACAGGAAATGGAGGCCATGAGGGCCCAAATGAGCGGGCAGATCAACGTGGAGGTGGACGCCAAGCCGCAGCAGGACCTGAGCAAAGTTATGGCTGAGATCCGTGAGCAGTATGAGGCCGTGGCCGCAAAGAACCAGAGAGAACTTCAAAACTGGTTTGATACAAAGGTGAGAAACCAGAGGCGGTTCCAGTTAGATGATTTAAGCTCCTCGGGTTCACTGCTCTGTTTTTTCTCGTCTCCTGCAGTCAGCAGAACTAACCAAAGAGGTGGCAGTGAGCACAGAGACTCTGCAAACGTCCAAAACAGAAATCAACGATCTCCGCCGCACAATGCAAAGCCTTGAGATTGAGCTGCAGTCGCAGCTGAGCATGGTAAAAGATCCTGAGCTGTCACTTTCCTGACCTCAACACGTGCACATGCTTTAAGTCTTTCCTTGTCTTTGCCTCCCCTCAGAAATCAACACTAGAAGGGAATCTAGCTGAAATAAGGGCTCGATATGCTCAGAGGCTCAACGGCTTCCAGCTGCAGGTGGAGAGTCTGGAGGCACAGCTGAGCCAGCTGCGCGCCGACATGAAACGACAGAACCAGGACTACGAGATGCTGCTCGACATCAAGACACGGCTGGAGATGGAGATCGCAGAATACAGGAGGCTGCTGGACGGAGAGGCCGGGTAAGCTTCAAATACTTCACACCTTGTCCTGGGAAGTTGATTCTCTGAAGGGTTTCGGCTCAGTCTCTGTGTTTCTCTGTGTCTCCACAGCACCAGCAGCTCAGGAAGCAGCACCGTGAAAAAGGTCATCGTCTACACCGAGGAGGTGAAGGACAAGAAAGTCTCTTCCAGAACCTGAAAACCTGGATCGTGCAGAAACCACGAGGCAGCACCTGGAGGCCGATTTAAAAACAAAAATGATGTAACGCAATAAAACCCTCTCGGTTTGCCACCTCTGTCTTTGTCTCATTTGTATGTGCAGATTTTCACACAATCCTTCGACAGTGCCAAAAACAAAACCTGTTCAGCCTGATGAAAGCTCTTTTTAGTAACAGTTTATATTTTGGAATGAATCCATTTGAAACTGTACTCTGAATGACATCATTTCAGCTTCAGGCTGAGATTAAAACAATGTCAGATGATGTGTTACACCACTAAAGAATATTACTTGAAGTGACAGATCTCACCGTGCACATCATTATTTAACATTATGTATTCTGCATGATTAGTTAGAACTTTAAATATGTGCTGGGAATGACTCTCAGCTACTACCACACTAAGTTTTAGCTCATCCGTAAAGTTCATTAGCTATTTTAGTGTTAGCTATGGTTGTTTAACTTTGGGAGCCATTTTAAACTGGGTTGATTCCATAAGTGCAAATAGGGATTACTTTCTGAGAGTTAATATTAATAAGATATTTTGCTAACACACAAACAGGGCTGACTCCAGTTAAAGCTTTAAGCAAAAGGTGAACAAACGTGTCGAGCTCAATCATTGCTCAGCGATAATTACACCAAATTTTACAAAAACAGCCTAGAGGAGCTCATAAAGTGATGAACAAGAAGCTGCTYCTTGTGAAGCTCAAATATCAGAGAAGAGGCTCCTAAATTCTCCCACCTGAGGCTGAGTTACTTATGAGCTCATCTTTTTAATCTGAGAGGCTAAACAGAACCACAACAGTGTTAGAACTTAAAAAAAGCTTAGAGTCTCAGTGTCTCTTCAGTCAGGAACAGGTGGCATTGTCTTTAACAGAATGACTTATTTCTGACAAAATCATATAATCAAATCATTAACTGTTCTGTTTTTTTAAGTGCATCTTAAAATATTCATATATAGAGACACAAAATACATTAAAATAACAATGTTCTTTTTAAACCATCAGGGGGAGCTCTGAGTTAAACAACTGACACTAAATATATCTTTTTTTAACCAAAATGAATAAATATAACAACACCAAATAACACTACAACTAAAAAGACTCYACAGAGCTAACAATTACTAATACTATAAATTTACCACAGAGCAAATAAAACTGATTAAAACTTCACTTGTTTTTGTAGATTATGTTTTTGTTAGATCTTTCCCTGCTCCAGTATCCCCACCAATAAAAACCACTAATAATTGAAAACTGACTCAAATTAATGATGAAAAAGGGACACAATTAATTTTTCTCTGTTAATGTTAATCATATATCACACAAACACAAAACCAGGATCAATTGAATTTTACYAATGGCTGGACTGCACGAAAAATAAAACTTCCAATTCCAGAAAAAAGACTGAAATTTGCAATAAATGATCAAAAACATTAATACTACTTGTTTAAACTCTTTAAAAGTCATTATAAATGATTTACGACTTCACTTCTCACCTTGTTCTGGAAGCACAGCTCCACATCTCTGTGATTCTTGGCGATCAGAGCCTCATCGATTCAACGAGGTGCTGGTGTGCTGGATWACATGTTTTAATCTTTAATCTGTGGGTTAAAGGTGTTGGGCAAACAGAAACAATGAGCTAATGGAGGAAGAGAAGAAWACATGGAAATGGGCAGAGAGAAGAGGGGCAGCGTGTAAAGCGTCAGGCAGCAGAGATGTTTTTGAAAACAGTAACAGTATTTCCTCTGGTTTATCAGGGGAAAGCAGAGTTCATGCAGGAAATCTAATTAGATTTGGTAACAACAGCAGTGGCCCGTGGTGTGGGCAGTGTAGRCAAATGCTAAGGGTGCAGTCCATCTAGGGGGCGACACAAATGGGACATGAAAAATCATATTTGATAACTCTTTTTTTAAGCATAGTTGATTTAGTCTGTAGAATAATCACTGGTTCCTCAGATTTATGAAGGTAACTTGTTCTGMGGGTTTCTCACAGCTGCTGGGTTATATGATGCAGATGTTTCATGATAAAACATGATGCAGTCAAGACTAACTACTGGTGCTCGGTGTGTCATAAAACAAAACAAGGATAMTATAAAGTACAGGTTAACGTCTGGTTTTCAGTGTTTTACCTTCATAAAATACTGTTTTTATGTTTTATTAATCCAAAGAATTGAGTAAAATGCACTTCAAATGGAAAATGCAGAGTTTTGAGTAGAGCTTTAACCCCTGGATGCCCCTAGAACTGCTTCACTCCACAGCTGCTTGCTATCATGAACAGGAGTTCCTCATGATGTCAGCAGATGTCGGCAGGTATGAGGTAAAATGTCTGGTATTCTGTTTCATATTATTTATACTGTTTACTGGACTACAGAGATGTGCGGAAGTCTTTTTTTGCAAATCCAAGTCAAGTCTCAAGTTTTGGCTCCAAGTCCAAGTCTCTAACAGCAGGGACTTAAGTGTGACTTCAGTCTAAGTCCGAGTCACGAGTCCCCATCTCTGCTGGACAACAAAAAATAATATTAAAAACAAAAGTATTTGGTAGTGAGAGTCAGAAAACTGCACAAGGGGGCAACACCTGAAATCTTGCCTTGGGCGCCAAATTGACCAGAGCCGGCCCACAGAATGATAAGAGGTTGAAATTGTTGCACTGTTTTATGCTTCTTATCTTATCTCCTGGTGGTTTTTCTCCAGCATGATGACATCATCCTTCTGTGACTCATAATGATCCTCCAGCTCTGAGCTTTCCCCAGTCAGTTCCTCCAGCAATGTCGCCCTCTGCAGCCAGCCTCATGTTCAGCTCAGTCCGCTACCTGACAGGACAGAACAGGTCAGAGAGGTTTCAGCAGCTCATTAATGGCAGATCAAATAAAACTTTTAGGAGCATGTCTTTATGTCTCTTTACCTACTAAATGCAGCAAAGTGAGAAGAAGACAGCATGCAGTTGATACATTGGCTCAAACTCTACCTCATGATCTCTCCATCAACACTGGTGTGGTGGGGCTGGGATTCAGTCACTTGTTTTTAGCTATGATACATGTTCTTGTTTCTGTGGTGAAAGCTTCAGTTTATTAGCTGATTTTCTCCAGACTTAAAAGCATGAGCAATGGATAAATTCACATAATCTTGAATAAAAATCTTTGATATTAGATCTGACTCATGTCAGTGAAGTTAGACCCAAACTTTGGGGTGAAAGGTGGCTGCAGCTTCTGTCATCAAACTGACTGAATCCGGCTGAGGCCAGAAACAACTGACGGTTTGTTCTGCACCTGAAGAAGGTTGGTCAAAGGATAAATGGTTTTAAAAGGTGCAAGAAACACTCAGCATCCCATGAGGAAAATGATTACGACTGCTTAGATTTGACACCTTAACGGTTTGAAACAAGTTACCATTTTCTACAACACAGTGACAAAACACAGATATAATTGATTACAAAAGCAAAGGTTTTATTTTTGTTTAAGTGCAGCTAATTGAGGTTTTAAGTTTCATTTGTAGTTTTTTCTGCTGCAACATGAAAACAGTTAGATGCATCCATTCTTTGCCAAATAAATGGATTATTACTGGTTTTYCTACAGAAATGGCTGTAATTTGGTCAAATTTACAGAAACTGAGTGAAAGTTTGATGTGTTAGTAGCTGAGAGTCGTTAACAACACATCCTGAGCGCTAACACTTTTGTCATTATCTCACATTTTTGCAGAAGGTTGCATCTTTGTTTCATAAAGTTTACAACATAAAAATGGCCTTAATTTAAAGGTTTCAAGTAAACGGTTTTGATTGGAATGGATTACTTCTTTTATGTATACCAGTCAAGGATGAGTAAGGATTTTAAACTATTATTTCTCAGAATTGTTTATTGGGGGATGCCTAACATTGTTCTGAGTTGTGAAGCCTTACCCCCCCAGCACTGAAACTCTGTGGGTCTGTCAGTCACACAAGTGCTCAAACATGATCGGCTCGCGGCACTGCATCCTCCCTTTCAAACAATCTCATCTGTGCTCAGTGAATTGAACAGATCTTTATCTTTTAAAGGCTGAGAAAGTGAAAAAATGCAGCTCCGCCTGAATTCACCTTCAGAGAAACACGGCAGACTYCACATCTGAGAGGAGATGTGTTTGCATGTGGAGGTCTGTCAGACGCAATAATCTCTTTGTGTCACTATAATCTGTCAAATTATTCTTTTTTTTCAGTTTGTGGTAGCAGCTGCGTGTGAAGTTCTTTACTGCTGACAGCGCCAGAATCCAAAAGGCACCCGAGATGAAGTCGGCAATAAATGTGCCATGAAGACAACTGGGACATTCAGCTTTAAAAGTATTCAGCATTGTTATGATTTTTGACATTTAATCATAAATATAGTTGTGTAAATGATGACTCAGCATGCACACTATTGTTCTCATGTTTGTTTCTTCAATCCGGTTGAACAACTTCCACTGCTTTGTGTTATTTGAACTATTTTTATATCAGAAAGTTCAGATGGTGCAATGACTTTCAGTGTTTGGGACATTTTTACTTTTTGAATGAAAACCCCCGTATTTGTCAGGGTTTGCTGGTGACGACCCAAAGACACAAACTTTAACAAGGACTCATAAAAAATAATTTAATAATAACAGTTTTCAAAAAAAAAATTTGTGTGATGTGGCAGCAAGAAACAAAAAGCATAAAACTTCAGAAGAGAACCTGACAGAGTATAAAATATTCTGACAGACTGCAGATGAGAGGTTTGATTAAAGAGGCGGGGCTTATGAACTGAGACAGGTGGCGTAATGACAACAGGGAACAGGTGTAAGTGGGTGGGGCAGAACTGAGGAGCAGAAGTTGACTGAGGAAAAGTACTGAGGACTGACAGAAAACATACCAAATACAAAGAAAAATAAACATCTTGAAATAAAGAACTAAACACTGAAAAACATAATTCACGATATAAACATGTAAAATCTCCTTATTACTTCAAAAAAATTTTATAACTGCTTCATCATATTTTGACTATTTTATCTTCTAATCTTCCTTTTAGAAACTGTTTTGTTGACTTCAGTTTTTAAAATATGGTCTGATTTATTTTAGATTTAGCCACAGCTGTGCTAATTTTAGCTTTCAGCTTTAATTAAATTATTTTTTTTGGCAATGATTTAGCAAATTCAGGCTTTTGGATACAGTTTTGTCAACTTCAGCCTTTAACTCCAAATTTGCTAATTTTAGTCTTTAGCTACTTTTTTTTATTAAACTTTTAGTTGCAGTTTGACTGATYTTAACCTTTAGCTACTGTTTTAACTATCTATTTTTTATTTATTAAAAAATTTTCACTCATTTAAAAAATACAATAATTAAAAGAAAACACACCACGTGTATATCATGTTAACTTTTAGTCACTGTTTTATTTAATTCAGCTTGTGTTCTGATTGTTTCAGCTTTCATTTTGCTTATTTTATTTTTTAACAATGAAGTTTTGGCTTCTTCAGACATTTTCAGCAGGCATTCAGCTCTGAGCCTTCACTCAGTATTTTTGCAGAAAATGCAAACTTTTCTGGTTATGATTTAATTTGCTGATAAAAAGATAATTAAACATTACAGTCTCACTTTATTTTTCTTTATTTAAGGGCCTAACTTATTCTCAGCAACAGAAACAAAGCTGCAGCTGCAGGTGGTCACTTAAAGCTAAAGTTTTTTGACCAAATTGTTGAAAATACCAGCTGATGTCAGCCATGATGTCATAAATGTTTAATATAAAAACAAAACTTTTCTGACCCTGACTGGGATCACTGCTACACACTGTTTCACATCACAAATAAAATCACTAATCCTCACCACTTAAAACCTAATTGTTACATAAACTACAATTATAAAAAGGTGTGTTAGCAACACGTGCTAAACCTCCGTAAGTAAACTAACTAACCCTAACAGTGGAAGATTCAAGCAGAACATTTAAACCCTAAAAACTTGTTAGAAAGGATTAAGCACAAAGAAAGAAAGTTGTGTTACGAGCTGGCTGGGTTGATCGAGCTGCTCTGGTACTTTACTGATAAACGGACCTGCGAGGCTTTAGAAATGGAGATTTACGCTGAAAGTTCCTTTCAGYTTCAAGAACATGTTTTATTGCTAGTTTTTGTATTAGTTTACAGCTCCAAGATGTTAAATAAATTCACATTTATCTTTGTGTGGTTCAAGGATTTAATGAGAAAATGAACTGCAAGATATTTTAGGGGATGATTGATGGTTTGATGTAAGTTTTTTTTAATTTACACCTGAAGCTCAGATCATGTATTTTTGCAGTAACATAAGATCTCGTAATAGTTTGTGGTGGTCAAAACCACATGTAATTGGATAGAAACTGGAGGGTCAACTTACATCAGAAGCACCAACATTTTTTTCTCTCTCTAACTCCTCTGGTCTGCAAGAACATTTCAGAAATTAACTTAAACTAGTTACTGTTTACCAGCTTAATGAAGTCAAAGAGAATAATAACCAATCAAGCATTTTGCTAACTGAAATAAACACATTATGTGGCTTCTTTGGTATTTGTCTTTATGCTGAAAGAATCAGGCTGACCAGGAGTCTGCAGGTGCAAATTAAACTGTCAGTCATCTCCTTGTCTGGCCTCACCCTGCTCATCAGTGTGACTGTGACTGAAGAGGTTAGAAAATAATTACAGAGAAAAACACTTGAACGTTCAAACCATTTCCTTCACCAAACATCAGAATTTCTTCATTCCTTTATGAACAGATTGGTTTAACCTCAAAGTATTAAATTGAGGTGTTTTTTGCTTTGGCTTTATCAGTGAAGTGCACATTTATTTGAACTAAATGCTAATATTGGCGAGTGCTTAACACCAACACTAATAAATCAATGTTTGACAGTTATTCTTTGTTCACAACTGTTGTTTAAACATTACAGTAGCTTCTGCTGTCAGGACTGAGCAGCTGTGGCTGACAGGAACACCTTTACTGCTACTGAGCTAGGATGCTAAAAATCATCTTATTAGCTGATTTGCATCGTTTAAACTTTAAAAACCACTCTCCTGAACATACGTTTTCTAGCTTACGTGACAAAAATTACCTTCAGCTGCCTTTCCCTCCCCAGACCTAGGTTTCATGGAGCTTAAAATTGTCGCTGGCATGTGTCAGTTTTGTCACCGGCGTGCTCAAAAATGCTGCAGATGCCATGTTCGGTATTTTCTTGGGTCGTAGCAGCTTTAAGCAACTGAAGAAAGGATAATGAAKTCGCTGCCAGTCGGGGCAGAAACAAGAAAATGTGGAATCTCGAGTTTGACTTGAAAGTAAGACAACAACCCCCCTACCCATCGATAACCACACCCGGGGTGATGAAGACTTTGCATAGTAAAATGTGGGGTTATCTTTCATCTGCATTCCATCCATTCAGCTGAAACTTCAAGCCCTTCCCACTTTCCTGTGGCAGCTATAAAACCAAGGAGACCAGGTGATGCTTTCTACTGCAGATAGACTCCAGTTCTCCTATTGACGTCCTTCGTCCTGATCGAGACTCTCCGGCATGTCTTTCAGCACCAGATCCTACAGCCAGTCCATCGGCCACAAGACCATGAGCGTCTACGGTGGAGCAGGAGGGCGTGGCACCCGTGTCTCCTCATCCCGGATGAGCGTCGGGCCTTTCCTCAGCCTGGGCAGCACCGAGGGGCTCGACCTGCACGTCGACGCCAACGAGAAGGCCACCCTGCAGAACCTGAACGACCGCCTGGCCTCCTACCTGGAGAAGGTGCACAAGTTGGAGAAGGAGAACCTGCAACTGGAAAAGCAGATCAGAGAATGGTACGAGAGCAAAACTGTGACCACCCATGACTACAGCAACTACTTTGTCACCATCAAAGAGCTGCAGGACAAGGTAAGAGACGATAAACAAGAGCGGGTGTGTTTATTATAGCTTCTATCAAACCGTGAAAACTAAACCTGAGCTGACATTTGTAACTTTTTCTCAGATCTATGCTGCCTCCAGGCTCAACGCCAAGACCATCCTGGACATCGACAACGCCAAGCTGGCCGCTGAGGATTTCAAGATGAAGTGAGTGTTTCACATTCGCACCAACAAGGTGAACCCTGAGCTGCTCTCTGACCGGTTCTGTCCTCTCAGGTATGAGACCGAGCTGAACATGAGGCTGGCTGTAGAGGGCGACATCGCTGGACTCAAGAGGGTGCTGGATGAAATGAATATGGCCAGAATGGACCTGGAGCTTCAGTACGAGTCACTGAAGGATGAGCTCATCATGCTGAAGAAGAACCATGAGGAGGTGAGACGGCAGCTTGAATGATGGCGATGAAACAATATCAACAACTTAAAGGTTTAGAAAACCAAGCCCATGTGTCTGTTTATACAATCTCTGAAAGTGTCCTGATGCATCTCAGTAATCCAGRTAGAAAAGAATCAAAAAGAAAAACTAAGTCGGTCCTCTGGATGGGTTCTTCTTTAGTGAACTAAAGAAGAACCCATCCAGAGGACCCACTTATTTTTTCTTTTTGATTTTAATCTCTGAAAGTGATTGATTAAACAGAGGTCAGAGACATTCATCTTTTCAGTGGCAGCTGTTTACTGTAAGATTAAACCAGCTTAATTTGTCTTTTCTTTCTCAAGGCATGAACTCTGTTTTCCCCTGATAAACCAGAGGAAATACTGTGTTACTGTTCTCAAAAACATCTCTGCTGCCTGACGCTTTAAGTGCTGCCCCTCTTCTCTCTGCCCATTTCCATGTATTCTTCTCTTCCTCCATTAGCTCATTGTTTCTGTTTGCCTTTAACCCGCAGATTAAAGAATGGAAACACACATGTAATCCAGTACACCAGAACCTCATTGATCCTGTTGAGTTTTTAAATGTTCCCCGTATCATCTGCAGGAGCTGGGGCTGCTGAGGAACCAGATCGGTGGCCAGGTGAATGTGACTGTGGATGCTCGTTCCTCTGTAGACCTGAACCAGGTCATGAGCGAGATCAGGGATCACTACGAGGCTCTGACCGCCAAGAATCGCAAAGACGTGGAGTTGTGGTACCAGAATAAGGTTAGAAGTGAAGTCACAATAAATTTTTTGAAGAGTCGACCGGAGGGGTAACATGTGTGTTGTGTTTCTGCTCAGATGTCAGTCGTGGAGGTGGAAGTTAAAGAAAGCTCAGACACTCTGATGACGCAACAAACAGAGATTAAAGACCTGAAGTCCACCCTGCAGAGGCTCGAGATTGAACTGCAGTCCCAGCTGAGCATGGTATATCCAACCCCTGACCTGACCCAAATGATCAGAATCAAGTCCAGGATGATTTAGATTAACTTTTGATTTAAAAAATGGTTAGAGTTTTCAATGAAACTGCAGTTTGGGTACCAAAAGAATTAGCTACATTTTGCTGAAGAAGTTGAAGTTAAGCTCTTAAACCTTAACAAGAAAGCTGTACATCAAAAACCATGCAATAATTTACTCTGTATTTTGCCAGACTATGGTAATCCTGGGGTGGTGATGATGGGGCCCTTGAATATTACTGCCCAGGGTACAGCGAAGTGTTAATCCGGCCCTGTGCAGAACCATTTGAAAATTAACCCCATCACTTTGCTCTCTTCCCACAACAGAAAACATCTTTGGATGGAACCCTGTCAGAGACTCAGGCCCGCTTCGCCGCACAACTAGCCAATCTCCAGATCCAAGTCACAAACATCGAGGTTCAGTTAACCCAGATCAACGCCAGCATCACGTCTCTTGCTCAGGAGTACAGCGTGCTTCTGGACCTGAAGACCCGCCTGGAGAACGAGATCAAAGAGTACAGGAGGCTGCTCGATGGAGAAGACGAGAGGTGAGACCTGAAAATGATAAAATCAACTTATAGCAGAGATGATAAGAATCTAACATCTTTTTTTGTCTTTCTTCTATTGCCAGCTCAAAACACGGTAAGAAACTTTACACTCTTAAAATATTACAAACGTTTTAAAACTTTCAGAAATGATAATTACTCATGAATCTTTTTTTTTCTTTTTCAGTGATCACAAAGGTGATTACTGTGAAGGAGACCGTCGTTGATGGAAAGGTTGTTAAATCCAGCAAGAATGTTGATGTGAACGTGGGTCAAGTTCAGTGAAATGTTGAACCCATCAGCAAAATCCAATAAAAACCTTGCAATTGAAATGATTTTGCATTGTCTCTTTGTAAAAAGCATGAACTAATTTAGAGGAGCGTTGTGAGTTTTTCCACCACTGGAAAATACCGAGCACAAACTGCACCAACCTTTTACTGCTGCTCAGTGAAACATCTTCAGTTTTTGAGTATTGCTCCATGGATAGCTCTTAAAGTGACCTCAAAGTGTTAATTTAAACAACTTACAGAAATGTGGGAAAGACTGTGAGAAGWTGTGTCAATAAAGGCAGACCTAATGACACAAGAGAAACTGGGGATGAGTTGCTAAAATTTCTGACTTATTGGCTAAATTCCAGAACAAGTTGTGGGTTTAATAAGGCCGCTGGGATCAGTGAGTGCTGTCAGCACGTGTAGTTTACTGCCACCTGTAGAAACAGTGATGAACACTGTAATTTTGAATAAGCAGATAAAATATATATAAAAAAACGAAGTATAAAAACAATAGCCACTCACCCTTGGGGTACACCACCATTTTGATGGTGATCACAAAAAAGTGTCACTTTAATCAAAAAGAACTTGCTTCAAGCTTCAGATGGTTTAAAGTCACTTCAGGTAAAGCTTCTGTACCACAAGATATTTCAAAATCAAGGTGGAAAGTGCTAAAATAGCCCTGTTTTAATAAATTATGCAAACTTTCTCCAGATCATTAGGTAAAATGAACATTATGGAGACTAGTTACATAAAGATGCAGAACCTAAAATAGCTCCCTTACAGCAAAGAAATTGTGACAGATTTACTGTCAGTAAAATAATCAGAAACAACAAATAATAAAACTGCACAACTGGGCTCACTGTGAAAAAAAAAACCTTTTTAAACAGCTGCAGACGGAGAACAAAAACATGTTTTTTTGACAAAAGGTTTTCTTTTTTCCAAAATACAATAAACCTATTTTCGTCTTTAAAACCTTCTATGACACTGTTTCTCACAAAGCTCAACTCTAAATGCATCATTTGCATCTTTTTATGCTATTTTAATAACAATAGGGCAGAGACACATTTTAAAACATTTTGTATATTAAAAAGAAAAAAGAAAAAAATTGTGTAGRTCTTCTGGACGGGTTCTTCTCTAATGAAACGTTTTGTCTCTCCTCCAAGAGACTTCTTCAGTCTGAGAGTTTCAGGCAAAATTCAGGCTTTTAAGCCCTGCCTCCAGGTGACTGATACTCACATCACATGGCTATCGTTGACACCTAATTAACACTTATTGTTAACAGGGGGTGGAGTGATACTGGCAATGGCAGCGCTGTAGGGGGGGGACAACTGAAAACGGAGGCCTCCACCTCTGTTTAATGATGGACGGTCTTTCTTCACAAAATTGGCTTCTTTTACTCCTCTCTCAAACCAACGTTCCTCTCTATCAAGAATGAGAACATCCTCATCTCTGAAAGAGTGACCGCTGGCCTGTAAATGAGTGTAAACTGCAGAGTTCTGGCCATTAGATRTAGCTCGTCTGTGTTGGGACATTCTTTTGAACAGTGGTTGCTTTGTTTCCCCGATGTATAACTGGTCGCAGTCCTCCTGGCACTTAACAGCATATACAACATTGCTCTGTTTGTGCCGGGGCACCGGATCTTTGGGGTGAACCAGCCTTTGCCATAATGTGTTTTGGGGTTTGAAAGCCACTGGGACATCATGTTTAGAAAATAAACGTCTCAGTTTCTCCGAAACACCCGCAACATACGGAATAACCACTGGTTTGGGTCTGGGTTTGGGGTCTTCATTTTCACCTGAAGGTTGCATGGAGTCCTGTCTGTGTTTCCTGTCTGCTTTCAGGAAAGCCCAGTCAGGATAACCACACTGCTCCAGGGCCTGTCGTGTKTGTGATTTCTCTTTCTGCCTGGCTCCTGGGTTTGTAGGGACACTGTCTGCTCTGTGGTACAGAGTCCTGATCACTCCTAACTTGTGTTCCAGTGGGTGGTGGGAGTCAAAACGCAAATATTGTTCTGTGTGGGTGGGCTTACGATATACGCCAGTTTCCAACYGTCCACCAGTATCACTCCACCCCCTGTTAACAATAAGTGTTAATTAGGTGTCAACGATAGCCATGTGATGTGAGTATCAGTCACATGGAGGCAGGGCTTAAAAGCCTGAATTTTGCCTGAAACTCTCAGACTGAAGAAGTCTCTTGGAGGWGAGACGAAAYGTTTCATTAAAGAAGAACCCGTCCAGAAGACCTATACAATTTTTTTCTTTTTGATTTTTTACCTGGATTACTGAGATGCATCAGGACATTTTGTATATTCTTACAACCTTCTCTGTGAATAAATACTGATACACACTTGCACATGTTAAATTTTTTTTCTTTCCTTACAATGACTATAAGCAAGCTACAGCCTAAAAGTGTTTTACATACAAAGCCGGTGTTTTTTTTACAACAATAGTTTAACACTAGATGGTGCAATTCAGTTAAAAATCTCAACCCCATGGTAAAAGAAAAAAGAAAAAAGTCATCTGTAAAGGGTGTGTCTGTGYGATAATGTGTTATATTTCTGGAGCTTCAAAAGCCTCTCACCTACAAACTCTCTTTTTAGCTGCTTCTTTCCATATTTAAAATTATATTTGTATAACATTGGCTGAAGCCAGTGTTATGTCTGTAAAAAAACAGAGTTTTTTCATGCTTTGTGCTCCTACAGAAGGCAGCTCAGATGAGAAAGTCAAACTGAAGGCAGGAAAAWTTTTAAATTAAAGTCTGTTCTAAAACATCTTGATCAAATGCAGTTTAGGAATAAACAAAGATATGCCAATTACTTCTTATTCACATGTGCTGTACATGAATGAATATTAACTGAGTCAACATGCAGGAAGTTCACAGAGGGTGAATGTTTAACTTAGTGTGCAGAAACTGGCTGCACATGGAATGAGCAAACAAACAGTTGTACAAATAGAAATGCAGCCGCACACAGCCTCACAACTGCAGCTTCTTGTGTGCATGTTCAGTAAGTCCAGGATATTAGACTGAGACGTTGCACTCTGGGAGATTAACGCACAATACGGAGTGAATAGTTGAGCAGGATGTGATAATGTCTGTGGGTGGGGTGTGGTGCGTTCACAGCAGACTCTGAGGACCACGATGGTCCAAACAGGTTCACATCTGTGAGTCAGAGTTTCTCGGCACAAAGCTGCTATCTTTACTGTTTGAAACTGTTGCACAAACCCATCTCATTAAACACAAACACTGTCGCACTCACACAGGGCGGATACGACGCTTCGCTAAGAGTCGAGTAAGTTTGGCTCTGACTGACAGAACGCTCGGAGAGGCCGACTCCTCATCGTGGTGATGCCAGTTTTTACAGAGTGTGGAGCAAAGCAGACTGCTCTGAATTTACTGAAGGGTGTGCAAAGTGAAGTTCACATTCCTCTAAATCAGCTCCTTATATTGGGGTCAGGAGCCACAGTGGGGTCATGAAACGTCAAGCTTGGGTCTTGAAAGGAAGTCAGGCTTAATTACATTTTAAAATAGCAACAATTTATTTCATTTGCCTTATTAGCTTTAAAGGCTGTGGTTAGCATCAGAGTTGTAAATTAAATAAGTACAAATACTTTGTTATTGTACTTAAGTAGAAATTTTGGTAATCTGTACTTTACTTGAGTAATAATATTTCAGCGTACTTTTTACTTTTACTCATTACATTTTTACACAATTATCTGTACTTTCTACTCACTACATTTTTTTAAAAGGTGAAAAGTAGAGAGTCTTTACTCCTATTTTATTCTAGTTATTACTTAAAAGTTTTTTATCCTGATAAGTTKTCTCCTGGATAGAGTGAATTTAATTGTGGTTGGATGAGAAGTATAAATATATACCATTCTGACACCATGTTATCTTGTACACAACCCATCACAGCTGCACGCCGTTAGAAAAAATATTTTTTGGAGAAGTCACCTCCCAATAAATGTCATTTTGGAAAATCTAACTGCTCACTTTTACTCAGTACTTTTACTTTTAATACTTAAGTAGATTTTGTGTCAGAAATTTGCCTTTGATACTTAAGTACAAAAAATATCAGATACTTTAATACTTTTACTCAAGCAATACTTTTAAAGATGACTTCATCTTTTACCAAAGTATTTTTATGATAAGATTTGATTTGATTTGATTTATTCATTTCATTTAAAACAAAAAAGTTTACATTACAGAAAATACAAAACTTATGTCACAAAATAAAATGAAAAGCAGCAGAACGAAGAAAAAAATCATAATATCTGCCCAGATACTTGTACTTTTACTCAAGTGTCACTTTGAGGTACTTTATACAACATTGGTTAGCATATTTAAAATGGATAAAAGTAGCATAGTAAATTGCTCTTGTTTATTTGATCTGATAACAATGTTTATCAACCAATAATATAGGGTCTTTGTGACTGTAATTTTGTGGGTAAAAACTAAAAAGTTTGGGAACCACTGCTCGAAATGAACTGGAAATTGTTTGACGTCAAATTTAAGTTAAACTTTTTTTTWAAAAAACTCTCACAACAGTCCAACCCAGAAGTGATAAATGCATGGACCAGATTTTCTGATGTTTTTAATTTTAGCCTCACATGCTAATACACATTAATGCTGTTATGATAACACATCACTTTAGCCAATGTCTACTAAAAACTAATTATGGCAATTACAGTTTACCATTTATTACTTGATAATTATAGAAATACAAGCAAAAGTGAAAATGACATTTTAAGCATTTGCCTACATAAAAACATTACTTTTGGGTTTTGCAGGGAAACATTTTTAGCTGCTTGTTCTTTAAACTCTATCTCTGAACTGATTGAAGCTTGAAATAAAAGAAAACAAAATACAACATGGTCGCTMTTGTTTTGACAGAGAACAAAACTCTGAGTTCTGGACAAAGAGGATTTGTTTTATTCATTTAACACAGATAAAGGATTCAACCACAGGATAACCAAAATAAACCCAGAGCTGCATTTTTGCCAGTTGCACAATAACCAGTAAGAAACTTCAGTGGACTAAAACAAAAATATACTGATTTCCCACTTTGATATGACACATTGCGCTCACTTTCCCAACTCCACATCTAACTGATGGTGCGAGCGCCATTCTCCTGTATGAGATGCATCATGTTCAAAACAACAACAGATTCAAAAGTCATGATTTGGATTGTTTTGATGTGTCCATAGTAACTGACCTCTTTCTTTATGAAGCCTCCTCTACAGTATATAAACAGTGTTAGGTAGAAAAAATGAAATCAACACAATTATTCACAGATCGATAAAGAAGTCTCGGGTTAGAAACACAAGCTGACAAGAAGATAAGACTGTTGTGATTCATCTCTGTTGCAACAAAAGTTGGTTTATTCAAATTTGAGCCCAACATAAATGTTTTTGGATTGCAGAAAGAAACCTGAGCACCCAGAAAATAACACACCCATATGTATGAGAAGAACATGCAAACTGTGTGCAGAAAGACGCCCGCAGAGATTAAACCCAGGATATTCTCACTGAGAAACCACAGCTAGTGTTTATCCTCCACCTACTCTTATTTTTTATTTAATCATTATTCAACCAGGAAGTCCCAGTGAGATTAAAAACTTATTTTTCAAGAGAAACCTGGTCAGGAGCAAATACAATCCATCGTTCCCAAAATATCAAATAAGGAAAACATTAAAAATAAATATTAAAACAAATTAAGAACAACTGCTTCAAGTAATGCAGTTAGTTTCAGCTCCAGAATGATGCAGCTCGTTCCCTCTGCATAAGGATAAAGAAAATAATGCACATTGCAGATAAATGTGATGCTAAAAGGGCAGGCAGTGCTTACAACTCCCCACAAGGACTTGAGTGAACATCAAAGTTTGAGGGCGTAAAGTATTCCCTTTAGAAAGAACAATGTTTTTTTCTCGAGTCTCAATTTTCTGTGCCTTTAAATAGAAAAGAAACTCTTCCTACATTCTTCACAGCTTAAAAAAGGACATCAGACCAGAACAGAGTGAATGAAGGAATCAACCTTTATTGTTGGAGATAATCTTTCAGTTACAAACGAGTCTGCTTCTCATAGCCGCCCTGCTACTAACTGTTAGTCATAAATCACATTGTTGTTGTTTTAATTATCAGTTTGTTTGGTTGTTATTGGGTAATCACAGTCCTGTGTACAGTAGTCTAGATTAATTCACATATTCGCAAAAGAAAACGTTCAAAAGTTCAAAATCCCTGCACCATCTAAGCTGATTGCATCCTTTTTTATTATTTTAAAAAGTTTCTTGTTAAAGTTTAATTGGAGAATCTAATCTGAATACTGACAGAAAGAAAGCAAGGTGGAGTGTTTGTCCTGACTCACATGGTTAATTACTCCTGTATTAGTCAAATAACCTCTAACTAAGACGTGTGTTGAAATATTAAGATTGTGACGCAGTTAGAACAAAGCTTACACAGATTTCAACGACTAAGTGATGTTTACTTAAAGCTCTGACACGACTGGATATCTCCAATCCACAGTTTGTTTTGGGTAAAAACTCCAGAATGTAGACTCTGCTCTCACTCCCACTGATCCAGACGGTAAAAAGTATCTTAATCTCAGTCTGGAGTGTTCATGAGCAGACACGGTCAATACTTGTTTTTTCTCGTTCACTGAAATGATAAAGGTTTTACTGAAAATATCGTGAAACGGTGCGGCACGGTGGTGAAGCTGTTCCAGGATAATCTTCTACCACTTTCTAGGTGGAGTTTGCAAGTTCCCCCCATGCATGCGTGGGTTTTCTCCAGATACAGACATAAAACATGCATGTTAGGCTAACTGGTAGGTCTAAATTGTCCCTAGGTGTATTGGGCACCAAGTTAAAAAAAATCATTAACATATTTTTCATTATTTAGTTTTGAGTGTTAAACATTTTCAATTAACATTTAATTGTCATTTAGCTCACTGTTCTTACATTTAGCTATTTTTTTTTACTAAATTTTAAATTTAAATGTAACACAAAACAAAACAAAAAAAGGAATATTGAATCCTTAATATAAAAGTTAAATCTTAAATATTGAAGTTCACATTTAGGTATTTTGGAATGGAATGCAGCCTTTGCTGTGACATCATCATCCTGGGACAAGAGCAACCGCTAGAGCTCCAACGCAGCTAAAACTTCCCTGCAAGAAAAAGACTTTGGAGCATCGAGTGACAAGATATCATTAAATAAATAAGACATCAAACAAACGTGCAGATGCAGTCAGTGTTTGAGCTGCACTTCAAACTGCTGTTTTAAAACACATTTTCATTTTAGGTTTTAGATATTATTTTTAGCAGTGTTAACAGCAGCTAGCGGTGGCCAGCAGCAGCTATTGTTGATGTTTATTGCAGGATGATGACATCATTTTTGTTATCTGATGCTAACTTCAGCTAACCCTTCCTTGTAATCCTTTGCAGTCAGATTGATAAACATCTTGTGACAGAGCAACCGGAGTGGAGCACTCTGGAAATGCCATTTATCATTTTGTTTATAGGTAACAAAAGAAGTAGGGAAAAGTAGGGAAGCTTTAGCTGCAGTGGAGCGCTAGCGGTTGCAATTGTCTCAGAATGATGATGTCATAATATGAGCCGAACACCAACAACAAAGGCTGCGTTCCATTCCAAAATACATAAATGTGAACTTTAACATTTAAAGTTTAAATGTTTACGCTTAGATTCAAACATTTAGATTTAGGATTTAATATTTAAATATATTTTTGACGTTTAAATTTAACATTTAGCAAAGATTAGCTCAATTCAAGAACAGTGAGCTATATAATGAAAAATATGTTAGTGATTTTTTTTTTAACATTTCTTTTTACACTTGGCGCCCCAAAGATGTGCGTGAGAGAGAATGGTTTTGTCCAGTTTTTAATGGACTTGCGTTCTGTCCCGGGTGTGACCAGCTCCCTGCGACCTTGAAAGGAGAAGTGAGTAAAAAAAAATGGATGAATGAACTGTTTATTAATACAAACAAYGAAGGAAAGTGGCGCTTTGAGTTTTCACCTCCTGAGATGCACCTCAGCTGTTGAGTCATGATGTTGTTTTAGTGAAAACGCCCGTCCACAATGACCAACCCAAAGAAGACACGAAGTCGTCCATTTRAAAACCAGTGATCCGTCATCATCTTGTCTTCCTGAGGAATTTGTCGGTACCTGCTTGTTTCTCGGCTACTGTGCCAGAACTTGTCCACGGTGACTCATAAACCAAACAATAACAGTAACCCCCCTCAATAAAACAAAGGATTTTTTATTTTGGGACTTTGAAACTTGAGTCCAGAATCAGAGAATCTTCTGTCTCGGACCAGGAGGATTGCTTCAACAACACTCAGGAGACACTTCAGCATCTTCCTTCTTCATGTAGTTTTTACCATGGACTTAGTCTCAGCGAGGATTCATTGTTTTCATAATATGGCTGACAAACCAGCAGAGATTGAACATATCAGGAGCTGCACAAATAAACTCTGATCTCTGAAAAGTTATTTCTAGTTTTTTTTTTCCACGATGCTGAAACGAAGCCAGCCGTCACAGCATCACTGGTCTAAAGGCTAGAAAAGGAGCTGCCAACATTTTTAAAGCTTAGTTTCAACATTGTCTTTACCCCACTGTATGAAATAGTGCCAAGATTGAATTCTGCAAGTCCAGGGAGATTTGTGCAAATATGGCAAAAACCAGCCAAGAGATCAAGAAAACCAGTGCTGAAAGAAAGGCACGCATTAAAAGAACCCATGTTTAACAAAGAAAAGGCTGCAGTCAGATTGATAAACATCTTCTGACAGAGCAACCGCGGTGGAGCACTCTGGAAATGCCGTTTATCGTTTTGTTTATAGGTAACAAAAGAAAGCTCAAAGGAAAAAAAAAAAAGATCCTGCCACCAGTAAATAATGGTGGAAACCCCGTCATCAGCAGGCTGTATAGAGCGGAATGTGTCTGAAGACAAAAGGATATCCAGAAGAGTGAGACTGAACACAAAGACTGTTTTAAACAGCTCAGAACAAATCCTGATCTAAGATCCCATCTACACAGAAACAATGTATAAAATTCATTTTCAAAGGCCACTCCCGTGTTTTTGTGTGAATGGACAGAATATAATTGCTTTAAAACTATGTCATAGACCCACTTCTATTGTCACCTTTGACCCCAGGCATGATAAACGTATTGACATTAACAACAGTGACATCATGTTAGAGCTGCAGACGCTCATTTCTCAAATGAACAAAACCCTTTGTATCCTTCAAAGAACAGAGCAAAAAGCCTTTAATACGACAGCAGAGAAGGCAAAACCTAAAATGTTTCTAACTTTATTAAACAGGAAACAAAACTATACTGTATCAAGCAGATAAAAAAAATAAAACTGGAAAAAACGATCTCTGAAAACATTAGAAGATAACTGAAGTTGGTTGTGACAAAGTTGCGTTTAAATGCTTTTGCTGTGCTTGTGGTTATCTTAGGACTCCTGCAAATTCATTAGAGCCTCATGACTAGCGGAAGCCCAGCAATTCAGTCCAGAACTGCAGCATCTGGAGTTCTTCATCATCATCAAAGCTTCTTCATTGTACAAATGCTCTTGTTTGGAATTTCAAACCAACCACTTTCATGACTAAACGCCTTGTTGCTGCTGAAGAACAGTTTATTAAAAACATTCAGATCTGGGTTTTCTCCCTCACTATCAGGACAAAAAGCTGGGTGCAGACAACGCTGCACCAGTGCTGCATAAAGTACCACAAAGTGATACTTGAGTAAAAGTACAAGTATCTTACCAAAACATTACTTTGGTAAAAGTTAAAGTCTCCTTTAGGAATATTACTTGAGTAAAAGTACAAGTATCTTATAAAACTTACTTTGGTAAAAGTTAAAGTCTCCTTTAGGAATATTACTTGAGTAAAAGTATGAAAGTATCTGATATTTTTTGTGATTAATTATCAAAAGTAAAAGTATTGATTTAAAATGAGCAGTTAGATTTTCTGTAAGGACATTTATTAGGTGACCTCCCCAAAAAATGCAGAAATAACTATGTTGTATTAAAATAATAATTTATGTTAAATTTAGGATGCACTTGTCCAGCTGTTTCAGTTTAGATACATATATCAAGGCTGCACAAACCTTTTCCCCAAAATGAAAATCTATCTGAGGGCTGCGGCCAAATACAATAATATAATTAATGAAATACAAATACTTCTTAAGTACAGTCCTTTTATTTTAATGATTATGTCCTGCTGGAGTGTGACATGATTTGTTTGTGTACAAACTAATACGCTATCAAAATTTTATATACAGTATTTATACTTCTCATTCAACCACAGTTAAATTCACTCTATCTAGGACGCACAATTTATATGGATAGTATTTATATTTTACAATAACAAGCTGGAATAAAAACAAGCAAAAATGAAATAAAAGTAACGACTTTCTACTTCTTGTCTTTTTTAAAAATGTAAGGAGTAGAAAGTACAGACAATAGTGTGAAAATGTAAGAAGTAGAAGTAAAAAGTAGGAGGAAAAATAATTACTAAAGTGAAGTACAGATACCAAAAAATTCTACTTAAGTACAGTAAAGACATATTTGTACTTAGTTACTTTACAACTCTGCACACTCACACCTCAGGTTGATGGCATCCATCCAGCTTTAGGACGAGATGATGTTGCGTCCAGCATTTATCGGCGCTTTGGTTTGTGGCTGACGTCATCACTGATGTCTGGCCCAGAGGGGAAAATATGGAGGACCAGCTCTCCCCTCAGCTGTTTTGATCCAGAGAAAAGCCAGGACAAGTTTGGAGATGACAGGATGCAGAAGTCGCTGGAAGGCATCTGACCATTCCGACTTTCCCTCAACGAACCCAACATGAAAGTTTTTGAACTTTAGGAGGAAACGAGGATCTCTGCATGCACAAGAAGAACACAGGAACTCTGCACAGAGAGATGCCGATGTGCGCTTATTCAGGCCATGTAAAGCAGGACTCTGATGTTAAACTATGTTGGAGCTGAATTTGCATGTCACACACAGTGACCTTTGTTAAAACAGCAGCAGCTTCACTCAACTCAACTCGTTCAGTCATGTTCTTTCTTCTGTTTGAGCTCATTTCCCTCACAAACAAATATTACTGACCAAATAACATTTCACTATAAGACATCTCACAAAGTTAAACATCCTCTTTAACAGGAAAAGGCCAGACTGGGGACTGATGTGTTCATCAATAATCCTGGACTTTGTTTTCCAGCCGATAATAAAACTCATTTTGGTCAATAAAAAGCTTCGATTCGTGTTTTGAGCAACAGAAAAAAAAAGCCACTGAGTTTGCTGTTTTTGTTTCTAAAACAGATAATCTAAGCTTTTGGCTTGTAGGTTTTTAACTGTTAATTCAAAATACATTGTAAATTTGTTCATGTAGTTTGTAGAATTTGTAAAAAGATGCACATTTGATTCATACACTGAATATGTTATTAGGTTTGCTGAATATCTGACCCACAGTTTCACTGTGACAAAAAGACCTTAAAGAGGTTGTGTTTTGTTTTTAGGTTTTACCTAACGTGTGGTAAATAGATTTGGTGCATATAAATTGGTTTTAGAATCGCAGAACATAAGATTCACACAACTTTTTTACATTGTTCCTGATATGCTGAAAACTTATTTGTTTTAAAAGTTTTCCTTTCATTTGACCAAGTAAATAATTTCAGCTCAGCACCTTTTAAAACTCTGTACAATTCATGGAAATAGTTTCTGATTGACTTAAACTGATACTAAAAGCAGGAATCACGCTCGGCATGATGAAGACAGAAAACATTTTCATGCTTCAGCTCCACCTTGGAGTTAAAAAAAACATGTCCAGGATTTGCCAAGGCTCAGCTCAGCGACTGAACTGCAGCAATTATCCTTGATGTTTCACAGAGATGACCTGATGAGATAGTTTCTGAGTAATGTGAGCACATCAGAGTAATTACAGTCAGTTAGTGATCCTGTTGGAATGAGCTGCTGGTTCATCTCCTGAAGATGACCATCTCTGATATGCGGCAAACACGTCATCACCTTTGTGATCATAAGTTAAAGGCAGGTTAGTTAAAGCAGGTAAACACCAACTGGTTTGTTTCTGACAAACAAACAAAAAAGTTCAGCTTTCCTCCTGACTGTAAAGTGACCCGCACGTATCTGCATCCCCTCCCCACCAGCTGAGTCCAGATGTTTCTGCTCATCTGTACAGAAACTGGCTCAGGTCCAACTCTGAGATAAGGACGACACACACACACACACACAGGCACACAAACACACACAAAACACTGAAGTGGGGGGATGTCGTGTATGATAAGGTGAACAATAGCGTCCCGAAGAACTCCACTCGACCGAAATCATTAAAAACAATGTCGGTTTGTGTTTCAAGGCCTTCAGGTTGTTGTGCAGCCAACAATCAGTCAGGTTTATTAACGTCCTGCTCGTCGCTTCTGCCAGTTAATTATTACACTCAAACAAAACCAATCGGTAATAAAACATCAAAGGATGAATTATATGATTCACAGACAATTTCCTCTCTTTAATCTATGGAAAAGTACTGGATGACAGCCTGTAACTGGTCAATACTTCTACAAATTAAAGATTTGTTTTGCTTTTTGATAAAGAACCAAGGGCGTAACTTTAAGTCTATCAATGCTTATGCTCCAAAACACTGCATGTCATTTTCAGTACTTATAATTAAATGGACATACTGTACATGACAAAATGTACATACTGTATATGACAAAATGTACATAGTGTATATGACAAAATGTACATACTGTATATGACAAAATGTACATACTGTATATGACAAAATGTACATACTGTATATGACATCAGGTCAAAGTTACCTAAAGACAACAAGAGAGTTGCAGCTGTGTACTAACATTCAGACCTAAAATACCATGAAAAGTACAAATATGTCAAATGGAACGCGGGCGTTCCGGTGGATGTTATTGTGTTAGAGCAAATGATGTCATTTTATTTTTTTTTTTGGGGGGGGGGGGGTGGTATTGACTGGATCAAATTATTGTGGAGGTCATAACCTCTTCAAACCCCATGCAAATTGCACCTATGTAAAGAATGAGAGGTAAAAGTACAGATACGTAGAATAAAACTAGCACTCTGTAGGAGTGTATAATGCATCGCGCGACGCGCACCATGCCAAAGTTTAAAACAAAAATCTTGCTCAATCATTTAGAAATTTAAGTGTGTGTTATGGGTGACCCTTAAGTACTACCACTGCAATCTTTAGCTCAGTTTCTTAAAAATCGACTATTTTTAGCCCTTTTTTTTGTGTGTGTGTTTCCTAAAGTCAGTTGGCTGTGCTGGTCATATTAAAGAAAGTTGTCTCCAAAAACTTAATCAATTGCAGATGTACGTCCAGTGGTTCTCAGAGTTTCTTTAAGATCCGTGGTTCATGAAATATTTTCCCACCAGCCAAACACCTTGCACATACAGGTAATTACAAGTAATGCTTGTTTGGCTATTATGGCAGTTGGTGATAACAAATATTTATTTAGTTTAAGCTATCTCTGTATTTTATAATTTATAAACTCTGACTAAATGACTTCATTGCAAACTGCTTACTGGGAATGTTGACTAACGGCGGGACCCTAAAACAATAAATCTACGCCTCCTCTATTTGCACTGAGATGCAAAATGATTGCTGTGTCCAAGACAATACCTGCTGCTATTTCTGAAAGCACACAGAGTCTCATGTGAGCAGAGGGATATAGATATTAAAGTCTCAGAGATCCCAACCAGCAGAAGCTTCTCAAACACTCACATTCCACAACAGTTTCCTCACCGGAGTGGAAAGAAACCAAACCCCAGTCTTTAGAAGAAAAAAAAAACTTGTTTTTTGCCAAACCTATGGCCAAGCTTCAGAGGAAACCTCCTCCTTTCCTTCTCCCTCCTCTTGGTCAGTCCCGCCTCCACACCCAGCTCTATATCAACAGCCTGCCTCGCTCTATCAAACCTCACAGTGCTGTTTAGTTCACAGCTCTTCTCTCTTCTCGTGTTGCTTCCTGACCAGCAGAAAACCAGCCATCATGTTCAACCAGGGCATAACCCAGAGGAGCTACAGCTACAGAACCAGCTCTGCTCCCCACAAGGCTCACAGCGTATCCGGCCTCAGCTTCATGGGAGGCCCCCGCATCGCCGCCTCCACCGCCCGCGTCGTCTCCTCCGGGTATGGAGGCAGCAGCGGCTTCGACCTGTCCAACGCCCTGGACCAGAGCAGCGTTCACCTGAACGAGAAGGCCACCATGCAGAACCTGAACGACCGCCTGGCCTCCTACCTGGAGAAGGTGCGCTCGCTGGAGGCTGCCAACGCCAAGCTGGAGAAGCAGATCAGGGAGTACTACGAGCAGAAGGGCCCGGCAGCTGAGAGGGACTACAGCAACTACTGGGCCATTATCAACGACTTGAAAGACAAGGTATTCTGTCCTCTACAGTTTCAACACAAGACAAGTCAAATATTTGCAGTGGTGTTAATGATTCTCAGGGAAGAACTCAGGAGGCTGATGTGTGATTTGAAAAGGTTTCAAAGTATGCATAACACATGGTAGTTCCATAAAAGTACTGCATTTAAATGCATCAGAGAAGCAGTAAATATTAGAGGAAATAGATCATGTAACTGCAAACATACTGTGTAACTGATAACACGTCTGTTTCTCTGCTCATCAGATCAACGGCGCCACCATTGACAACGCCAACATCCTGCTGCAGATCGATAACTCCAAACTGGCTGCTGATGACTTCAAAACCAAGTAAGGCCAGTTCCTCGTGCAGCTGCAAAGGTTTGTAACGTGTTTCTCACTGCGGTGCTCTGCACCTTTATCAGGTTCGAGCATGAGCTGATGATGCGCCAGTCCGTCGAGGCCGACATCGCCAACCTCCGCCGCCTCCTGGACCAGACCACCCTGACGAAGGCCGACCTGGAGTTGCAGATCGAAGGCCTGCAAGACGAGCTGGCCTACCTGAAGAAGAACCACGCAGAGGTGACTGACACCGTCTCATGATCAGAGCGGCTCCGTGCGCAGATCTTAATGATCAACTCTTGTTTTCTTTTTTAAAGGAACTGGCAGCAATGCGCTCTCAGCTCACCGGCACGGTCAACGTGGAGGTGGATGCTGCGCCTCAGCAAGACCTGAACAAAGTCTTGGAGGAGATCCGCGCCCAGTACGAAGCCATCAGCGACAAACATCGCAGAGAACAGGAGGTGTGGTTTAATGAGAAGGTAAGATGATGACAGAGCAATGAGACCCCACATGTTGCAAATGACTGCTCCTCTCAGCAGCTCAAGCTGTGATTAAACCTAATCTGCTCTACGTTAAACATGTAATCATGGAGTTTGACTCAGCCCTTGTCTTTCCTCACAGTCGGCGACTCTGTCAAAGGAGGTGGCCATCAGCACAGAATCAATCCAGACGTCCAAGACGGAGATCAACGACCTACGTCGCACACTCCAGGGCCTGGAAATCGAGCTGCAGTCTCAGCTCAGCATGGTGAGAATGTGAAAAAGTAACCCTGAAACCCAAAACCACGTGTCTACATCTCTGATCCTGCCTTATATGAGCAAGATTCACAGATCTGAGCCGAGTCCGGACAAAATGAGGAGACAGATAGTGGGTAAAAGAGCACAAGGGGAGGATGAAAGTGGGGGAGGCATTACTGAAAGAATGAAGGGAGGCATGAAGATGAGGGGGGGTTGGTGAAAAAGGGGAGGAGCTCCTGCTCAGGGAAAACATTTCACAGGCATCTGCTCAAACTCAGAAAGTCATAAAGGAGCTTGAGGAGAGCTGAAGGAATGCTGAGGTGATTTATCTGTTCTCAGCTGCAGTTAGTCACTCCCTGAAACAACCTGCGGACAACAGGCAAAGTGATAAACGTGTGCTCATTCAAACCCAGCAGCCTTTTATCCTCACAGAAAATGAGGTAAAACTCAAAGCAAACAATCTTCCTTTTGTGCCGGGACGGTTGCATCCAGGGTGTGGCCGGCGCATACAGAAAACAGCATCAAAGACTTGATCCGTAACTGGTTTGCACAAGTGCAAACAGTGCAACACGTATGAGAGAATGACTTCCAATCTCATTTGTTGTATTTGTCCTGCCATCTTCTCTCACAGAAAGGGGCTCTGGAGAACACGTTAGGAGAGACAGAGGCCCGTTACAGCGCCATGCTCGCCGGCTACCAGAGCCAAATCAACATGCTTGAAGGTGAGCTGAGCAACATGCGAGCCAGCATAGAGCAGCAGGGTCAGGAGTACAAGATGCTGCTGGATGTCAAGACGAGGCTGGAGAATGAAATTGCGACCTACAGAAGCCTGCTGGAGAAAGAGGAGTCCAGATAAACTCAGGTGAAGGTGCTAAAATTCAAACACTCATAAAGGTAAAAACTGCACAACTCTAACCATCTTTCTCCTCTTTTCTTAACTGCAGGCCAACTGGCACGGGTAAGTCACATCTGTTTCCATCTAAACTATGCAAAAGATTTAATAAAAGCCATAACAAATGTCATTAAAGTTTGTTTCTTTGCTTTTGGTTTTAAAGGAGGCACAAAGACCACAGCCTGAACCGCCACCGTGCAAACCTCCAGCTAGAAAGCCTGACCTGCAGGACAAGCTTTTCTCAGACACACACATTTACTCCAACTAATAAAAGCTATTACACGAGACGAGAGAAACTGTGCAGAAAAAAAAATGTTGAAACGAAACCTGTCTAAATGTTTGTAATCCAACTCCTCTAAAGCAGAGGTGCAGTACTGGCTGTGTGTGTTTGTGTGAGAGCTGTCTGAAAAATAAATCTGCTGGAGACCATAAGCACTGTGTCGCTCTGAGACTTTACTGGACCCCCCTTCGCGAGAACCTCATCGGGTTCTTTTTCCATGACATCACTCTGTTTGTGCAGTCTCCGTAGCAACTGCATTACATTTTGGGAGGTGGGATTCGAGGTTGCGGAAACCTAGCTTACGTAACGGGCTGCTGTCAGGAAGAGGGAAACAATTGGTGAGAGATGCAGAGGGGAAAGCTTTAGGATCCAGAGGAAAGGCTTCACTGGGATAACAGTAAAAACAAACTAAAGTGAAGACCTTGCATTTCTTGAAGGATTGCCTGGTACCTTTCATGACAGAGATTTAGAATAAGATGTAGCTTATATTATGAGTTACTGATAAATGAGACTGTGCTGAGAAAATGTGTTGAGGATGACTCTCAAATACCACTAGGGTTAGCTCAGTATATGAAAGTGACCGAACATCTTAAATTAGTTTGACATAAAAGGTTAATAAGCTGTGCACATATGATTAGAGTTTTATTTAATTTATTATTATATACCGGTATATAGGGACAACTGTAAAGTATTAACAAATACCATACACTACAACATTTATTGCTTCGGCTAAGTTGCAATCCACACCCCCAGATGAGCCTTTGGCAACACAACACAGTTTAATATAAAGTTTAAAAATAATAAAACTATTGAGACTAAACATAAAACAAGATTAAACAAATCACAATAATATGAAAATAAAATGAACAAAACTGGTTCTCCTTCAAAAGCTATTTCAGTCCAATTGTTCATGAGATATTTTGCTAAAAGACAGTAGTTTAAAAAACAAATCTGTCTTATTTCAGGATGGGTTGTGAAAAACTCTCAGTTGCTACCACATTAAAATTATCTCAGGATTTAAGAAAATAATGGAATTATAACCATTTTTGTGTTTGCTAAAGTCTCTTATAGCTGTGGTGGCTTTTTTGAATGGGGTTAGTCATTTTAAGAGGTCCGTCCAGTTATTACTTTCTTAGAGTTTCACTTCATTCATCGTTATTTATATGCGGACATGTTAAGTACCATTCACTATAACATCTACAGCCAAGGATAATTTGCAAGGCATGCCCCCCAGATGAGCCTTTAGCACAGGGGTCTGCAACCTTTACGATCAAAAGAGCCATTTAAGCTACTTGGCTCACTGATAAAAAGTGTCCAGAGCCGCAAAGCAAGCTACAACTATAATTATCAACTGGTGGTCCGTGGACTTTTTCGAGGCCTTTTCGGTAACCTTTACGGCCAGTGGAGGTGACATTATAAAACAAACAAATATATTGTGAATTTTATTATTCTTTGTTATTTTTACAGATCAGGACAAATGAAAAGACCAGATTCAAGTAAAAGAAAAATAGTTTGTAGTTTTTACCGACTTTCATGAAAACTAGCACAACTGAACTATTCAGCTATATTTTTTCTAACTCTTCTTATTATGTAGTCTTTAAAAATTTTAAAGGTAATTGATGGATTTTAGAGAAAGATCATAAAAAGAAGTTGGATTATTTAAGTAAACAACAGGCTAGCATGAGCTAATCAACATGTTTTACTTTTTGTTTTAGTAGTACTGATCACATTTTTGCATATAAATTGATTTCTTTTGTGGGTATAAAAACAAACAAAAAAATTATTCTGTTGTTTTCGAAGAGCCGCTGCAGAGGGACCAAAGAGCCACATGTGACCCCAGAGCCGCAGGTTGCAGACCCCTGCTTTAGCAACATATAAAAATAGAACTTAACACTATCAGGACATAAAACAAGAATAAACAATCACAATAGTATGAAATGGGTGGCAATTATTCATGACTACAAAACTGATTCTCCTCCAAAGACTACTTCTGTTCAATTGTTCAGTTGTTCAATTCAATTGTTCAATCAATTCAATCTCACTATTTTTAAAAAACACTGCATTATAACCATTTTTGTGTTTGTTAAGTTCCCTAAGTTAGCTGTGGCAGCCATCTTGAATGGGATTAACCTCAAAAGTTAGTCCTTTAAAGAGGTCCAACCAGTGATTACTTTTTGAGAATTTCATTAAAATGTGTCCTTTAGATCATGAGATATTTTGCTAACAATACAAACATGCAACAAGCAAGATGAATGTGAAAGTTGTAGGACTAAATGTGGCAAATGACCCCACAGTTTCCCAAAGGAGGTTCTTTCTTTTCCTTTTCTTTTTTTTAAGGCGACACACCCAGATGGTTGACTAATCTTTGCCCTGGACATTTTTCAACAGCGTAGTATGAAGTTTGTGTAATTCCTGTCACCTAGAAACAAGAAAACACACAACTCAGGAAAGAAACAGGGAGAAGGAAGCAGTTCAAACAGAGAATAGCAGAACAAAGAGAGTCATTGTGGAAACAGGTGTTATCAGGTCCGGACTCTGACCTCCCTGGCGAACTTAAAATAACGCCAAATGGTTACTGATGTTATGATGGAGACTCATTCAGGGTGTGGCTCTCAGAACGTTGGCTGATGTTTGATATGTGAAAGAAATCAATATGTTTGTTTGCTGTGTTCTTTTTTTTTTTTTTGCGAATGTCTGAGAATCCCGTGAGAACTTCAAGATTCTCAAACGATGGTGTAATGTTAGTCGACGAGAACGGTTGGATTTTTAGACGGGATCAAATTTCTTCGCTCACTCATATTTTGAACCTTCTTGTTTCACATCAGCTCCTCTTCCTCCCAGCTTTAAACAGAGATGACTGCAAGGACATTTCTGTCATGCATCTGATTTAAAAGAAAAATCCAGAGCAGGTCATAGAAAGGATGTTGTGCTCAAACTATTTTAACCAAACAAGCTTGTTTGAGAGATAAATGAGGGTTTTTTTTGTCTTTCCCCTGCTGTTAAAATGTGCCATGAGTGTTCGTTTTTTTACATCACTTTTACTTCAAGACAAGTCAGTTATCTGAAACATCCTGGAGCTGTGTGCTCAGTGCCTGTCTCAAACTGAATCCACTGCAGGAAGAGCAGTGTGGTTTTTGTCCTGGTCGTGGAACACTGGACCAGCTCTACACCCTCAGCAGGGTCCTGGAGGGTGCATGGGAGTTCGCCCAACCAGTCTACATGTGTTTTGTGGACTTGGAGAAGGCATTCGACCATGTCCCTCGAGGACTCAAGTGGGGAGTTTGGGTACCAGACCCATTCATACGGGCTGTTAGGTCCCTGTACGACCGGTGTCAGAGCTTGGTCCACATTGCCGGTAGTAAGTCAGACTCGTTTCCGGTCGGAGTTGGACTCCACCAATGTTGCCCTTTGTCACGAATTCTGTTCATAACTTTTATGGACAGAATTTCTAGGCGCAGCCAAGGTGTTGAGGGGATCTTTTTTGGTGACCTTAGGATCCCATCTCTGCTTTTTGTGGATGATGTGGTCCTATTGGCTTCATCAGATCGTGATCTCCAGCTCTCATTGATGGATGAAGATCAGTACCTCCAAATCCAAGATCGTGGTTTTGAGCTGAAAAAGGGTAGGGTAGCTTCTCTGTGTCGGGGAGGAGGTCCTGCCCCAAGTGGAGGAGTTTAAGTGTCTCGGGGTCTTGTTCATGAATGAGGGAAGAATGGAGCGGGAGATCGACAGGAGGATTGGTGCTGTGTCTGCAGTGATGCGGGCGTTGTACCGGTCTGTCGTGGTGAAGCGAGAGCTGAGCCTTAAGGTGAAAGCTCTCGGTTTACCGGTCGGTCTACGTTCCCTCATCTATGGTCACGAGCTTTGGTTAGTGACCAAAAGAACGAGATCACGGATACAAGCAGCCGAAATGAGTTTCCTCCGCAGGGTGTCTGAGCTCTCCCTTAGAGATAGGCTGAGAAGCTCAGTCATCCAGGAGGGACTCAGAGTAGAGCTGCTGCTCCTCCACGTCGAGAGGAGCCAATTGAGGTGACTCATCTGGTTAGGATGCCTCCTGGATGCCTCCCTGGTGAGGTGTTTCAGGCAGGTCCCACTGGAAGGAGACCCAGAGGAAGACCCAGGACACACTGGAGGGACCATGTTTCTCTGGCCTGGGAACACCTTGGGATTCCCCCAGAGGAGATGGCTCAAGTGACTGGGGAGAGGGAAGTCAGGGTCTCTCTGCTTAGGCTGTTGCCCCCGTGACCCGACCCCTGGATAAGAGGAAGAAGATGGATGGATGGATGGATGGATGGATGGATGGATGGATGGATGGATGGATGGATGGATGATTTAACACTGCGTTAAACTACAAACATACATCTGATGCATCAGAATAGACCAGTCTTTTATATTCAGTAACTAACAGAAAATAAAGGTGTCTTTTTAATGTTTTAAGCACAAATCATAATATTTAATTTAGATGATCTGAAATAAAATAAAAATCATTGTGACTGAATATAAAGTTTTATCTGCTCAATAGTTTGCAGCTGTTATTGCATGTTTCTGCTCAACATAGTGTGACAAAAGTTTGTATTTAGAGACTGATCTGGATTACAGGCGGGTTTAAACACACATTCTGTGTTAATGTATACGTTCACAGGGAATTAAATTATGCAAACTCCCCTCAGAAAGGCTTAGGCCACGAGGCGATCCTGCATCCTCCTCACTGAGAAACAACACTGTGCCACCCAACACTGCTTMACATGTCCGTGAGCTTCACTCCACTTCTTCCCAGCGTTAATTATATAGTTTGATGTTTGTCTTTCAAGTCTGTGTGTTTCATCAAGGAAAAGTGTGGAGTGAAAACGCCCAATATGGCAGGAGCTTAGGAGAAAGACAGCTTTGAGCGCCAGGTGCTGAGAAGAAAAAGGGTGTGGTTACTCAGTGGTGAGGTGGTGCAGGGCGCACACAGGTATCTGTAAAATGCTCTTTGATCATCAGCAGTTTGGACATTCAGTATTCTGCTGTCAAACGTCTTAAATCAGCTACATGAGATGGAATTTCAAACATTCTCAAATGAGAAAATAATTAGCTAAAAATAAAAAAAATGCACAAAGTGTATGCCTGATCCAATTGTCTCAGCCTGCAGTGATCCTGTTYTGACTGGATAAGCTGCACTATGATTAGGTTAGCTTAATGTGGCAGAKTATCTTTATATATTACTGTTTAAATTTAGGCATGCAGTTTTAAATTTTTTTTATCTACTTGTCCAGGTGGTGATTTATCCTGAGATAATATTGCTGCAACAGCACCATAAACTGTGGTGTTCTGAGGACACCTGATAAGGTTGGCACGTAGAGCTGAGAAATACTCTAAGCTTTACGAAGTTTCTGTTCATGATGACAGGCAGTCTCACCTCGTGGGAACAAAACAAACCTCACTGTTGTAGCTGGCAGTTATGTAGAAATACAGTATTTGCTACCATCTGTGATTGCAGCATTAAGWAGTGAACAGCTGTTTTAGTCTGTCAACACGTTTTATAGTGTTGCAAAGTTATAAATATATACACTATAGATATAGCCCATTTAAAAAGTGTTGTACAAGCTGGTTAAGAATAATTTAATATGAAATTAGCATGAAAAACCTACAGGTTAATAAATAAAACAGGCTCAAAACAAACTAAAACAAGGAAACAAAACAAAAACTGCTCAACTCTCTGAAATGCAATGAAAATAAAAGAAAGTGGAGGAGTTGTTAATGCTTTTACTCGGTGGTGCACTGAACAAATTTAACACTTCTGCTGCCGTTTGGTCAAAATGACTCCCACAAGTTTTAAAACTGAGGTCGTTTTGACCCGATGGCAGCAGCAGAACATGCTGATTGTCTGAACTAACAGGACTTTGAAGTCATATGATTTAAACATGATTTAAAGCAGGGCTTCTCAAACCTTTTGGGTCTGGGGACCCCTTACAAGGGTGAAAAAAATTCCAGGGACCCCCTCATAAACCCCATGCAGTTTTGAAAGATAATTTATTGTCATTTCAACCCCTAAAGGCCATGGGAATATATATATATTTTTATTAAGTTTATTATTCTGGTTCTAATAGGTCATTGTTCTCCATGCATTTTTAAAAATTAAAAACCAAATCAACAAATTTAGTGACATTTTTGAGGACCCCCAASATACCTCTCACAGACCCCTGGGGGACCTGGGACCCCAGTTTGAGAACCTCTGATTTTAGAGTCAATCTCCAATAAAACCAAGTTGAGGATTAAAGGGTTTTAGTTCTGTTCGTTGCCAGCTTCGACATAAYGAGCTAATTTGTCGATCAGTTGATGAAAAGGCAAACTGGAAGCACGAGCCTACATTAAAGAGAGCGATAAAACAGACACGTCTCTGTCTCTTGTCTTTGTTGTGGCTTCCTGCCCTCTGCCTCGCCTCTGGCTCAGAGCCAGGAAGAGATTATGTTGCTCGCTTGATGTTACAAACTATCTGACATATAACACAAGTTCAGCTCGAGTTCAAGACAAAGCATCAATTCTATTTTCTGTCCTTATTTATTTATTTTTTTGTTGTTGCTGAGAATATTTTCCACATAAGGTCTGCGACACTTGTGACGCACAGAAGATGTGTTTGTTGGCTTCATCGCTCGAGAGCATGTTTAATGTCAAATCTATATGATGACAGAAAAGACAAAGGATTTGCTTCATAAAGCCTGGAAACAGAAGGGAGACAGCTGGACATCACTTTAACACCAAACTGGCAGGAAGAATATACAACAATGATGACTAAAATTTAAAAAACTTTTTAATTTGTAAGAATTTTGTAAGTACTGGCATGCAGAACATGAATAATACAGTGTTTAAAATATAATTGCCTGTAATTTATTGCGGTCCAAATAATTATTTGGAATATTAGAATAGAATAGAATAGAATAGAATAGAATAGAATAGAATAGAATAGAATAGAATAGAATAGAATAGAATAGAATAGAATAGAATAGAATAGAATAGAATAGAATAGAATAGAATAGAATAGAAACAGACTTTATTGTCCCGTGCAGGGAAATTCAGGCTCAGCTATACTTAACACAAAACGTAAGGAAATTTGTATTTAGTAGTTTTTTTCTTTCTTGTATCAACGCTTCTTGAAACTCAAAACAAGAGTCCATAACAGCAGAATAAGTTGTTTGGCAGAGATTTGGCAAAGTTTTTATGTGTGCAACCCACAAATGCATGTTCCTTACAAATGTGGCCTTATTTAAAAGAGAATTTAATCAGCTTTCCAACAACATSAGACTTTTTTTTTTCCAAGAAGCATTGTTACAACAAAGAAATAGTCCACCAAACACAAACTGCACTTTCTGCACTGTTTATGTAATAAACCATGGCTGAGTTGTTGGTAGCAACATGAACCCGTCTTTTGGAGCACTCCTGCTCATTCCCGCAGATATGCTCTGTGACCAGGCTGGAGTTAATAATCCTCTTCCAGCTGCTTCATTATTACAGGTCTTCTTCTCATTTACAGCACATACATGTATTTTTGTCTCATGTTTACTGACTCTTGTTCCTGCACCTCTCCAGGTTCTCTTCTTTCACTTCATCTGCAAACATAATCCATGGTCTGACCTCATCTGTCAGCCGGTTCATCAGTGTTACAAACAAGCAAGATCGTGGAGCGGATCCTTAATCCTGCTACCCCCAACTTGAACCCGACTGTCACATCTCGGCTCAGTCTCACTCTCATTGTTTATACAGTTTTTGCACTTTAAGCCAATAAACAACACATTCCTCTGCATTTTAAGCATATTTTACTGATTTTATGAAATATAATTGAGGAAAAATATAACTGTAAAGATCATTTCAGGAGAGAATCTTAGATTTGGAAGTCGAGTTGGTGAGGACCTTCAAACCTGAGCTAGAATTAGGATTTTGCTTCAACTTCTGAGTTCAAATGAAAAGCATTTTGTTTAAAACTAGTGCTGTGAAATTAATCGAGTTAACTCTGATTAATTTTAGTGCTGGACATAGATTAAAAATTTTAATCGCTATTAAAATTTACAATCACTTTACTCTGGCTGAATACTGTATGTAGGTTTGGATATTGCAATGCCCTCAGTGCATGCCAGGTCATGTTTGCAAATGAGAAGTGGTTCTAAAACAGTTTACCTGGATAAATAAAGGTTAAATAAAATAAAATAAAATAAAAACTCCATGTGTAATACATTATGTACAGTTTTTTTCTTTTTTGTCTTCTTATGGCTTGTTTTATTTATTTATTTATTTTTTTTTATGTTTTGCTGACAACTGTGACCTTAGTATAAATCTTTCATTCCTCATGTAGTACTCATTTGGAATGAAAATCCTTAAATTCTTGATTTAACCTCATTATTCTGCACAAAATTTAATTGACTCAAATATGTTTGGAGCATTTTTAGGTCCTGTTTTATATTCAAAAAATCATGTTTAAGCATCAATTTTGTTTTCTAAATAAAAACATTAAAAAAATTAATAACTCAAGTAATTTATTTTAGCAATATGCAATAGAAATGTATATTAAATTTAAGATTAATCCTGATTAATTCACAGCTACATTGTGATTAATCAGATTAAAAATATTAATCAATTGACTGCCCTATTTAAAACATATCTTCTTGTTTTAAACATATTGCCAGATTTAATGAGAGTTTGACCACGTTTATTTAAATGTCCTGCAGTTTTCACTGAGGAATTTTACTCAAAAACACATTAATCCTTCATATCAGTGAAGCTGAGAGTTAGTCCTGACTGYAGCCGTTAAACTTGAGGTTAACAACTTCCACATCAGCAGGAATGTTGATGTCAGTGGGTCACAAAGGTCACCGAGCAGCCGGAGAAAGAAAAAAGTGCTCTTCACTTGGATGGAGGGCTCTGTTCTGGAGCAGCGTTGGGTTGACTCACGCTGAGAGGAATGCAGAGCCTCTTTGCTAAAGTTATCCACCGGACGGCATCAGACCTCCATGTGAAAGTTTGCAAACTGGGCTCGGACTTCAGAGTGGAGCTGAGAAGTTAGTGGAGCAGGACCAAATAAACGAAAAGGGCTTTCAGGCCTTGCCAAGCTTGAAGTGAGTTTTCATCACTTTCCTTGTTGGTCCTCAGAGTGTCTTCAAAGGTTGTTAAAGTATCTGCTTCAACCACAGCACATGGCTCTGACTTACTGGGGGGAGTCCAACAGGTAGGACTGGTTTAAAACAAACACACCCAAAACACCAACCGAGCAAAAACAAACATTAATGCAAGGCTTCGAGGCAGCAGTTTCAGTGTTCTACAAACAATAGATCCTACTATTTAGGTGTAAACTTAGGCAAAGAATAGTTTTGATCCCAGAGTGTTTTCTTCAAACCAGTTTGACGTTTTTAAAACTCCCTGTGATCCGAGTGAACACTCTGATTGGAGAAATAAAAGCCTAAATGTTTTGTGTAGTTAAAGCATTTCTTTATATATATACTGTAATATACAGTATATACATATAAATAATTTTCAAAACCTTTTCAAGACACGAAAAGGCTTAAAGTTAAAACTAAACCTTTTCTGATCAGAACTCCTTGAGGGGCAGAGTGAGTCAGCTTTTCCTCTCTGACTGTAAACACATGGGATGACTGCTTTTCCAAACAGAGTTCCTTAGACCCACAATAAACTCTAACAAAAGCTCATTCATTGCACCAGTTACATAAAAACCTGACATTTTAATAAACTCCACCTTCTGCAAATTACAGTGCTGGATGAAGGGGGCAGACCGCTTTTTTCTTAGGGATATTTATATTAAACATATGTGACTACTAATTAAATAAAAACAAAAATGACATTTTCTTGTTTTGTAGAATGAACCGAAGGTTGCAGCTTACTGCCACCTGGTGCTGGTTCTTTGAGACAAACTGTTTACGCCTCAGATTAGACTCATATTTGAACCAGATTCAAGCCCACAGAGAAGCAGATGTTGCTCCTTGTGTCAGTCGTTTATCACAGCTGTAGCTTTTTTTAATAAACTGCAGAGAGCTGCTACAAGTAGCATGCATCATCAGCACATTTCCTCAGCATCTAAACGTTAACAGAAAACTTTATTATTGCAGCTACTTGGAGATAACGTTCATAGATGATGGATGGTAATTTCAAGAATAAAACTTTTACCTGCAAAAGCTTGGGAGTGACTGAGATGTTTTTTTTAATCTAAGCACCTCACAAACTCAGTAAATGATAAAATTGAGGAAAAGAAACGTTTCAAAGCAGTGCAGAGCTACACTTGGAAGCTTTTTCATGTTCAAAGTTCCTAATTAGTTTAGTATGCTCATACTATAATAGCATCCTGCTGTCCAACAGTGCCATCTAGTGGACAAGAGTAGAAACATCCTACAACATAAAAAGGTTTAAAGTTCTGTTCAGATGTAATTTATTCTGAAATATTAACCCTAATATAAAATTACTGGCACCTCCAGATAATTTTTAATACGGTGGCCGTGCTATGTTCTGATCTTAATAATCTCATTAGACATTTCATGAGGAACGAAGTGTTTTAATCCTGTTTCAAGAGTAAAAAAATTAGCTTAGCATTTTTTAATGTGGACCTAAAGTAAAATGTTAGAAGGCCACAAGTTATGAACCTGTAAATGAGAATGACTTGCTCCCATCACCTTAAATTAAAAAAAAAATACCTCTCTTATTTACTCCTCAGTGATTTAAAACCAAACTTTACTTACAGAAGACACAAAAAAACCAAATTATTGCTATCACTTTAATTTTATAGGGGAACCACAAGTACTTTAAAAGAAGGTTATACAGTGCTGTACATTAGGGAGCAGTACTGACTGATTTGATAGTCAAACCCTCTCCCGTTAAATACTATTCATTTAAATGTTCTATAATCTTATAATGATACAGTGATACAATAAAAGCTTGTAACTGGTCCTGCAGCTTTACTGATATGTCGATGTCGGGACTGTTATTTTCTTGTATTTTTTTTTCCAAAAAAGGAAAATTAAATTTATGATCCAAAACCATACGACAGGCAGAAACTGCCAGGCTGAAATCCTGTAGAACTCCCAATTCACTCACACAATAGAGAGAAAGAGAGACAGAAAAAGGAGAAGGAGAAAAAGATACAATTTTTTTTGTTTAATGTTCTGAAGGCTGGTCCGTGATGGAAATGGCCATCGATTCTCAGTGAGGTCCAAAGATGCACAAGGGATGTTTTTGCACTTTCTGCAACCTCGGCTCTCACTCTACCCACCCATCGACCCGCTGCCAGGCTCACTTCCATAGCTGCGTGCTCAGAGTCTGGCCAGATCCAGCCGAGGCCCACCCGCCCATGGCTGTTGGGGGCTGACCGAAGGCCATCTGACCTCCTGCACCGTTCAGAGTCAATCCTGACATCTGCTGGTTCACCTGAGGATAAAGCAGCAACACACTTACAAATCCTAATGCTTTACTGAGAAAATAATTATATATATATATTTTTTACTAAAACCATGTCAGAAACTAATTATTGAAGTTTCATCTTTAGATTTGCTGATACTTTGTTCTTTACAGTGGCTCAAGCTTTTATATGGTTTTCAGCAGATTCAGCTACTTTGTTTACATTGAGTGCCTGCCCACATTTCAGATGTGCATGTTTATAAACCTGGAAAACTACCCGGGTAAAATCTTTCAAACTATGACGGGATTTCAGATAAACTTTTGCATGTTTTTACAGCTTGCAACAAATTTTTAAGAATGACACAGTTTACTTGTGATTTCTGCAAGTAAATTAAATTGTTTTATGAACTGTGTTAGTTTGTAGTTTGGTTTTAGTGAGATCTAAATAAACATTTTCTAAACATGAATGTAATCATTTAACAAACTGGCTTTTCACCATATCATAATCTGTTAAATCATATTTGATTAAATCAACCTGCCCAGGGACTGCAGGTGGAACCTGGTACCACGCACCTCTCCTTTTAAAAGGTTAATGAAATGTTGTT
Source organism: Austrofundulus limnaeus (assembly GCF_001266775.1). NCBI lineage: Eukaryota > Metazoa > Chordata > Actinopteri > Cyprinodontiformes > Rivulidae > Austrofundulus > Austrofundulus limnaeus. The sequence goes on from NW_013952468.1 coordinate 315,887, forward strand.
CATCGTCTCTGTGTAAATAAATAAACAAATCATTGTTTTTAGCATCATTTGTGTTTAAAGATACAGAATTCAACACTCACAGGAATCTTGAAAAAAACCACGAGAAGATTAAACACCCAGCTCTAATTCTAATATGAAGTTTGTGCTGCCATCTAGTGGGTGCAGGAGGTAATGCATTATAGTGAACGTAGCTACTGCAACTACATGTGTGACAAATGACACCCCTCAGGAGAGTCACTGACAGTAACACAACACAAAACAACTAGGGTTGGGCAATATTGGCAAAAAAATTAATCACGATTAATTGTGGTATTTAGCCGATAACAATTAATTTGACGATTAATCCCCTGGAGTGCCTGGACGACACTGCATGCCCTAGTCAAATGACCAATTTAGTAGGAAAGATTTGCTCTTTGTAAAAATCTGTTCCAAATTGTGTCAAAATTACAGACTTCAGGGTGTACATCAATTTTTAAATTGTGTTGATAGATAAATTCAGAACTTCCTCTTTTTAACGTTGGTCATATTTGAAGCGGAGAAGAGCACCGAGCAGACTGATGGTGGCATTAATCGTCAAGTGCCAAAAAGTAATCGATTAATGTTTTTCTGACGATTAATTGCACACGATACGATGATGCCCAACCCTAAAAACAACACAACACTAACAGTGGAAACTGTAAAATGGAGCTGCTTAGGAAACATTTTAAAATGGCTCGAGTGGTCTCCGTACCTGACCCATGTTCCACTGGGCCTGCTGCCCCGGCTGGATGGCGTACATGCCCTGAGCCGGCACCATGCCCGCAGGCATCGGAGCCCCCTGTGGTCCCATCATCCTGGGGGTCATGCCCATCATGCCGGCGGGTGGCCCGTTCCCCATGAAGCCGTTCGGCATCGTCATCCCAACCATCATGCCCGGTGTGGGTCCCATCATGGCCGCCCCGCTCTGAGCCATCATGGCACCCATGACGGTGGTGGGGGGCACGGCTGTGCCCATCCCAGGGAAAGCCTGGTAGCCGGCAGGAGCCTGGACAGGAAACTGCATCTGAGAGGGGCCCATGAACATGCCAGCTGAGGAGAAACAAACATGGAGTTTAAAAAGTTAGTCAAATATAGTCAGGAAAGATTGATGTAAAGAAACTGTCAATCATAAGAAAGCTGTGTTAGCATGTGTCACATGTGTTTTGTTAGATAAATTAATGGTTTGATCTTCTGGTACTAGGACAGTCAGTGTGTGCTGTGATGTCACTGATGTTACCTGTTTGTATGAATTCATGCAGAACTGAGAGTTAATCTGTGTTTTTACAGATAATGAAATCACTTGTGAATAGAGAACTTCAATCCCCAAAAAACATTCAAGGACTTTCGAGGACAAGTGTATTTTTTTGGCTGTTTTTAGAAACTTTCCAGGTCCTTGAAATCCTATCTTTAATTCACAAACTTTCAAGGATTTCAAGGACTTGGGGGAACCCTGCAAAATAAATAAATAAAAATATAATAATAAAAATAAATACATGCCGACTTATGATTTTTTTTGTTTCATGATGTCTATTGTTAAGCTTTAAACACAAAAACAACAAAAGATGACACTTTAATTTGCTTGTTTGCAAAAATATATATTTTGGCCTCCTTTATTAACTTTAAATATATCTTTTTGTTCTGTTAGACACTGTTCAAAACAAAAAGTACTATGTCAGTCGTAGTACTTCAGTTTCTATGAAGAATTAAATCTCCTCACCAGCGGGGGCTTGTTGAGGCATGCTGTTGGTTCCATACAGAGACAGGATGGAGTCCTTGGACAGAGGCTTCTTGGCTGCGTCCTCGGTTTTAGTGGTGCTACCGCTTTCACCGAACAGGTCGAGGTCGCCCTGTCCTGACCCTGAGCTGGCTCCGTTTCCTCCTGCAGCCGCTCCTGCAGCAGCTGGAGGTTGTGTCGGAGTACTGGCCGAGTCGCTGGAGCTCACCTGGAGAGAGGAATTTTTTTTTTAAAAAGTCCTAAAGATCCTAAACCTTTGGAACAGCGAGGAAATTCCTTTATTAATGCTTTAAAACATTTGACACGAGGTGTCAACATTTCAGTTTGTACCTCTTGAGTGTTCACATCTGAAACCGCAACAAATATGCAGGATATCATCTTTTGTGGAAATCAAAGCAAAGGAGAACAGAAAATGTGTTTCTGCTTACTTTTTATTGGAGCTGAGAGTTTTACTGTCTGTGTGACAGCTTTGTTGTCTCTTCATGTTAATGGTTATCAGTTCTAATTAATGTCAGTTAGGAAACCACTGCGGTCTAGCCCAAATCTGCCTCGGTTTCGGGGGACTCCTCGCCTGGTTGTTACCTGAGAGAACTGAGCTGTGGATGTGGACGACGGGAGGGGGTTGGACACCATGGGGCCGAATATATCCAGGTCGTTGCTCTGGCTTGTGCTCGTGCTAGTGTTGTTGGTTGATGCGGCGGCTGGTGCGTCTGGAACGGACAAACTGGTTTTACGGGTGGAATACAGTCATATGGTAAATGAAACTTGATTTCAGTGTGATTCACTTGTTTCCTAATTCTGTCAACACTCCCTAAAACATGATATTAAAGTAGAGAGCTGTGGGAAAGTCTTTATATTCACTGGACTTTTATGTGATGCTTTAGAGATAAAGCAGGTCATCAGAAACCTCTAATACATGTAGGATAGTGGCTGTTGAGGATCAGGACTGGACATTCTCTGATATAAACTGAGTGATTCAACATTATCTATAGAAAACCTATAAATAAGAACCAAAATCTCTATTAAAATACAGAAACCACTTGGTTTTTCCCCCACATAAAGCTTCAAACTGCTCCATGTCCTCATTTTAGCTACTTCCCTGCGTATCATCTAACAGTTTCCTCTCACACTACAGACTGAGCTGCCACGAATGTCAAAATCGAAATACGTTTAGTTTTCTAACAAAACAAGAAGTGGTCCGATGTCGGCAGCTTTTGCACTTCCTCTTGCAGTCTCACAAAAAAAATAGTCATGCTTGGTGTAAAGCAGAGGCAAAATGTTTTGTTAGAGTTGAAAACAAACTCACTGCAGCTCTGAAACAGAGTGGAAGTGAAACTGCTCTAGTTAGATGCAAATAATGTGCTGACATCAGGTCTGTTGGGTAACGTGCGCTGACTGGCGACAAACTGTATTTAGAAGATGAAGCTTCCTCTCTAAACGACTGATCTATAGAGTTTGGAGAATCAGCTCAGAGACAAAATGAATCAGACCTGGATGGTGAAAGCATCTCAGACACAGAGCAAATAAAATCCTAATTCCATAAAGTGAGTGTGAATATCAAGATTTATGACATTCGAAGCACATGGCAGTGTAACTCAACAGCTTCGTTTACAACCTGCAATCTGTCAATAAGAACTTACAGTTTGACATCTTGTGTAACCCGATGTCATAAATAATGTTTAAGTTTGCACAGTTTCCACTCACCAAGGCCTAGTAGGTTCACAGAAGGTTCTGAAGACTTAGCAGGGCTGACTTTGGGGACTGGCTTGGACTCTTCGCTCTAAACATTTGAAAGCAGCGGAGCAGACTCAGGACACAGCAGAAAATAACTCGGTGTTTGTTTTATTAATGCAGGAACGAGCAAATGAGACTTACCTTGGTGTAAGAGGACACCTTGCTCGCTCTGTCCGGCTCCCTGTCTTCTTTTCTGTCTTTCGGCTGACAGAACAAATAAAAAACAGGTTAAACACCTGTTTCATTTTTTTTATTTCACATAATAGTCTGGATCGATACGTACACTGCTCCCATTGATCGCATTCTTGTTGTAATATTTCTTCTTCTCGTATTTATCCCTGATGAAATATTCAACTGCTCTGATGGCAGAGTTAAGAGGCAACACAAGCGATGTGTTCAAAGAATGACATTAAACGTGTGATGCTGCGACGTTCGTGAGAGCAAAGGATACTGGTCCGTTTGAGGTCTTCTGAAGCTGTCTGGAAGATTGGCCTCGTAAAGCCGCCTGGCCCTTGTGTTACCCATGTCCTGTATACTCTGTAAGCAGATTTGAAACAACACATTGAACTGCTGGTTAACTACATGGTGATTAGTTTGCTTATTGTAGTTTCGACCTTATCAAAGAGCGGCAGAGAGACTACCAGTTCAAACGAAACGAAATACAGATAAAACCTGGATCCAGATCTGAGAGCAGAGCTGAACCTCGAACAACCTCGGTGACGTAAACTGGGTACATTTAAAGGCACAGTGTGTAGGATTTTGTCAATTCTTTTAGCCGAAATTGAGATAATCACTAATGACAATAATAAAAAACATGTCTAATCATTGCAGACAAAGACCTTGTTTTATTATTTTTTACCTTTATAAAAAGCTGTTTATATCTCCATGGTCGCGGGTYGCCACACAGGCAGCTGCCATCTTGCACCGCCATCTTGTCTACGAAGGCTCATGAAGGACAAACTGCGGTGGCGGCGTCAAAACCGATTTTAGTTGTAATACTATAAATGTAATATTTGTTGTCTGTCATTGTAGCTGGGATAATTTTACTTATTAAAGCTCATAATCTTACCACTTGAAACATCACTAGCCCTGAAGCTGCTGGTAGACATCGCGGTTGGAATTATCAAAGGTTTTTGACACCTGAGAGACACCGTAGCAACTCCTTTGTGTTTGGAAGCGGGCGGTGGGGGTGGGGGGAGGACCAGGGAGGATGGTTCAACCACTCAACCACTAGATGTCGCAGAAAACAACAAATCCTACACATTGTGCCTTTAAGGAAGTTTTAAAAACAGAATCTGAGGGTGCTACACTTCTCAACCTGTGATGTGATAACAGTGCAACGACAATATGACTTGTGATAAATGAACAAATATGTAGTGTTGATGTCTTCCTGCTCTGGGTTCAGAGCAAAAAACAAAAATAATAATTTCCATTCCAGCATGATTTTTTTTTAAATATGGAGAGATCCATCCAATTGGCCAAATACACGAAGGGCTCCATTTGATATGCAGATTGAACAGGCTGTTATCGTGTTGACGATAAATTTCCGATACATTGTACAGCCCCAGTAAAAAACATAAATCAGTCAAAGATTATTAACTTTTGCAAAAGTACAATTTCATGTTTTCACAAAAACATAAACAGTTTGACTTTACTGCTGCATCACCTCTGGTACAGAGGACAGCAAATACTGTAGTAATAAAACTTATTTTTTTTCATTACTTAGTGTTTATATAGGGCTGCTTATTAGGAAAACATATGATTACAATATTATTACAGAATATTGCAACGATGATATTGTCTGTGATATCCCACCGAGTCTGTCATTGCAATGTTCACAACACTCCTTGTGCTGGCTGTAGGCATTTAAAAGAGCAAAAGAGAGATTTCATTGCCAAATTTGTCATTTTTGCATGAAGTTTGTGTCTGTGAATGATTTTTTAAATCCTTTGCAATATTGTACACACTGACATCAATATATCCTACGCAGACCTGGTGTAATGTATTGGTTAGAGCTGTCATCTCTCAGTGAGAAGGTCACAGGATTGCCTCATGGCCTGGGGCCTTGCAAGGTGGAGTTTGCATGTTTTGCCTGTGCATGCAAGTGTTTTCTTGCATTTCCCTCTCATAGACCAAACATGCATGTTAAGTTAATCTGTAGCTCTAAATCATCCCTAGCTGTCAGTGTTTAAAGGCTCTTTGTGTCATTTGTCTCCATGTGTCCCTGTGATGGACCTGAAACCTGTCCGGGCGGTACCCCGCCTCTTGCACAGTGACTGCTGGAGATGGGCACCAGCTTCCCGCGAAAGGGAAAGCAGGTAAAGAAAATGGATGGATTGATGAGCAGCCCTAGTTTAAGACTTTATTAGCTCTTATTTCAGAAGTTTTTAAATGGTTGTAACAAAAACATGCAACGTCATGCTTGACACTAAATGACGCTATGCGGCTCTGTAATCATAGTAAATCAGCCTCCTTTCACAGCTACTCAAGTTACTTTTACCAAATCAGTTGTTTGACCAGGACAATGATTTTAAACAAAAATACAGTACTTGTGTTTATTTATTTATTTTTTATTACTTCTTGCAAATGAAAAGAGATGCCCATGTAAAGCAGAAGTGTAGCTGCTTAAGCTCAAACAAGACTAAGCAGGTTACATGTCACATAATTTAATTAAATTAGGAAACAATACCTGGATTTGTTCTGTGGTCCATTGGTCCAGGTTGACTGATTTCACTCTGGATATGTGTACACCCAGGTTCCTATGGATGCCTGCGCACCGGATGCAAATGAAAACTCCCAGATTCCAGGATGCCCATCTAGGACCTGTGTTGGATGATTATTAAAACCGTGAGATGTGCAACGCAGCGCAGCTACTCAACATTAAACAAGCCTGATCTTGCTTCGGCTTTAAGTGCCAAAGGGAAGCTCTGCATTCTTTCCAAATGCCCCGACATGAAAACAAGACTCGAGTTTCTTCGAAGGAACAATCGCTGTTTGTTAAAGCCGGGTACGGAGCAGCAGAGGGACAGCTTAGGTGGATTTACAGAAGTTAGCTCGCTAGTTAGCAACTTCGGAGGAAAGAACGGTCAGCTGACGAGCCTGAGCCATTTAGCTTAGACAAGCTATTCAGAGATAACTCGACATTTTTTTTACCCAATTGTCCGGTTCCGAATCWCACAAGTATTATTTTAGACGAGTACAAAAACCAGTTTGTGGTGTGGTGAGCGCCGCACCTTTCGCTTCGCAGTCGGCGCAGTACTTGTTGTCTTCCTCCCTCAGCATTTTGGACAGGATGGCCTGGTGCTGCTCGTTGAGTTTCTGGGCCTTTTCCCTCTCCGAGCGGGTCGTCATATTCACGGATTTTAGTGGAACTTCCTTAAATAAAAGAAAACTGTTTCAATCGGAGCGAGTCGAGAGATTTTTCTGATTTAATATCATAATCAGAGGTCTTCGAAAGCCTCCGACTGCRATATAAAAACACCCGGAACCGGAATTTGCGCTCCGCCCACAAGAGCAGCAGAGCTGACGCGCCGTACGCATAGGATTGGTCAAACGTCATGACGTCGTTTGACGCAACAATTTATTTTAAATATTACTTTTCAAAACTACCACATTTAGTCTCAAATCAATATTTTCCCTCCTTATATACAGATGTACTTTTTGGTTTTTACAATTTCTGCCCCTCTAAGAAAAAAAAAAGCTTTGTGTAATTAATTTATTATTAATTTTAGATGAATTTCATATTCATAAGTGCAAATTTTCTGCCAAGAAGCGTCTTTTTAATCTATTTTTGTCTGAACTGCTACATTATGTAGAAACCATTCGGACCTCAACTAATCCCAAAGCTGTAAAGACTGTTGAAGCCTTAAAATTATTTAACTGTACTTCCTGAACTACTCTCTGTTCATGCACTATGTTTTTCATTTGACATGTTTTCTTTTTGTTGTTTTTTTACCCCCTGGCATTATTTCATTTTCCTAGTTCTGTACATCGTATTGACATTTTTACACAAAAAATATTTAGCATTTTACTGACTTCTGGAAAGTTAATGAGCAGCCCCTGAGCATACATTTCTTTTTTACAAAGATAAAGTGAATTATTATTTTCAATGACATTTGTATTGCAGTTTCAATTTTGTGACACTGTTTTAAAAGACTGTAAAATACAATTTAAGTATGAATTTTATTTTAATCACTGCAACTCTGCACATACATCATTTATAAATTGATCAACACACACCTGTACATTACAAGCTTGTTAAAGACAAAAATGTGAATATAAACAGTGAATTGTAAACATATCTAGCAATTTCAGCTAATATACTATGGTAAGCTAAGAACTATAAAACTTAAAATTTAGACCCAATTAAGACAATTGAGGATCGATTTAAAATATGTTAGAGTGTATTCAAGGACATGACATTTTTAAGAAAACAAAATAATACAGGCAAACCCAATTAAAGTTTAAACAGAGCCTAAGTAAATATGTTGCAAAAAAACCAACATTTTAAGCACATATATAATTAAACTTATACACATTGAACAGTATAAAAAACACTTTTTAAAATTCAAACTTGAAACTAGACTGATTATAGTTAAAATAACAAACACTATAAATACAAAACACATAAAACACCTTATAGGCCTAAATAAACTAATGCTTTGTACAACTGTGACACACCCAGAAGCACAGTAAATCACTCATCTATGTACTTCTTCAGCACAGACACTCTTCATATCTGAAGACAGAATTAAAACTTCTGCCAGTCAGTGGTGTTTAAGAAGCTAAAAGGACAAGTGAATTAGAAAAAATTTTCCAGGCGGATCTTGAAGTTATTCTCCTGGTGTCTCACGGCGATCCCATGTCGGAGAAGCATCTCTACGTAGGGAGGCCAGAACGTGTGATCGATCGTTACRTACGGGTCGTGTGGTGTCTCCAGGGCTTTGTTCATGAGAACCTGCAGATGTCAAAGAGATGGAGAGCTTTAGGGATTTTCTGGAACTATGTTGGATGTGACAATGTTAATCTGCCTTCACGAAAAACCACATTTAAAGAACAATTAATTATACAATAATGGAAATGCAATGAATCAGTCTGCAGGTGTCTGTAAAACTCAACCAAAACTTTGATTTATGTATTTGTTTGCACTTCTTATATTTGCACCAATAAAGCTATCACTAATTAAACATCTACAAATGATCACCTTCCAAAGTCACCTAATTCAAAATGGCCGCTGCAGCTAACCGACAATGACAAACACAAAACGGGCTATACTTAAGTCAAATTTACAAAGACTGACAGTTAAACCACCTTTTGTTTAAATGAGCATTTACCAAAGCAGTGAGAAAGAACAGTGTTTGTAGACCTAATTTTTACACTTATGAAGTAAAACAAAAGTTTTGAATTCACGCAAAAATGTAAAGTCTTAGTAATTTTGGTTTAAATAACCGACAGATGATAGCTCAGTCTTTACAACAAAACTGCAGGGTGGACAAAGTACTCCAGCGGTGGTTAAAGGTGGAAAAAAATGCAGGTTTAATTAACAACATTAATAATGAGTCAGTTACTACTGAAGCAATTAATGCAATACACAAGATAATGCAACCTGCTGATGTAAAAAAAATATGCATGCAGTGTTATTAAGAAAATTAATTACATGTCAAACAGCGTGCCGTAAAAAAGTCATATTAGGCTTGTTTTCTTTAAAACGATTAAAATATGAGGATGCATCTTCAGTTCTACTGCTTACTTTCCCTTGAGATAAAGAAATTACAGAGCATCTCAGCACTAATTAAAGTAAATAAACATGTACACAATGTTTATAATAAAAGTGTTAAAATAACAAGAAGTAAAAACAACTGCATTTGAAGACTGAAACTCAGTTATGATTATTATTTTTTTTGCTATTTATTGAGGTCAAAAAGAGGTTTTATGCAAGAAAAACAGTTTTAACTAAATCTGTTATTGATTACAAGTGGAGATGTTGTTTTTATTGAAAAATGCTAAGGAATTATCTACAGACAGAACTCCTGAAGGTTAAACACAAAAATATTTACAGAGTCTGGATCAACCAGAGGTCAGAACAASGAGCAAAAATGCCTCGGCTAACCGTAAGAACTCACATCCTGTTCCCTGTTGAGACACTGGTTAATAACTTTGTAACTTCACCCAAGATCTTTAGAAAATGATTTATTCTTAGCTATTTAAATACTGCATATTTGTAACAACTCAGTGTGTTCTCACAGACTGTGCAGAATACAGTATATCTGTAAACACGAAAGCTGTTTGCTATGTTTTGTCAGCTGCAGCAGGCATCCTGAATTGAGTTGACTCCAAAAGTTAAGCATTTGTGGATCAGTTAAATACTTTCTGAGAGTTTATTACATAATGTTTGTGGTTCGTGAGCTAGACAAACAAATGCACAAAAGAATAGACAAAAACAAAGCTAAAAGCGAGAAAATAGTAGTGTTCCACAAGGAAAAATCAGATGTGAAGAACAAAATGGTATAAACTGTTAGGATGAAAAAAGATCAACACTTTTTACATTTATCCCAGATATCTGAGCAGTTGATTCTGTGCAAACCCACCTCCAGGATGTCACCCAGTGAAATAAGGTCCTCACTTATCTCCTGTTCAATGTTCTGAAAGCAAAATCAGACGTGTGGAAGGTGAACCACAGAACCACAGAGATCTACAGTATGTTGTAGAGCAAAGAGGTTTACTGCACCTTCTTCTTCTTGCTTGAACTGGTTTCGTTTTGAAGGAGAGGAACGTGGACCTCCAGAACGTCACCAAGAGTCTCCATCAGCTTCTCGTGGTAGGCCTTCATCTTCTGGATTTTTTCCTTCGTGTCCAGCAGAATGCTGGATACACATGTGATGTAAAAGATTTTTCTTTAAATAACCACAATTTATTTAAAGGTGTCAACAATCATTCAGTTCGACAGAACTGTATTATTTTCTAACACTTGTATGTATTTTGCAGCCATCTGCTATGAATTCTCTCTAAAAAATGAACCACTTTGGTTTTAAGTTTGAATGCTGACTCAGCATTGAACTATTGCTTCAAAAAAAATTTTTGTGTTTTGTTTTTATACATTTTTAGCCGTATAACTACTTCCGCATGCTTTTGTCCATCATATGTCAAAAAATGAGCTCATTCAGGAGATGGGGACTAAGATTTTTGTACCCACTCGTCGTTCAAGCTGTATTTTCACAATGAGCAGTGAATACACAGCTCTATTTTCGTATTATTTAAGTTCTTATTTTCTTTATCACACCCACCTGTGTCCTGAAAATTTCTCTTTTTCCATTTTAAGTCGTTCAAAGTGATTAGTTACAGCGACCAGCACCTTTTTCTTCTCCTCCAGCCATTTTTGTTCACTTTCAAACATCAGACAAAAACAAAGAGAATTAGATTTAGTCTTGGATAAAATATTTATGTGCTCTGAAGAAACAGAAAACATTATAAAAGGATGCAGAATAACAACAAAAAAAAAAAAAGAAAAAAATGTGTCTCACAGCTCTTTAGTCTCTTTCAGTTTGTCTCGTTTTGCTTCATAACAAGAAACAACCATTTCAAGTTCGGAGCACAGTTTGAGCATCTGCAGAGAACAAAGAGAGGAAATGATTTGAAGAAAAGCTGGGTTTGTTCTGAACTTTCTCATGGTTTGAATTGTACACACAAACATACTTCCTCTTTTCCAGCTTGAAGTAAAATTTCTGAATTACTTGGCAACACTGGGGGATGTAAACAAGAAAGGATCATAAATTTTAAACATGCCAAAGAGAAAATTGCACATCAGAATAGAAAATATCCTAACTCGTGAAAGCCAGAAAACAATAAATTCATAATTAAATAGTAATATGTGATGCAAAGTGTGGAACAGCATTGGCTTTGATTTGCAGTATTAATATTTCAGTGGTAAATATTTCAATGAAATTATATTGCAGCGACTTACAGCTCGGCTCCACTGACAGCCACTGCTTCAGTTCAGCTTCTGTTGCAATCAGCCCATTTACTGACTGAAGAGGAATATTCACAATTACAGAAAACACAACACATGTATAAACAATTATTAAGTTATTTAAATAGAAAAGTCAATTTTAGACAAAGTTCTCGCAAGGGAAGTATGAAGTTATACTTCTGGTGTACAAGCGCAATATAAATCTAAATAAATATATATACAGTACACTGCTCCAAAAAATAAAGGGAACACTTAAACAACGCACGCTAACTCCCGATCTTAATCAATGTAATATTCGCATTGAGTACTTTGTTCTGTACAGAGTTGAATGTGCTTCACAAAAGTTTGATTTACTTGGACTTAGCGTGTGTTGTTTAAGTGTTCCCTTTATTTGTTGGAGCAGTGTAATTTATTCAAAATATTTCTTTGTTTTCTTATCTGTTGTCTTTTAGACAAATGAACACACCAGCTTAAAACAATATAGATGTTTACCTTACGCAAAATATAAACAAATGATGTGGATTTTGCAAACTATATAAAAACAGTATCAAATCCTGGTCCTTGACAACCACCAACCTGCATGTTTTAGTTGTTTTGWTGCAGATTCAAGCTCTACTGTTCATCACTCATCTATTCACTCAGGTCAAACTGGAGAAACATCTAAAACCTGCAGGAGGACTGGAATTTGGCACAAGTGCAAAGAGAGAACACAGCTTATCTCACCTGTTCCTGGAGATTCTCAGAAAATTCAGGTTCACAAAGTATGATTTCATTCTGAAGCTGCAACACAGACACGCTATGTGGGTTATCCTGCAGCTCCTGGTTAAAGGAAGTCTCTGACTGATGGAGGAACGTGGATGTTTACCTTCTCCAGGTGAGTGAACTGCTCCTCGCAGAGCTCCAGCAGCTCGAGGTGAGCGGCCTCTGATAGCCCAGCTGCTGCTGCCTCTCCGGCTGCTCTCTCCTCCACCTCAGCACGGAGCTAACACACAACGAAACGTGTCGGCTTAATAACTTTTCACACACACACAACGAGACAAACACTCTTTAAACTCATCGTACTTTCTTTAAAACCTGAAAACAACAGTAACACATTTGTAAATACATATAAAACAATATAGATCCGTCATAACTCGAGTATTCTCACCATGTTTATGAAGCCACACTTTTTTAATGTCCACGAACAGCTTGTGAGGCTTCCTCCGTTTCAAAATACCGCCAACAATAATGACGTCATGAAGGCGACAGAAGAAGTGCTGAAGGGAGGGGCCAAAGCTGCGCAGAGCACAGCTGCGCAGCTTTCGCACAAATTCTTTAATTCTTAATGAAACAAAAGTCAGGGGAGTCTCAAAAACAATTATTTTCATAGGATGTGTCCGAGATTTTGAAATGATCAGCTTTTCTAAGTCTTTTAAAGTATATCTGATCGTTGTAATACATAGATTTTATACAGAACAGAACAAGAAAGTAAATATTGAAAAAGTAAACTAATGTATGAATTTTGTTTTGTTGACTTTTAATTTTGTTGTATTTTTTTTCTCTGTCTATAATATATGTTTGGCTCTGCTCCATTTCCACTGGGGAAAGAACAAGAAGAATAACTTGAAATATTGATGAAATCTATAGTAAACTGAAAAGAAAGCACTCAGCATGTTATTCTTAGTGTTAGCCTCAAAACTAACTGAGGGAG
>NW_013952468.1:330124-331758 GCF_001266775.1 Austrofundulus limnaeus
ATAAAAATGCTTCAAACAGATTTATTCTCAGCTGCATTTATGTTTTTTTATAAATAATAAAAATAAATTCAGAATTAAGTTTTCAGAGAAAGAAGGTTTTTAAATTGTGTAATAAAAACAAATATTTGTTGTGTTTTTTTTTTCATCATGTTTGTGTTTTTCAAGGTCAACAACATCCTCTGCCTCAAACTCTTCTCCAGGGTGAACTCCATCCATAAAGTCAGACTAAATGACCCTGTTTTCATGCTTCTTCTGGTTCTGTTTGCCAACATTCAGTGACATGTTTGTCATTTTAATTAACATTAATGGWTTTTTGGAGCTGTTGCTCAGAAAGCCTAAAATCCTGCAGCTCCTCACTTGTTAAACGTGTCACTCCATGTTGAGAATCCCCAGAATGTCTGTTTGTTCCCAACCAGGTGTTGATTAAAGCCCTCCTCTCTGCGGTCTGTGGGCCCATCGTGCAGTTTTATATGTGAGCGACCTCCTGCAGGAAGACACACTGCAGGCCGGCGCTGCCATCAGACAGCTGCAGGGGAAACTGTCCCCACTGCAGCCGTAACACCAGAGCCCCATAGATGGGTGTCACATCTCCCCTCTCCTGCAGGCCCGCCAGTTATCTCTCCTGACACCAGATATGGATGCAGAGAGAGAAGGAGCGACGTGTGTCTTTAAAACTTGTACTGTATAAATCACATGTCATTACCAGAGGTCACCGGGCCGAGGTGCGTCATTGGATGGTTTCATCGCCAGGGCCCTGCCCGGTTGGAGGAGAGAGGATTTATCTGGCAGTCGGATCTCTGGAGAGGCAGCCATATTTTATGTGACTAGAGATGTAATAACAGGCCTTTGACAAATCCCTGACGGCCCGGTTTCTCCTGCAGAGCCAGTGCAGCTGGAACAGCRGATTAGAAGCAGCACCATTAGCAGAGTGACGCAACCTGGACTGTGCTGCTCAGGAGAGGAGGGATTTTTCTCCTGTTTTAGCTGGAGCACCTTTAATTTCTGTAAGAAGACTCATTTTAAGGTGTAGGAGCTCCTATATCACTGGATGTGAGGTGGTTTTGGGGTAAATCTTTGAGGTTATTATTAAATGAGATGCTGCTGACTGGTGGCAGCAGCAAATTTAGCTGTCAGGTGATTACATTTGGAAAACAAATCAGTGCAGCAGGAGCTTTATGAGCAAAATGAAGAAATTGGCTAAAATCAGAAAAAAATGTTCATGTGACACTGCTGACTAAAAATAAATGATCATCTGACAGTTTGTGCTGAATACACACTGTAAAAAATGAAATGCTGGATTTACTTAACCATGTTATGTTACCTGGTTCCACTTAACTGAGTTGAGTAAATTCAAAGCAATATACCAGTTAAGTGGAACCAGGTAACATAACATGGTTAAGTAAATCCAGCATTTCATTTTTTACAGTGTGTATTCAGCACAAACTGTCAGATGATCATTTATTTTTAGTCAGCAGTGAGTGTCACATGAACATTTTTTCTGATTTTAGCCAATTTCTTCATTTTGCTCATAAAGCTCCTGCTGCACTGATTTGTTTTCCAAATGTAATCACCTGACAGCTAAATTTGCTGCTGCCACCAGTCAGCAGCATCTCATTTAATAATAACCTCAAAGA
>NW_013952468.1:336598-345268 GCF_001266775.1 Austrofundulus limnaeus
TTTATTTATTTATTTATTTATTTATTTATGACTGAAGAATTATAAATGTACCCTATGACCCTGAAAGGAAGAAGAGGGTATAGATAATGCTTAGATGAATCATAAATGTAATTAAACACATAAAGAGTAACTCTGGGATGGATTGGACAACAACAGAGAGTAAAATATAATTTTAACTTGTGATTTAAAAGGTCAGACAGGAGTAAAAGTACTTCATCATTATATATTATGTTTGAGTGGAATTGCTGTTTAAAGACCTCATCTGATCCTATTTGTTTGCATTTAAATAACCAAAAGTGTTGTCTTTTAGAAAAGTGAAGTGTTCACTGACTTCTTCCAAGTCTTGTGCCTAACACAACCTGCAGAAAAACAAAAAGAAGTGTTGTCAGACACAGCAGTTATTAAATTACAAGTCATGACTTTATTCGTGCGCAGGGAAAATCAAAAACAGAAGCAGGMGTTCCCCCCTGCTGAGAGCCCAATGTGGAGGTAAAAACCCTTTTCATGGGTCTGTGGTCGGAGTAATGCAGAATCTACTCACTCCAGAGAACTGTTCGGTGAATAAACACCTTGAAACCACCATTCGTGTGCTGAGAGTTTCAGCACATATTTCCTCTGGCTGCTGATGATCAGAGGCTCATAAAGCTGCTGAGTGGCTCACCTGGTGGTGGTTCTCAGACCGCTCTGCCAGCAGGAACAGACCGGCTGCTGCTCCCGATCCTTCTGCTGTGCTTTGGGACCTGATGCACGAACTCTTGTTGAACACATCTTTTTAATTTACAGACATGTTTAGCTCCATCAGGAACGGGCTTGCTTTATTTTTTCTTAAACAAATCAGATAATCAGCTCCACTTCAACTTGACTTCTCAGTTTTCAGTCTCTCTCAGTGTTTTTAATGAAACTCTCAGAAAGTAATCAGTAAGCTAAACATCTACAATGAATCAGTTTTTGAAGTTATCCCTAGTAAAGATGGCCGCCACAGCCAGTTTTACAGATATTGAGGAAAAATTTGAGCTGGACGCCCTCCTCAACAGACTCTGCACTACACATTATGCAACATCTACTTCTAAAATTTTAGATAAAATATTTTAAATATTATCTGTTAACCGTTAGCACAGAATATCTTGTGAACCACTGGAAATAATTTAGTTTGAAAAGTGATTATGCTACCAGATACCAATATCAGCATCAATACAACCATCAATACTCTACTGTTTGTGTTATATATAGTTTACACTTCAAACGAAAAGTCCGTCAGTTCGATTTTTAAGAAATTTATACAAGTTGAAAGAAAATCTTATTTGTTATTTTTATAGGTTTGAAGATGTCTCAACAGTATATACTGTGTGATGCTGTATATTGGATTTGATCAGGCTGTAAATAAAAGAAAAGTGTTTTTAAAGTAATCCCGTAATGTTTAAGTTCTAACTCAGTCTTACCAAGTTTTAAAATCTTATATCAGCCAAAAAGTCTTTTTGATCTTATTTTGAGACTGATTTACTAAACAAGAACTGATTGTGTAAGAATAATCATCTTGTTTTCAGAATGTGTAAGATTATTTGTCTTGTTAGTCTGAAAATTTGACTCAAATTACGTCAAAATTTTCTGCCAGTGGAGAAAGAATATTTAACTTGGTAAGATTCTTGAAATAAGAAAAAATTGAGTCAAATCAAGTATTTTAAGAATCTTATTCTTACTCCATTGGCAAAAATTTTTGACTTAATTTTAGTCAAATTTTCAGGCTAACAAGACAAATAATCTTACACATTCTGGAAACAAGATTATTATTCTTACACAATCAGTTCTTGTTTAGTAAATCAGTCTCAAAACAAGATCAAAAAGACTTTTTGGCTGGATATAAGATTTTAAAACTTGGTAAGATGGACAGTTTTTGCAGTATCGGTACTTAGTATTGGCGAGTACTCAAACTGACTTGTAATTTGGTTTGAGAAAAACTGGTTTCAGGAACTCATTAACATCGGGGTCAACCCATTTTTAATCAGCATCAGCAAACAAAACTGTGGCTACAACTCAGTCAGTTTAACAGATATTGAGCTATTTGCAGTAGTAGTAGCTGAGAGTCATTCCCAGCACATACTCTGAGCTCTAACCCTTCTCACAAGATGCATCATGAAACTGCACATGCAAGGTTTGACCAAAGCAGCAACAAACCGTCTCTTCTGATGGTTTTAGTGACACACATTCCTTCAAGGAAAGCCAGGCATTTAATTATTCCAAGTTTCCCAATAATCAAAGCGTCGTCTCTCCTCTCTGGATCTGCTGCCTGCTGATGAACAGCAGCAGATAGTGCTCCATCTAAACGCTCCTCCACTGCTCCATAAAAGCCAGGAAGCAGTGATGCTGAAGGATTGTGTTGTTTGGAAAGAGTGGAAAAGATTATTCAGAGGCTTCGGTAATAAAAACTGCCAGAGGAGAACAGGGGAGAGTTATGACAGCAATCCTTTAGTTTTCATTTGTGGAGGCTGTTCTTATTTATTAATTTATTTGTTTTGTTTTATTTTGGATTTTGTTTTCTGTCCTGATTCGATGCAAAGTAGGATAAAGAGACCTTGAGGTAAAAAACAACAGAAACCTAATTTGTCACATGGAGAAATGTAAATACCAGTTGCATTCTTGTTGATTACTCACATGTAAAATTTCAGATTAAACTGGATTTTTCTGATTTATTTACAGCTTATTGTCAGGTGCAATTACCTGCTCCACGTCTTTCAGTCTGTGATATTTTACTGTCCAAAAATGTTTACAGATGCTGCAGATTTACATCCATTGTTCTAGCTTTATTATTATTTTATAATCAGGTTACAGAATCAGTCCAATTACAAGGAGAGGGGATTCAGAGCCCAGGAGGGATTTTCCTCCATGATCACATGGGACCAAAGACAGGCGGGTCAGCTGTCGTCTCTCTGAAGAGATGAACTGTCTCACTTCATTCTCTCTCTTTTCCTTTGTTGGTTAATTGAGTTAAAGCTGAGGCAGCATTTACCCCACATGTTTCACCTGTTTATCTTTTTCAATTTATGTTTTATAATCCATCAACTTCTGCATCTTCTGTTCTGTTTTAGTCGTTCTTATTACCAAGACGTTCGGCTCATTCAGGGGATGGGTCCTGTTACTTTCAGAAAAAGCTATTTTTAAACTTAATTTGAAAACATTTTTCCCTCCTGATGCATTAAAATCTCTTCATTTTTTGCTTTTTTTTCCCTCTGTTTGAAATTAACTTCAACATTTTTTTATTATCTGTCTTTTAATTTAACTTTTAGCTTCAATTCTGCTAAAATTAGCTTTAGCTGCCATTTTGTTGCTTTTAGCTAACTTTTAGTTTCTAGCTAGCATTTTATACTTTTTTAGCCTTTTGCAACCTTTAGCTTTTGACTACTTTTTAAAATGTTTTCTTGTCTTCACTACATTTACTCTTTTGTTACTTAAAATTTTACCTTTTGCTACTTTTACTTATACTTTTTTTTACTTTAAGCCTCTAGCCTCTTGCTACTAGGTCAAAGTTTTGTTGCCTTTTGCTGCTTTAACCTTTAGGTAGCCATTTGACGCTTTTAGCTAGGGCTTTGCTTCTTTGAACTTTTAAAAACTCAGTTTCATCTTCTTCAGCAAATATTAGCCCAGTTGTTCAGCACTCAGCGTTCGGCTACATTTTTGCAGAAAATGCAGTTTTTCTTCCAGTTTCCTCTCATCACACCTCCCTTTAAACCCACAGACACACAGACACACACACACGCACATGCACACACACACACAAACACTGTCTGTTTTAAGAGATGGCCTCTGTCTTTCAATTAGCCTGCAATGGCCCTCTTACAAGGCTGGCGTCTGGCGCGTTCGGCCTGCAGCAGATGCTGCTGTGGATTGGCCGTTCATCTGCAGCCTGCAGACTGTATTGAATAGTCATTAGGGTGGAGCTGACTATTCATGGCAGGGGAAGTGGCTTCATGTGGGAGGGGATGCTGCTACATCAGGTTATCTTTATTCTCTTCCTCTCTGTGGGGTTTTTTAACAAAAGTGGGGGCGATCTGATTAGCAGGACGGAAAACAGTGACGTTTATTTTTTACATGCGTCAGGGCGATGTGGTTTGTTCTATCATTTTGAGCGGATAGGTAGAACACGAGAGGCAGACTGAGGACCCCCCCCCCCCCCCCTGCTGGGCCGAGGAGCCACAAGTCAGGCTGTTGCGTTTGTGCACGATTTGTCGGCTCTCAGTGGGTTCGTTCATGAAGCACCTGGCAACCCTGYGCAGCGGAATATGGTGGCTGCCATCACCATACCCCAACACGCACACAACCATATGCCCCCTTTGTCATTCCAATGAGCTCGGACAACATTCACTTTCGCCTCCTTTCAGCAAACGGTATCAATACAAACCCCATGTGGAGGGACCCGGGTCAACAGGGAGTCTCAGTACAAAGNGGAGCTGTTATGCTGCAGCTTCGTCCCTCAGCAGAAAAACTACAGCCGTCCTGTTTTTCATATCACCTCCATGCTAACACAGCAAATAGAGAGGAGACGAATGCTGCCTCCCTTTGGCTTTCCCGAGGAGGTGAATGGAGGTGCATGTGTGTGCGTGGGTGTTTGTGTGTGCTTGATTTGTATGTGTGTTTGTGTGTGTCTGTATGTGTTCTGGGAGCATTGGGGTGTGGAGGATTTCTGCTTGTATCAGCACCTGGGCTGCACTGAGAGGTATACAGGGGAGAAAGATGGGGGAACTGGGAGTCTGTGTGTGTGTGTGCGCGCGCGCGCACACACACACACACACACACACACACACACACACACACACACACACACACACACACACACACACACACACACACACACACCCCGCTGAACCCCCGCAGGCTGGACTGAGGAAATGTGAATTAGCTTCATCAATGCAGAGGTTAACATTGCACAAAGATGATGTTGACCCCTCGTTGTATTCTTGGTTTGATGTCTTTCTTTGGGGGCCAAATGCTTATGAATAAAAATGGCGAGGGGAGAGGTTGACAAAGGGATTTGTCTGACTAATGCCAAAGGAGAACCCCTCAGGGAGAGCCTGGTTAAGCCCAACACCACCGAATCCCCCCCTGCAGTATTATCAATCATGGAGCGGCTCACAGGGCGCTGTTATTGTTTCTGCCATAATTGTGTCAGGATGGCTTTCATTTGTCTCTAATGAAAAGTGTCTGCATTCGTCACGCTAATGTGGTGACAGCATAAATATTACACAACATATGTGTTGCCAGTTTGTGTCTGTGTGGTCATAAATAATTTATTTTCACTTAAATGGTCAATTATAGGGCCGGTTTATCCAAATTATTTAAAAAAAGGATGGCTCTTCACAGCCATCGTGAAGGTTTGGAGTTTTAGATTTTTGAAAGAAGTCACTCTGTTCTGTAAAGCAAACATTGACAATAAAGTTTGAGAAATTTCACAGCTGTGATAGCAAAGGTGCAATGTTTACCTAAAATCAATCACAGAAATCTCAGACAGGGACTACTTTCTGATGAAATTGTTTAAACATTATGTATGTACGTGGGTCAGTATGAGTTTTGCTGCCATGCGTTTTATTTGTGATGTTTGGTTTTTGTTCCACAGCCTTCATGTGTCCTGCCACGCCCTCTCTCACCTGCTCCCTGTTCCATCAAGTAATTCTCATCTCCTCATCAGCCTCAGTTCCTGTAACCTCTCAGTGTTCAGTCCAGYAATTATCAGAGCATTATGGATTATTCAGGTCCAGTTTTCTCTCAGTGTCTCCTCCATGTTTCCCTCCTGGAAACGTAAGTTTTGCTGCCACATTAAGATTTTGTGTTTTCTTTCGCAATAACAGTTCAGTTTTGAGTGAGTCCAGCATCAAACAGATTACATCCAGTTTAAGTGATCACGGATGCTACACCTGTTAGCATGGGTGGATCAATTCTAACTAAATTATCTGTGCTTGTTCCGATCAGTGTTTTGATTTGACAGCTTCTCACTCTGCTGCAGATTTGCACTACTGGAACAAGAGCGATGTACTGAAAGTAGAACCAAACTCATGCTGTTGATAAAATTCAACATGTTATCATGTGCTAGTGTAAATTCTGAATCGTCCAGGACAGGACAAATCTAGAAAGTTTAAAAAAAGATGAAGCAACAAGGTTCTCTGTTCTGTAGCTGAAGCTGTGAACAGTTCCAGTCTTGTATCAGTACCAATACATGGATAGATCCATAGACTCCTAATCATTTAAACTGAGGTTGCTGTGAAAAACGTTATGTATGTGTTTAATCCCAATAAGAAAAAGATCTGAGTTGTATTTAAAAAAAAGATTTGTTAAGTTCAGACTGTCATGAAAAACCTGATTTACGTTACATATAAGCAGAAAAAAAAACCCAAATCTAATTTGGATACAGATCATGAACAAATCCAGTTGAAACCTGTCTGAACTGAACCTTAAACCTGTAAAGAGTGAAGCTGCTCAATGCAGTGAACCAAAACCCGAATCAATAAGAAGTAAAATGTTTGTTTTTTGTTTCCAATCTAAAATATGGATTTAAGTGAGCTTCATGCAACAGAATCAGCACTAATTTTACTCTCCTCCAATGTGTTTGTAATCAGAACTATTGGTAAGAACATAAAGAGCAGAGAACCTGAGGCGAGCAGGGTGAGCTAACCTTTAACCCGGGTATAATTGAGAAACATGTCGGCTTGATTTGGTTACACTCCAACACCATTTGTATCAGAACGATGCACCACCAGCGTTTTCTTTATTCTGTGACTTTTCTTTGATTGTAACAGAACGTGCAGGTGCTCATCTCTGTCTCTGAGGTATTTTTTTTAAATGTGTGTTGAAACAAATTACACATTACACACCCCCACGCACGCTCACACATGATCAGCTCCACAGGGCCGGAGCTTGTGTTTATGACTTTATTAAAAGCGTCTTGTTTCATATCATGCTCTCCCAGCAAAGAAGCGCACACCCCATATATCACACTGTTATTGTAGGTAATTAAGAACAAAACTTAGTGTTATACGGCGCCTGTTGCGCGTAAGCAAAACGGACCATTTTAATTGCAAAGGAAATTTATTTTCTTGAATTTAACTTCTGTGAAYGATATTATTACTCTTCTTAATACTGAAGGAGGAGATGGGCCTGCAGAACATGGGAAAAGCATTCATTATCCTAACAGTCTCCCCTTAAAAATGAATGGTAATGAGACACAACAGCTATTTACTTTGCTCTAATGCCAGGGCAAGAAGAGAGCAAGAGCCCCCTCCTTTTCACACGCATCTCACTGCTGCCCAAAGCTTTTTTAAATCTCTGCAAAAGCTGCATTAAAATTTTACAGATTCGAGTCAAGATGATTCCACCTTGAGCTGGTTGTTGTGGAAATCAACAAACTGGTTTTTATTACATCCTCCTTTGTTTTAACATGACTGGAAAGCGGCTCAACGTCCTCGTCCATCTATCTTCATTTTCAGTCTCATCCKCTGCCTTCCTCTGTTTTGGTGTCATGCGGTATTGTTCACAGCGAGCCCAATAACCTGYGTCTCTCTTTCTCCCTAACAGATGAGTGTGGCCTGAAGGAGGAGGGCTGCCATCCATCCATCCATCCAGATCTGCGCCTGCTCCTGCCGTTTAAACCCGAGCAGGCTCGACTAATGCCCCCGCCTCACTTCTCCGTCTGCTGCTTTATAGGCTTTGTTCGAGACGGCTCCCTGTCTTCTCCTGCTTCATCCATCTTCTTCATATTTTTCACTGCCTAATTCTCTCATCACCGTGATCTCTGTCCTCTCACCAGCTCTGCCCACACCCCTCCACCAACACACACGCTTCACTTTGTGCTTTCCTTTACCTCTTTYACCTTTTTACATTCCTCCTTAGCTCCATCGTCCTCCTTTAAAAAGAATTAAATAAAGAAAGAAAAGAGGAGGGGAGCTTAGATGAGAAGTCGGTGGCGTTGAGCCGAGGAGGACACACTCCACTTAGATAAATATCCCCATCGCTCTGAGCAGAGCCAGGGAGATTTATTCATCCGCCGAGCTGGCAGAAAATTGACTTGTTTCATGGGGGCAGGCCGGTGACGCATTGCCACGAGAGGCAAGGAGACAGGATGGAGGCAGGGGAGGGGAAGGAGGGATGAAGAATGATAAAGAGAGGAGGCACACGGAGAGAAAGGAGGGAAAGAAAGGAGAGGAGAAAACGGGAGAAGCATAAGGGGAGGGAGAAAAACGATAAAGAGAGATGAAGGAGAGTGATGTCCCTCCCCTTGTACCAGAGGATAAAGCCAGTGGGGTGGTGAAACAGTGATGAGGGAAATGGTACAGTTGACATTTATATAAGAGGATATTGATGAAGCAGAGACACTAGCAGACTCAATCCAGTCCTCCTCTTCCTCCTTTGCCTCTTTTATCTTGTTTACAACTTCTCACTCTTCTTCTGCTTGTCTTTTTTCCTCTGTCTCCTTCTGCTTTCTCTGTCTTTGGACTGACAAAGTGTTCTTATTGGACACTACATCCTCATCCAGGCAGAAGGGCCACAACCTTGGGTGACTTAAGACTAGATCCGCCAATGCATCACAGCGATAATCTCTTATTTTCAGCCTCCCACACACACACACACACACACACACACACACACACACACACACACACACACACACACACACACACACACACACAC
>NW_013952468.1:345952-352881 GCF_001266775.1 Austrofundulus limnaeus
AGGTTACATATTATGTCATTTCGTTTTTCTTCAACAGACTGGATTTTACCATTCTCCTAAACTTATACACTGATCCTGCACTTTTAATATCATATTCCAGATTATTCCACAATTTTATTCCTTACACTGAAGTACATCGTTCCTTCAAACAAGTTCAGATTTTAGGTTTCACAAACACCTCTGTCCCTTTGGAATTTTAGTAACTTTGTCTCTTAACAAAATTCGATTGGATGTTCAAAGGTAATATATTTAGGGAAGGAAAGAGACGTAAACATTGATTTCACTTAGTATRAATAATATGGGACGACTGTAAAGAGCTACTACACGTCATTCCTATGTAAAAGCAAATATCTACAAACGTCTACACATGTAATTCAAAATGACCTCAGGTTTTCTTCAAGGGCTCCAACGTGTGTGCTGTTTCCAAATCTGAGAATGTTTGTACCTTTTGGAGCGAATGTGAGTGGCAGACGTGCAGAGAGGCACCGTGACCTTCTCTCTCTGGACTGTAACTCAATCAGAGCTCAAGGCGTGACACCGTAACCCTGCGTGACAGGAAGCGGCCCTGCTGCACCGCTCTGCTAATGCCTTCACTAACGGGTGTGACCGCACCGCGCTCATACCCCCTCCGGAAAACAAAGCTGCTCTGCTGCCACTTTCTTACAAATGAGAGATAAGCCCTCTTTCAGTTTGCGATTTGCCACAAAATGTGCGTCCAGGATGACAAGTTCACAGGTTACCGGTTCTCAGATTACGGATTCATTAAGGGAATTAATGAGGCTTCTGTGGCACCTGGATTAAGAGAGTATCTGCTTTCCTTCCAGACATGCTCTCCAGAAACAGCTTTGGAAACATTTGCATTAACCCTGTTCATTTGAAATGGCCTACAGCGGCCACTATAAAGAACACAAGCAGCAGTGTTGATTTTTCTCAGGCTATATGGTGGCATCAGGTTAGGTCAGTACACTTGTAGATGTTTAGATAAGGGAAGATAGCTAATTTGATTATTTGAATTGCTTAATCTTGATGGAGGTAGTTGGCCGTGTTTCATCAGCTGCTCAGCTTGTGCTGCTTTCAAACACCTGCAGCCTCACCAGGTGGGTGGTGTGTTTAAATACTTCTGTATCACAGGAGATTTTTTTTCAGCATTTTTGATGAATTTAGGAGTTTTTAATGGTAGTTTAGCAACAGGTTTTCAGTTAAATGTTTCTGAAAAATCTGTGTATTGTTCTTCATTTAACAAGTTTGAAATTTTTTGTTAATTCGCAAGATGAATGAATGGATGGGTAGGTTTATATAGTTGGATAAATGAATGGACAAGAAGGTGATTTGATGGATGGATGGATGGATAGATGAATGAGTAGGTGAATGGTGGGATGGACAGATGGATGGATGGATAGATGAGGTGTATGGTTGGATGGGTGAATGGATGAGTATATGTATAGTTGGATAGAGGATGGATGGATGAATGGATGGATGGATGGATGGATGAGTAGGTACATGGTTGGATGGATACATAGATGGATAGATGGATGGATGGATGGATGAGTAGTTATATGGTTGGATGGATACATGGATAGATGGATGGATAGATGGATGGATGGATGGATGAGTAGTTATATGGTTGGATGGATACATGGATAGATGGATGGATAGATGGATGGATGGATGGATGAGTAGTTATATGGTTGGATGGATACATGGATAGATGGATGGATAGATGGATGGATGAAAAGGTGTATGGTTGGTTGGATGGATGGATGGATGATGGCTGGATGGATGGATGGATGGATGGATGAATGGATGGATGGATGGATGGATGGATAAATGAATGGATGAATGGATGGATGGATGAATGGATGGATGGATGAATGGATGGATGGATGAGTAAAGGATAAAACAAAAAATAAACACAAGTCAAAAACCACAGGTGAGATTGTTGCATCATACCAACTGATAGTGGAACCTTGAGTTCATAAAATTACATCTAAAATAATCCAACCCAGTCTCAATCTGTCACATCAAATCATAACACAGATTGAGATGTTTTTCACTGGCTGGTTCTGAATTAGGGCTGCATGGTGGGACAGTGGTCTGTGTGTTTTCTGTGTATCTCCGCCCTGCTGTCTGTCATTCCTCCTGCCCCGCCCCTGCTTACCTGCTTGTGCCTCCTCCAGGTGTTTCCCATTGTCCCTCATTAGTTGTTCTGTTTATTCTGCGTCCTGTCTTCAGTGTTTGTCCCATCATTGAGCTGTTATCACCGGCCTTTGTGGTTGTCCTCTGTGCTCCCTTGAGGTCTTGTGTCCTCCTGAGAAGACTTTTGTAAGTTTTGCTGCCACAACAGCCTTCCTTTCGTTTATTAAACTTCAGTTTTGCACCWTTGTTTTTTTTTTGTTTTTTTTTTTGCCTGTGCCCGGGCTCATTCTGCCTGCACAGACCTCACAGTTAAAGCTGTTGCCTCTCAGAGAGATGGTCCCAGGATCGTCTTTCTGTGTGGTGTTTACATGTTCTCCCTGCATGTGTAGCTTTTCTTCAGGTACTCTGGTTTCCCCAACAGACTGAAAGTGTGCGTGTTAGGTTAGCTGGTAATTTAAAATTATCCCTGGCTGTGAGTGAGAAGGGTTGTCTGTCTCTTTGCGTCTCTGTGATGGACTTGTAATGTGTCCAGGACCCGACTCTCGCATGTGACTACTGAACGTAGACGGCAGCTCTCTATGACCTGGAAAGGAAAAGCAGGTAAAGAAAATTAATGTATGAGTGGGACTGGACCAGGCTCCCTCTGTTGTTGCCTTTTCATTGTTTACAACAACCAAGCTATTATAATAAACAGGCAGGCTTTTGTTATAACTTTTGCTGCCAAATTGCAAGAAGTCATAGCAGTATGAAATGTAACGAATATTTGTCCCCTGTATAAATGTAAATAAGAAAAAAATCCCTATTCACACACAAAATAAAAAAATAACGTTTTAGATTTGTGTTATTTGTTGATGCTAGTTCTAACTCTTAAAAAAAGCTATTTATGTTTGGCAGCATGACCACCAACGTTGACAGTCGAGGATAATGACGGTAGACTCAGATTGTTAAATTAACCGAACAACGTGCATTGATTCCTCCACCACACAAAAGAATCAATCAAATGAATGAAACCTGCTCCAAGGTTAAAACAAACTCAAACTGGTTCAAACAGCTGTGCTGATCTGTTCTGACCAAACCATCAACAAATGAAAGTAATTGCAATTTTATTCAATAARTCGTGTTAGTAATTAATATCAGTCCATTTAATTGCAACTGACTAAACAAGTAATACCTAAAAATCAACTAATAGTTGTAACAAATCAACTCCCGTTGTGTGCTCCGCACTATTGGATCCAGATGTTGCATGTAGGAACGTATAATCAGGTCTTTATGTTCATACATGTGGTGGAACAGGTGCAGTGTTTAAACAGGAGTAGTGAGATCTGAATGCTTCTTTTGAGTCAGAAATCGTGAGAGGGGACGAGGTCGTTCCAGTGAGTGGAGGACTCCTGAAACAGCTCGTAAACGAGAGCCGCCTCGGATGAAAAACTATGTCAAAAATCCACGTTTGGGAGTGATGGAGAAGGTTGGTGTAGCTCTGCGACACAGGCCTCTGTGCGCTATTTCAGTCTGTTGTCTTCTTTTTTTTTAGTTGATGCATACACAGCATCTGAATCAGATTACAAAGAAGCCACACACAAAGAAATGTATAAGTGTGCAGGCATACAACAACACATGCAGTCTGCAGCGATTTGCTCCCTGATACTCATGTTTATTATCAGGGCTTGTGATGGGGAAGGGGTTTCGCATCGGGGCAGAGGTCGTGGCAGTGGGGGGATTTTAAGGCTCACGGAGATCGGACCCCTTGCGAGACGGCGTGGCGTTGTCGAAGTGCAAAAACAAAGAGATTCCCAAATGGAAACCCTGCACGAACAGAGAGGAATTACAAAGGACAGCGTGAAATCGAACGTTGCATTTGCCAGAAAAGAAACCAAGAAAGGCAGACAAAACAAGACAAGCTCCGCAGAAAGAAAAGGGGAAATGCTCCTATTATTTACCATCCTTATTTCCCTGTTCCTGCTCTCGTTCAGATGTTCACGTTAGAGCTCACCATTTGTCTTTTTGCTGTAAAAAACAATTTTATATTAGAATAAATTACAAATGGAAGACTGATGCTTCGGATAGATTTTTCTTGCGGGAAGTTTTAGACTCCACCGACATTAATGTCCCCTGCCACCGTTGGAGGCATAAATCTCTTTTTTCCCTGTTTTTTTGCCTTGAATCATATAAGGATATTGAATTACTCCCCTGCTCCACACACATAGAGGCATTGTGCATTATATTGACTGATAAGCTGTCACCAGCAGTTTAACTTAGAGACATTCAAAGAGTAATACACCAGTTGAGGATAAACTAACCCCAGTCCCTTTAGACTAAGCTATGACGCTGTCACAGTGAAAAATACAGCAGGGGCATTTCATATAACATGCAGCATCTGGCATCTGGAAATGGAAGAAAATACCTCTGAACAATGCTTGGTTTATGGCTGTTTTCATACCGGGTGACAGTTTTACCCTTGAAAATCAGTGACAGCTTGAATAAGAGAACAGAACAGGCTGATATACAACACGGTTGTGTTGTTTTAAAATTCACAAAACTTGCAAATACAAAGCTTAACGAGCTCACGCAAACCTCGTTTTTTTTAAAGGGGTAAAAAACCCTCTTTACCATATTGATGAGAGCAGCTAAAGGGCCTTTTCACTCTCCAATCTGGGAACAACCATTAACATTTGGAGTTGGACCAATGAGAGCGAGCTGCCTCTTGCTTGTCGTAGTTTGGCATGAGAGCGGGCCGATCCATCACGGCAGGTTTGGCGGCGGAAAAGCTTGTGGTACTGGTTTACCCCYGGTGCTGCAGGGTGGTCTGTCCAATTCAACATCTGGACGAGAGACTCCAGCGGAGCAGCTGTTTACAGGCGGATCCGGTTTGTGTCCTCGTAACCTCGGAACGAGTGCAGATATCCGACCGTTTTATACCGTTAATAATACGTTAGATCAAAACAAAGAGAGTAAAGGGGTGAAATGTGTGGAGATTTTCAGATTTGAAGTGTTRAAAATCAGTGGTTACACAAAAGCAAAGGATAGAACGAACGGCTTATGTTGGAGGTTGTGTAAAAGTTGTGTAAAATCAAAACACATGCTAACAAATTTTTATGCGATTTATATACAAAATTTATTGGGACAGAGGTAAGTGGGTTTCCTGTGAAAACATACACGGAAAGATTACCTTTTCAATAAAGCACCAACAGATTAATCGTCTTTAAATTAAACCCTCAGTCTAAAAACATTGCTTTCTTCAACACAGAGGTGTAAAACTTCCACAGAGTCTAAATGAGAGGCTGAGACGGGACATAAACGAGACGGATGCCTCTCACTTTGAGTGTAACATAAAATCTGAGCTGCAGAAAATAAAATACCTCTTTGTAATGAAATGCATTCGCTGCAGCGCAGACAGAAGCGAGCTCCGACGTCAAAAAAGCAGCTCTCCTGCTGAGGGGAGCGGCAGAATTAAGAGCTCTAATATCAAATCCATTTCCTGTGAAACCGCTGGTGTAGAGGACATCAAAGAGAGTTAAAGTGGATTCGGTGAAGGCGGTTGGAGTGGCAAGCCGGTGAAATATGGTACATTTTGTCTCTTCCCTCCCCCGGCACTGGGCCTTTGGAATAATTAGAGTCTAATTCTGTCTAATTAACGGACTCAATTACTCCTGAAGAAAGCTCATCAAAAAGATGGCGGGAAAGCAGAGAAGAGAATGGTAGCTCGCTTTTTTTTTTCTTTAATTAATGAACTGAGTTGAATAACGGCCATGGAATTAAACATTTCCCCCAATGTGTATGAATTGCAAATTGGAGCAACGTTATTTTCTCTTTTTTTTTTTACTTCGACAGGAGCCCAGGGGCTAACGCTGCTGTCAAGTAGCTCTCTAAAAAGTCAAAGCGCCGATGCAGCACTAACAAATTACAGAAGATTACCATCTTTAGCACATGCAGAGGTCCTAACGAATGGCGATGAATTAATATGCCGTCTGTGTTTGAGCTCTCCCATTGGCTATGAGTTTCACTGATCCTTGAAGAGCCGATAAAACAGACACCAGCGTGAACTTTATGGAACACATTTCTTCTTGTACAATAGGTTGTCTGTCGATTGCATATTTCAAATCCTTGAGACATGGATATAAGTCTTGTTAAATTACTCAGCTGAGATAAAGCTGGGCGTACACCAGTGTTTTCAGGGGTTGAAAACTTTTTATGTGCTATCAGGGGAGGATATGTGTGTGTGTTTGTGTGTGTGCAAAGTGCTGTGCTGTGCTCAGCAGGTTTACAGGCCCAAGGGTCGGCTAAGCTAACTCACTGCCTCAGCACTCTTTAGTTCAGCTTCTCAAACATTCGCTGAGGCACTAAGAAACAAACTTAAAGGCCCGATATTATGGCCCATATGTAGACAAGGAGAGCAACACAACAGCACAGGAGACATTTGTTGTTATCCTCAGTGTAATGTGTGTTTTCTGCCGACCAACAGATCTGCTGCTGGTAATTACAGCTAAAAGCAGGTAGCAGGAAACTTTTTCCACCAGGTATTTTTATGGTTTTGTGCTTTGATTGTTTAAATATACAGAACTGTGTTTCAACTTAAATCACTTTCCTTGGAAGCTGTTTGTCTAAAAGACCATCTACAGGGAAAACTAATAGATCTGCAAGTTGAGCAAACAACTTGGTGTATTTTCTGTCATTAATCAGTTTTCAAAGGTTATTTAAAGATATAAAAAAAATCAGCTGCACAGTTTCCTTTATGCTCCAAAGAATAAACTATTAAAACCTTTTTGTAGAAAAATATGCTTTAGACATTTAAATAC
>NW_013952468.1:354203-363510 GCF_001266775.1 Austrofundulus limnaeus
TACCACTGGTCCAGAAGTCTATTTTTCTAACAATATTTTTCAAATTATATCATAAAAAAATTAATAACTCAGAACTTAGTGTCAAAAACATTAATTTCTTATTTTTCCTTTCATTTGTAACACTAAACATTAAAATTAAAAGATAAAATACTCATACTGTTGCTGTTACTTAGTTGTACTTGTACATAAATACTACAAATTATTTGTTTTTCTGTTTTCTTCCAACATTTCAACAGCTGACTTTTGTCACTTTTATAGTTTTTTTGCATTTATTAAAAAGCAAATGAAAGCTGAAAAGTCGAAAACATGCAGCTTAATTTATTTTTTTGTCTTAGTGAGAATTTAAGATACCTAAAGATAAAAGTTTCGWTGAAGTTGGTTCATTTTTCAGGAATTACCTGAAACTATGTTGCTTTCATGCCAAAACGCTGTTAAAGATAAAGAAACACCGAGAGAAGAGAGACTGTTATAGTTCTGAGGCGTTTCGAGAGAAATGTTTCTTCATTTGGTGTTAGATGTGCCATGACATGCCTTGTTTACAATTGGAATTGGGGGGAAAAGGACTTCCAGMTTATCCAATTAAAGTTGTACCCCTCCAGAGACCCAATGCCCTTCCTCTCCTCAGCTTATTGGGCAGCACCCACTGAGAAAAAGCATTTGACTGCATTAACAGTAAATGAGGCCAACTTCATTTTCTTCATTAAAGCGCCATTCTGCAGATGAAAAAACTACATTGATAACAGTCAGTGGCACGTGTTTACAAATTTAGACCCRTAATTTGACATCTCTCATATTTTGGGGGACTGGTGGTGGTAATTGAAGACATTTATAAAAACAAAAACAGATATTGCTACGCTTCGACAAGCAGTATAAAAAAAGATGGGTGATAGTCTGCTATTTCAACACTGTCTCCAATGATCATCGTTTAGAAGCACCTACTGTGTTTTTAATATCTTGTAAATCTAATTAAGAAGCAGTACTGTGGATTTGGGGTTGTGTGCAAACAAGGATCGACCCTCAGCACCATGTAGAAATTTAAATTAGTTACACACTAAAAACAAACAAATCTCAGCCCTGATGATTACTCAGGTCAAGACAATTAAAATTAATAACAATGAAGTTTATTATTTGAAACACATTTTGCTCATTTTGTTTGAAATGCGGGGCTCATTTCTCTAAACATCCCCAGTGTTTATTATTTTTAAACTGCTGACGAGGAGTTAGCAGGTACACATTGGATTGAATTAAAGTGCTTCTCAATTTAAATCCACGGAAAGAAAAAAAATACAGATGGCTGGGGCAGCCCATCTGTTAAAGAAATGGTGCAATCTCAATCCTGAGGGTTGTTTTGCTTTTAGACTRAATCACATGTGGCAGAGGATAAACAGGATCCTAGCTTATAAAAGGCTTCGCTGGTTTTACCATTTGTAATTAGCAAAAATAGACACCAGTAATTTGCCCTCTTGTAATAGCCTATAAGAAGTGATCAGTTCGTCACATTACTTTGAAAAGTTCAAAGATAATTCTGGACTGTGGTGAGAGTCGTACATACTGTATCTCATGGTTCCTAATGGAGCTCCTGCAGAAAGCTTGTGTGTGAAGACATGATGGAGATAACAGAAAGTGCCAATTGTTTTTGGGGAGGAAATAAAAGAATTAAAAAGTTACTGAAGCACCACAAAAAAAAGGAGAGACACGTATAAATGAGCTCTCAGATGCACACCAACACACACGCGAGGGGGGCAGTTTCCACTGGGGGGCATCCATCTCTTGGTAAGCACAGCTGAACCATTAACCTCATTAGTATAATGGTCACACATGAGTGGAATGCAGCCTCCATGCTTCATGATGGCAAATTGATGCTGATACACTCCTAATGTTGCTTTGATAAATATAAGCAGGAAGGAGAAACTCACAAAAATGAAGATATCATTGGCTATGAACAGAAGCATCTGCAGCCAATAAAGTTTTGCCTCAGCTGATGGACATCTGTTCATGACAAATAGGAAACATCTCAGTCATTTTAAAGGAAAGTTCCATGGAAAGATTAGAAACAAATAATATCTTCTTTTATGCAGATTATACTTTAGAAGCCCCAGTTTAACAAAATACTTTAAAGGGCATGCAGCCTCATAATTTAGTGCCAGGTCTATGAATTGTTTTTTTAAATAGAAACTAGAGAAAACTGAACTGGTTGAAAATATGACCAAAACAGATCATTTTGCATATGTTCCCTTTAAACAGGTCACAGAAAGTTAAATTTTACATGTCCAAACAAGTATTTTGATATATTTTCCTTCTTTTAAACAATCACAGCTTAAGATTTCTGAGTTTCATAAACTAATCCTAACCCTAACCCTAACCCTAACCCTAACCCTAACCCTAACCCTAACCCTAACCCTGACCCTAACCACCCACTGATCAACTGACACATTTTAGAGCTGTCTAAAATTTCCAACCCTTTTGCAAACAGACTCTTCTTCCTCCCATTTTTGTGAGTACACTACTCAAAAACTAAGGGATATTATATAATATATTATATATATATAAGTTCTGTTGATGTTTAAAGACTAAGACCAAGACACTGATTAGGTGATTCATGAATGTTAATTTCACCATTAAGCTCCTTATTAGAGAACAGCAAGTTGTGCAAAAAGTACTGAAACACTGGTTAAACATTGCGTTTTAGGTTCATCCTGAAATTTCACCCAAAAGCCAAATAACAAAACTTAACTAACTTACAGGTCATTTAAATGAATAATTAAAAACGTGTTTTTTTTATTTGTTAATTTTTTTTTGGTCTACGAATCTTGATAATTTTATATTAAACACAATTTCTCACATTTGGGGGTGGATAGTTTCATCAGAACACATGCCTGTATTTTTCCATTGGATGTTTACAGAAATCCAACTGTTTTGAAGACACAAAAACAAGATTGTTCTAACGGAAACTTGATGAATCGATGTGCAAATGCTTGTTACAATGAAACGGTAGAGGAAGGAAAGGTGAGGACCTGAACTTTACCCAAGAATCCAGCTCAACCCCTTCAGGAGACACATTCACCAAGATTCACCCAAACACACAGGTGAGAGGACAAAAACATAAATAAAAAACCCACAGCAATGTGGAGAAAACTGAGAATATATTGTTGGAATAGCCGTTTGAATCTACTTGTTGAGATAAAAGACAAGATTTACGTTTTATGCAGCTTTTTTTTTTGGCAAAACAGGACTTTGGGGTTCCCAGCTCTACTGTAACCGAGTCTTAGCTAGATTAATGAGCAAACTGCAAGTCCGAGTCAAACTTCTCCATCCAGTGGAGGAATACCAACAAAAATGTTGTAATACTCATATTGCACCAGTAGGTGGCAATAATCTCCGAATTAACAAAACAAAATTAAGTAGAAATGATCCTGGAATGTTTATTTGTTTCTTTTATTTTCTTTAACACAGTAGTAATTTAGTAATTATTGTTTTCAGCACACAACAAAAATTTAAATATGTAAAAAAGAAACAGCAGAAATGCATGAGAAAAAAAGGCATCATGTTGTCACTCCAAGTATATATTTAGTGCAAATAAAGCAAGTACACCCCATCTATTTGCTTGAATTTTAGTATTTTAATTTGTCAAGTGCACATTTATAYGGAAGAGCATTGCATTCACCTAATAAATAAATATTTGACTCCTGATCTCAGAATTACGAGATCAGGATCTCATAGTAATGAGATAAGATGACATCTTATCTCATAATTATGAGATAATTTCTCGTAATTATGAGATAATATCTCGTAATTATGAGATCCTGATCTCGTAATTATGAGATCCTGATCTCGTAATTATGACATCTTATCTCGTAATTATGAGATCCTGATCTCGTAATTATGACATCTTTTCTCGTAATTATGAGATCAGGAGTCCTATTTTTTTATTTGGTGAATGCAATGCTCTTCTGTACATTTAAACAGTAAAAAGAAATATTTAAAGAGTTCACTTTGGTAAACGCTTATAAAAAGTTCAGTTTTTCTCACCAAAAATGTCATTTGCATTTAGATAAGAAGCATAGAAGTGGCAGACAGAGGCTTTTGTGTTTTTGTTAGAGGTGCCAGAGGCATTAGAGGATTTTACATTGAATGAGTCTGAGTCGTAGGATTAATAAGCACTAAAATTGCTGGACATTTGCTCCTTCCACTGAAAAATGCACCGGCATGTAGAGGAGCCTGTGAATCCTTTGAAGCTATGCTTTTGTAGCCTTTGGAAGCCCACGTCGGATCAGCATATTCAGTCAGGCAAAGAGTCCTAGAAAGACAGTCAGTGTCCTCAGCACGGTGTGCAGGCTGTCTGCCATGACGAGGAGCGCGTGGCTCAGGCTGTGTCCCAGTGTCCTGCAGGCACCCTGTTAAAAATGTCACTGCAGGGAAGGAAATGGCCGCCCCGGGGCATCACGGCCCCCTTTTTTCCACGGAGATAGAACACAAATTGCATCCTGGCAGTCACGATGGCTCTCCAAATGTTAGATTTCAGTATCATTTCCTCGGTGCAGTGGCCTCAGAGAAAATAAATAAAGAATATGTTTGTAAATATAAATACATTCAGAGGCGGCAAAACGTGTCCGATAGGGCAGTAAATGATAACACAGCAGGGAGCTATGTGAAATGTGTGTTTTATCCCTTTGGAAGGCAATGACCTCTATCCCTCCTGACATTTCTCTGCCGCCCATCCCCAACCYACAACAGTAGGGTTTGAATGTGTGTGTGTGCGCGCGTTTGTGTGTGTCTTACTACTTTACAAGAAGCAAACACAACATGCCCTCAAGAAGTACCCTTTTCAGCCYGAGCCATAAAACCACCAGCTTCAGCAGGCTTTGGAATCATTCACAATGAAACATCAGCAATTCGGCATTAAGTGTTTTTGATAAATCACTTTTATGAGAAATGCTTGGAAAACAAACCGAGGATAAACTGCAGTGGGCAACAGCGAGTGAATTGAAGGAGAAAAATGTCTCCACCACATTTGGATAGACATGTTCATTAGTCTTGTTTACTAACATATGGCACAGGAATGAAACCGAGCCACTCCTCCGATAAAAAGCATAGCTTAAAGATGTTAAAGCACCCAAATTCAGAGCAGACAAACAAGACGAAACAATAAAAAAAACAAGAATGTGAAGTGATAATATGAGAGAGCCTGGTGGAAGGATAGGTACAGAAAGTTGTTACACCATTCCTCCTGTTTGGCTTTTCGCCAGAGCTCCAGTTTGGGTTGGCTCCCTGAAGCATTAGCATCACACATTCAAGCTGTTCCAACAGCCTGAGCGCTAACGGGCTAATGGGCTAATGGCTAATGGAAGGACCGCATCACGGGCATGGGCTCCATCTCACCAAACCTTCACATCAACGTGGCAACAAAAAACTGCACCGTTGTCAATGATTCTCCCAGAGGACCACAGACAAACATAAAAACTGAGTCACTAACATCAGAATTATTTAAAAAGTTGATCAGTAATTCACATTTTTGCAGCTGCAAATCTTCAAAGTCAATATTTTGTAAGCATTGTGGTCCAGAAAGGTTCGTTTCTACTTTCGGTTCATTGAAACAAACCGAGCGTAAACCGTGTTTGTACTTACGTTACAAATAATACCAATAAAACTCATTTTAAGTACACTTGTTTAGGGGCATGGTGCCACATTTTAAGCATGCACATCAGTAACTGGAAAAAGGTCAATAAGCCCTATAAATGCTTTTTTTCATATTAAGCAAAGTTAAATCATATATTGATGTATAAACTATATTTAATAGTTCTTAATCATTAAGTAAAATTGGCAGGGTTTGCTCATGGCCTTGCAAAGTTTTGATTATTATTTTGGAGCAAATCATTTTATAAAACTTTACGGCAGGAAGATAGATATTTGTACACGGTAGCAAAGTGAAGAGCTATTTTGTTTGTGATCTGACAAAAAAACATTTGAAAGTTATGTTTTATTCTCCAATAAAATCTGTAATCTTTAGTCCCAGCTTGATTAGCCTACTCAAATCATCAGGGATACTGTATATGGTGCTCATTCATATTTCCTGTATAAATACAGACAGTAATAAATCAAATTACCTAAACCTAATTCTGCCTCATTAATTTCTCATTTATTTGAGGGTAGATGCTGATGTAGTTGAATAAGACAGTGTTAAATCTCTTTACTCATTCATCTTCTCATTTATTCACTCACTTGTTCAGTCAGTGGCTCTGCAGTAACTGAGTGTGAGTCGACTGGTTAAGCTGTCAGTGGTGTAAACTACTGCTATCTAGTGGAGTGAGAATCCATTACACTGCAGGCAGAAGAACAGAGTATAGAAATCTTATTTTATTGAAGAAGAACTGCATCACCAGATCACAACAGCCTCAGCTGCTCGGTTTATGCTTTAGGTAAAGATGCAAATTAGAATTAAACATGGTTTCTATAGAAAGGAATCTGTTTGCTTAGAAGTAACACAGTGAGTAAAAATCTACATTCAAAAGACAGAAAATAAAGGAGAAATCATGAAATATATATCTGGAGATTTGTAGTTTAATTACTGAATTAGTTATTAAGAGCGCACCAACAAAAGTTTATAACATCTTTTTGGGTTTATTTTCATGGGTGCAACAAAAACAACTTTTTACATCTCAAATTAAGCTGCAAATATTTTTAACAGCTAAAATATACTGACGTCTTGCAGGATTGTGACAGAATGAGAGGCTTAAAGAGTTACTACGGATTGAAGTGGGAGTTCTGTGGAGAAGTTMTGAACAGTTAGTATCTTACCTCTTGCAGATAGCTTTTTTAAGATGACTTTGTTTGAAAAATTTTTAATTTTAACTGACCAGCTAATGGCTAGTCCAAAGGAGTCTAAAGCAGATCGCTGATGTTTTTAAACATCTCTCAAAACGGAGAGATTCATGCAATCAAAGCTAATATTTTTGCGTCACACCACTATTTATCATTTGAGATATTTGCTAGCTTAAGACAAGTACTGCCATTTTTACACAGAACTATTCTTAAAAATCTGAATTATTTGTTTCAGTTGTCTCCTTGTACGATACAAGCGTTTGCTAAGTAGTTTGATTAGTGTTACTGACGGYAGATTTCAGCTTCATAAAGTATATTTTGGAGCTCTTTATTTGGCATGTCRTGTCTGCATCTATGCCAAACACTGAGCTAGTGGCCTGTTTAAACCAGACACCTTCCAAAGACGATATAAAGAGCAGCTGTCCTGTYTGGCTGCATCGTGCAGTTTGTAGCTTGTTTGCATCATCTCWTTTTTTTWWTRTAATGAATCGTTGTTTTATACCGAGGAAAATAAACAATCTTTAACCACCTCCACTATCTGTGGTCTGCTCACATCAACCGCCACCATGTCCCCACCCTGCTGTGACACCCTCATCCCCCCCTCCCCATTCGCTCTCTAACTGAAGTGTGGCGGGAATGAGTGATGAGCCAGTGTTTGGGTTAACGACAGAGATGGGGTGTTAAACCTGAAGTGTTTAATTAACCCCACAATGGGTCTGCCTGTCAGCCTGCACCCATTCCCCCTTGATTGAGACTTCAGCTCTCACATATATGCAAACACACTCACACACACACACACACATCAAAGGCAAGTGTGCACAAATTCACAAGGCACACATGCCCGTAGAGACACACATAATGGCAGGTGCACACACACACACATATATAAATGAGAACACACCAGCCTGGGTGGGGAGTGGACGAGGGGAGGGGAGTAAAGTGATAATACTCCGCCACAAACGCAAGATTGCTTTTTTTTTCTCTCTCCCTCTCCTTCTCTAAAGTCCATTTTCTGGGTCACTGCATTGCATTCATTACTGTCTTTACAGACATTTAGCTGAGAAGGAATAATGCTTCTCTTTCAGCGGCGCTGAGAAGAGTTGTGAGCACCGGAGTCAGGGCCAGGGGCCTGGGAGGGAGGAGGGAGACGAGGAGGAGGAGGAGGAGGAGGGCGGGGCTGCGGTAATATGTGACATCTTTATCTAGTTTTAATTTCAGTCATAAATATTGAATGCTTTATTTGCTCATCTGCAGCTGCCTCCACTCTGTCAGGGTTTGTATCTCCTGTCTTTGTATAGTTTTTTTTCCTGCTCTGCCAGCACATGCCATGTTTCTTATGTTGTAGCTCGGGGCCAAAGCAATAGGATTAGGTAACGATTTTCCCATTTTCAAATGAACTCTAAAATGAACTTCAGCCGATTGAAATAGTAAAACCCCAGCCTGCGGATACCCTGCAGTGAATACGAATAAAGCATGATTTAAAATACTCCTGTCTCAGATCTACATMAACAGACAAGGAGGATGGAGGCAACCGGGTGCTCTCTAAGAGGGCGACACTGACATAGCGAGCTTTGTGAGAATCATCTCATCCCCTGGGTGAATCAATAGGTGCCATATGACAGTGGCTCACCCATCAAGTGGTGCGGCGACTGGGGGGTGCTGCTGGAAATTTGCTTAAAGCCTATACCAATTAACTTCAACATGACAGATTCAGGCGGCCAATGAGCGAGCKCTCCGCATTCTGCCGCCTGCCCGACTCCGTGGGTGCAGAAGGAGACGCTCAGCTGTTAGACGGATGGTGCGCCTCCTCCTCGGTGTGTTGTTCCTACGCGCACGCCGGCATCAACGGCGTGCGTGTGTGCGGCAGAGGTGCGTGTGTGTGTGTGTGTGTGTGTGTGGAGGAGGAGGGTGCAGTGGGGAGTAAATCTGCAGTGATTCAGGCCCCGCTCTCGCTTCTTAATGATGATGTCAATCTGTGAAAATGCACGCACACATTGGAGCTGTCAGGGCCTCATCAATCAGAGAGGGGTTTGTCAAAGGAGCTCAGGCCCAGATTAACGAGGCGGGGACAATGATGGCAACACATTTGCATAGAGAATTACCCTCATCTTTGGGAAAGTGATCACGCCAAAGAGCCGAGGCTGACAAAAGGGATGTAAGCAGGCATTGTTGCAGCAGTTTGTGGTGAAACTACTGATTTTGGTTTCTGTATTTAATTTGACAGATGAAACATAATTAGAAGAATTGATTGTTATACATTCCATCATTGTTTTTTTTAAACTGAGGTTATGTGGAGTGGTTGTAAGCTGTAAGTATCTTACTTTTTGCAGACGACATTTCAGATTGAAAAGTCAGGGAGCAGATATCATTCATTTAACTTTAAACAATCTAAAACAACTCATACGTGTCAACTTGTACGGATTGTCCGTAAGTTAAAAGGATTTTACGTCATTTTGCAGGCATACGGACGTATGGAGCAATCTCACGG
>NW_013952468.1:363806-367582 GCF_001266775.1 Austrofundulus limnaeus
GTGTAATAAGATGTTTTTTCCTTCTTAATTTCGTTTCATTTTTAACTTCTGTTTTGTTTTTTATTGTATGTTGATTTTTTTGTTTATTTTTAATTAATAAATACATTTCTCATATAAATAAACTCCAACTTCTGTCTACTACAGATAAGATATTGACTGCTCCAAATGACTCCACACAACCTCCATTCTAAAATCCTGCACAAAAAATTTGATACAAACAACAAATCTGTTCCTGGGCTTTGATAAATGTGTGGAACGGGTCAGATCAAGGCCTGTTCTCCACTTTCAGCAGCTGATTCCACAGTGAGGTGCGACACCGGCGCAGCKAGTCCCTCCTTCTGTCCTTTTGCTTTCCTTCCCAAATGAGACAGTGATGAATCAAGTGGGTTTTAGCTGAGTTTTTATTAACTCCTCCAAGAATACACACTGAGTCCATCTTCACCAGCAGCTTCTTTAGCGAGGGCTCCTCCCTCCCACCTCACTCCATTGTCAGGCGGAGGACACAATGGTTAAAGCTACACATTAACTCGGCCTGTTGTTGGGACTCGTTTGGCTCTTGTGCCATCTGGTTGAGCTGGCTCCTCCTGTTCCTGACAGACATGACAGTAAGGGTCAGGTCACCTGCGGGGACGGGCCAGAGTAATGGCTGGACCCCAGCGAGTGTATTTGTGCGAGTTTGTGAAAGAGAGACTGAAAAGGAGGATTGTTTCTGTGGATGATGTAAAAAGAGCGAGCGATGCAGTGTGGGAGATTTAGTGACAGTTAGGAAGACAGTGCRTATTTGTTAGCTGTGCAAAGTGTGCGCATTTACATTTGCACCTGTTTGAGAAACAGTCATTGTGCCCGTCCTTTTTACCACCGCAGGAGAAACAAGAGAAAGTGTGTGTTGTTCGGCGAGTGTGTGCGTGGTGGCAGGGGGTCTTCCTCGCCAAGTGAGAGTTGGACAGTTAAGGTGTCACCGCCGTGATGGAGAGGGTCCACCTTCGCAGGAGGCCAGCAGCTGCCAGGTTTTCAGCAGCTTGTGCCGGAGACTCCACATAAGTTAGTGGTCAGAGGTTTGGGAAATGTGTGAAGAAAAGGCTGAAAATCTCCCGATTTAAAGGTCAGAGATGAAAGGTCGCAGTGTGGAGGGTCAGGAGGAGCCCTTTCTCTGCACCACACTCCTCATTGTGCACTTGTGTGAGGTAATGTGAAAGTATTATGGTTGAAAAATCATCTTACCTGATCTAAAAATAAAATAAAATAAAATAAAAATAATAAATAATCAAGATGTTTGGACTAAATGTAAAAAACTGAGTGAGGTTTGTTTAAAGGCTTATTTTTAWTAGCTATATCTAACTGTATTTTTCCACATTCTATGCTAATTCCTTTACAACATTTTCCACTTGGGTCAAATCCTAATTTTGTTGAATAAATTATTTTTAATTACTTTAACTTATGTACCTGAATATTTGGTCAGATTTAATAACACAAACCTAGTTCTCAGATTTATTTCAGACAATTTAATTTTGTCACTTGCTTAGGCCAGACAGATACTGTCTAAACTTAGAAATGTTAAACTTTTTAAATGTGAACATCACAAAATGATGATACAAACAAATGTAAGTTTTTATTCCCAAAGAACAAAATATGACCATTTTATGAAGAACAAGAGTTCCAAAAGTTACATTTACAAAAGAGCAAGTTGTCAATGATGTCATAAGTATTAATATGTACAAACAGAGGTTTATACTTGAAAAAAAACTGAGTAAAAGTAAAAATACCTTAACAGGAAATGACTTTGGTAAAAACAAATTTCACTGATGAGAAAAGTAAAAGTCATAAAATTCACAAAAATCAGGAAAGTAAAAGTGGTGCTTTTACACACTAAATAAATTATTGAATTTACTGAACCAAACTCTACTAAACAAAGATGAATTAATTGAACAATATACATCTATTCTTTTAAAGAAAATATGTATATTGCCTCATATTTACTCAGCTAGGTTCAGTGGAACCTTGGCATGACTTGGTTGAGTAAATTCAACACTTCATTTTTTAGATCCCATAAACAATTTCTTTCATGATGAGTTCATATTTAATTTTGTAACGAGTGTAACCAGGGGTTACATTTTGAAGTAAAGACATAATAGTATAATTTTTAGGTTTTAAATGAATAAAAATAAAAGTAACAATTTAAAAAAATACTTGGTAAAATTACTAATCCTCTAAAAAAGTTACTAAACAAAGTGTATGTACTTAGTGAACCTCTGTATTTAAACAATACATATTTTTTAATAAAAACCTGCTGGGTTGTTCATAAAAAGGACCATATTGTGAGAAAATGTGACCAAACAAATACAGAGAAATGGATGTCATCTGGACTCTGCAGTAACACAGAAGCTGACTTAGTTTTGCTTAAACATACTGGGATTACCTTCAGAAAATAAAACACAAAGACAGATTTTTTTTAGTCAAATAAAAACCATCAGACKCCGTTTTAGACTGACCTTTAAATCTACTTAGAGAACAGCATTTCCACAAGCTGTGTTTGAGGCCAGTAAATAAATAAATAGCCTCATTAATCACCTCCAGATCAGAGACGACACTTCAACACCCTGACAGTTGACTTGGCATCCCCCCTTATTACACTGTCATGGACCAATAAACACCCTCGCCTGCGCCACTCCACCAATCAAACATCTGCCATCTGCAGGTCGTTAGGGACGACAACGAATCAGATCCCTCACTCTCGCCGAGGAGGGGGGAGTGGGCTCCGTGCCCGGACCCTCCTAATCTCACCAATGGGAATGCAGCACTCCTTGTAATCCAATTAAAGGAGCGTAAGCGGTTTGTTAGACACTGTGTGTTAATGTAAGCACTATCCAATATACTCTGGGCTGATAACAGCGTGGCTGGGGATACACTTTGGTCCACGGAACAGGGGAGTGGTATACAGCTGGAGGGGCTGCTGTGGTAATATCAGGATCAGCACATTTTTATGGTATTTGCTTTGGCCTTTTGGAGTCTCATTTGTACCATCTCAAATTGGGCTTGTGAAGGCGGGGAGAGGGCCTTAACCACGCAGAGAGATGATTCTGCTTACCTCTGGTTTTTCCACATCAGGCACGATGATGAAGACAAAGACAGGCGAAGAGATAAAGAGCAGCAAAAGTTGACAACAAAGCCATTAAACAGGCATAAAAAGGCTCACTTTTTGTTTTGTTTTGTTTTTTTTTTAATATAATTTATGTTTGTATTTTCCCACGCTCGCTTATATTAATGATTTTATCTGCCTTTTAGTCGTATTTACTCCAAATGTTCAACGCATCAACATCATCAGGGTTCTGTGAGAACGTGATGCATCCCTAAAAACATGGCTGCGAACAAACAAACAGATTTCCCCCCATTTTTAAAAAGGGATCCACAGTTATTTGTAACGTTAGACTTTATTTGATAAACATATATTTTAACTGTTGAACAAAGACTGTAAAAATACTGCAGGCTGTTTAGTTTTGTAAATTTAAAAAAAAAACATATTTTAATGCCATTTTATTTACACGCAAAGCATTCTGGGTAAATGATGACGTGGATAGGTCCTCGGTGCGAGGCTGCTAGCGAGCTATATCCACCCTGAAGGTTAATCTTGGACAATATCGATGATCGACTCTTTTAAATGAAACCAGAGAGCGTTGACTGAAAATATGGTTGGAGGACAACAGCTTAGCTTGTCACACTAGCACCGAGCTAATACATATAAGGCAATATAGCATCGACACTAGCGCAAAGACTAACAG
>NW_013952468.1:367600-378509 GCF_001266775.1 Austrofundulus limnaeus
GTCCTCCAACCATATTTTCAGTCAACGCTCTCTGGTTTCATTTAAGAGTCGATCATCGATATTGTCCAAGATTAACCTTCAGGGTGGATATAGCTCGCTAGCAGCCTCGCACCGAGGACCTATCCACGTCATCATTTACCCAGAATGCTTTGTGTGTAAATAATATGGCCCCATCCGTCTAATATATTTTTAAACTTTTAGTTTTTATTTTATTTTTAAACTTTTAGTTTAAAAATGATTAAAAACTACAGTATTTTTACTGTCTTATATGTTTATCAAATAAAATCTAATGTTTCAACTAATCAGGGATCCCTTTAAGTCATCATAAGAGCATAAACATTGATATATCTTATCAGCCACAGAGGGGTGCTTTAACACCCTCAGCGCCCCAGTTACCCCGGCCTTTTCTGCAGATTTCTCCAGTTTGCACTCGTTGTTAGCGTRAAGACGAGTGTTTTCTCACAYGGGCGCCTCTCATTTCCTCCCATCCAGCAGCTGTACGCGAACACGCCCGCACCTGACACGCAGGAACTTAATCAAATCTTCTTTCTTCCTCTTTCCCAGATGCACTGAATTGAACTTAATTAGATGCTACATCACCTCGGCGAGGGGCTGCGTGGCAAATCTTATTAAGAGAAAGCCCGGCGTTTCTCCAACACTCACTGATTCCTTTACATTTTGGCATCTGTGGGAGAAGGAAAGAAAAAAAAAAAGGCCCCACTGAGGCGTATTCTCCAGCCCCTGTAACTAATGACGGCGTTGCCCAGATCTGACAGTGAGCTGTGTCTGTATATTGTGCTTAATATCATAATAATAATGAGAGCAAATTAGA
Organism: Austrofundulus limnaeus; assembly: GCF_001266775.1. Lineage (NCBI taxonomy): Eukaryota > Metazoa > Chordata > Actinopteri > Cyprinodontiformes > Rivulidae > Austrofundulus > Austrofundulus limnaeus. The sequence goes on from NW_013952468.1 coordinate 368,433, forward strand.
ACAATCAATTTCCATGGCTGGTTGTTGATTGGAGGAGGAGGTGGAAGTGACAGGAGGTGATCCATCATCCTCGGCCAGTCACATTAAGGAGAGCACGGCGGAGCAGGTGGGCTGGGCTCCAGTCCAGCCGCAGCCAATGAGATCTGGCGAGGGGGGGGGGTCTATTACCCCCAAATAAAGAGCTAATGTAGCCGTGAAGTGAGTAAAATATGGAGCAGATAGGAAAAACAGAAGAAATTTGCTAACATCACTAAGACTTATGACTTGTTTAAATGGACTCTGGAGTGTGTCTGCGTGTAGTTTGTCACAGTTCTCTGCTGCAGGATGGATGCACATTGTTCAGCTAGAACTACATGTGCAAAAGTCTTGAGTCATCCCTCATTTCTTTACACTTTGCTCTCAAGCAGCTGGAGTTTCTTGTAATCTTTTAGAGTTTTTTACATCAACTGTTCTCCAGGTTTTTATGAAGTTTTGAAGTTTTTCACTGGACACTTTCCAGTATGACTATTTCATGAGAAATATGTTCATATTATTTAGTTATTTAGCTGTTTTTATTATTTGTTAAGCTCTGGTTTATGGCTCCCAAACATAAAAAGTTTTAACAGACATCTTCGTTAGTTAAATGCATGAAAAATGGTAATTAAGCAGCAATTAAGTGATTCACAAATAATTATTAGCTAAAATCTTGTGGTGACCATCTTGAATCTTGAATAAAACAATGAGTAGCACTTAAAGCACGTGTTGTGGGTATAATTTCACCAATTTTAAACTGAATATTTGTAAAACTGACTGCTGATATCTRTAGGTTTTATTAAAAATGTGTCCAACAATGAGGCATATTGTTAACTGACTCACGAACACAAAAGCCAAAACATTATTGCACAGCCTTCGCTTTGGTGTTGTAAATGTTAAGGTTTAAACTTTTCCTAAGAACTGTGGCTTATCTGTTCATTTTTTCAGACTCTGAACACATCAATAGATGGCGCTCTCATTCCACACGGGGTCACTCAGAGTCGCGGCATTCCTGCAGAGCCTGGTCTCTGTTAAATGTTCATCATCACGACGAAGCAGCTTCATCACGGAGTCATGTGTCTGYGGCTGCTGCAGTGGAGAAAAGCAGAACCTGAGCAAAGACTGAATTTTCCACCATCAGCTGCTGACCTTCCGGTGAGCACAAGGAAGACGATGATGGCTGCGATTGTGGAAATAATTAGCGTGGCGCTGATGCTCGGCTGATGACAGTCACTTCACTTTATGGTTTTTAAATGGACTGACTGGGCCTTGTGACACACATTCACTCCGCTCAGTCTCATCGCACCATTCACTGCAGCTGAATAAGGGTGTAAAATGGACATATCCTTCTTTTAAATCCTTCTTTTTCTCATTTAAATYCTCTATTTGGAGTCTATGTAAAGTGGAACTGCAATGCTTTGGTCTGAATTCCTCCTTATTGTAACTCCACAAGCCCCTCTTTCACCCCTTTCCTGAGGTGTGTCTCAGATCAGCTCGTTTTGATGCTGTCTCTTTARACAGCTTCCAGAGTGGTCCATTCCAGTTTGATAGAGGGGTTTATGAACTGATAACGGCACAKAAACTTTTTAATTACAAATGAATTCAAAGATGTCAACAAGGGACTTGTCCATCCAGCYTTACATGTCGRAGCCAGAGTCTTCAGTTCCACTTGACTGACTTGGACCCACCAAGCTGGAAAGTCCCTGAAGCTGGCCTGGGTCAACCTGAAGATATGAACTTCCTTCTGTTGGTTCTTGTTTTGTTGAATATTCAAATTGTTGCTTCTATCTGGGCTTCAGTTCATAAGTTATTTAGAGAAGACAAAAGTAAACTTTATGTTAACAGCTGCAGTTTCACACCTGTTCAGTTTATTTTCTGTCTGAATGCAGAGGGATGAACATCTTCTGCTCTGACTGCAGCTGGGAGAGGCTGAACTGCCTGTCAGTGCTCTGGGGTGGGAGACGGGGTCCATCACAGCAGCCTATTGAGAAGTGAGAACGATACAGACTTTCACTCCAACATCAGAATGTCACTTTTTTTGAAAACAGATTTGAAATCTCACTAAATAAAAAGTATGTCTCTAATAATCTGATATCGATAACCACCACTGAACGTCACTTGAAAAATGACCAAACTATCCCTTTAATGCAATTCGAAGTGACTCAGCCAAAAACTTTCTTAAAAAAATAAAGAAAAGTATTAACAGCATTAGGTACGTTTCCACCCTTTTTTTCCCAGCTCGTGTTGGAGGCTTTTTCTCTAATCCTATTTCTGCTAAACGATGACATGGGGCGAGCATATTAGATTTCATCAGCAGCCATCAATCACAGCCGCACTTAACACGATCAGCTCCCCAGTTTATTCAGAGCGAACAATAGGGGACAGACACGTCCCGCCTGCAACAGAGTAAATGAGGAATTTAAATACTGCACAAGAGACTACGGAGACTCGGAGGGGGCTGGCTGATTAAAGGCCGCAATATCTGCTTTTCTGGGCAGATGATCTGTCAACTGGATGCAAGAGGAGCTTTATTGACATAATGGGCTGCTAATGTGAGGTGATTCTGACCCAGCACACGCACACACACACAAATCCTCCTGAGCATATGAAGACATGTCCGCGTAGAGAACACATTCCAGCGAAACGGAGACACACACACACGTAAGGCGCACACACCGTCTCCCAGCACAGCATCCTCCTGCTGTCTGGTATTGATGGGTAATTTATCAAACGACATCTCATTCACCGCTGAGAGGAAATTAAATCATGTAGTTCCAGATCCTGATTATGATCTTGAGATGTCCCTCTTGTAAATTATGTAAATAAGGTCTTTGTAGCTTTTATTTGCCTGACTCTGTCTTGGGTCTTCAAAGCTAATTTTTGTGGTAATCATGAGACTCAGACACAGAAAAATGGTCACAGAGACTGAAAACTCTGCACGAATATTATTGTGTTGGAAAGGGAAAGACTCCAGATTGCTGGGGGAAGGTTTGAAATAAAAAATTACATTTTGTTGTTATGGTTTTAATCATTTGAAACTGAAAAATTCACACCTCTGGAGATTGGCACCAGTTGCTTAGGACCTGGGAAGAAGAGGGTTAAATAAACTGATTGATGGATGAAAACAAGTTTGATCCCAATTTCTTATTTTATTCTTTTAAACCGGAAACTTTCATCTGACAAACATATTTATGTCTTTATGAAACCAAACTTGATATAAATTATGTATTTTCTCAGTTATAAGCAGCAACTCATGACAAGAAACTAACAGTTTTATTTATATCATAAAAAACACTGAATAATAGTTAACACTGCAGAGATGAAGCTGCTATAAGTTATATCAGTGAATACTTAAAGCTGCTTTAATCAATATTTCTAAATAAACCATAGGTTGATTTATTGTCTTCATGTGAAAGAAGCTGTTTGTATTGATGATCCCAGAGTTAATTAACACTCCTTCCTTCACCCAGTCTCTCTAGAGTTACTTTAGCCTCCTTTCATGATTTCATTCTTTGCAATTAAGAGCTGTTTCTACTAAAACTAACTCTTCTCTGCTACCTGTCCAGCACAGACATGCAATAACATTTTTTATCATTAGAGTGAATAGGTTTTCACATATTTCTGTTCTGCAGGTGTTAAAAAACTTGATTTAAATAAATCTGTGCTCAGAGTTTAAAGCTATCGTTACATTTTTGTCAATTAAAGATATTTTTATGTYTGCTAAAACTGATGTATCATTTAAACTACGGATGGATAAACGAGCTTTTTAAATATCATAACGTTTGCACTTTGGTTTTGTTCAATAGTTTATTAAAATTAAACTGTTTCTCCAAAACAAGTTCATTCAAAAAGTTATCTACAACAGGTAAGATACTAACGGTTCATAACCTCTCTACAAAGCCCCATTTGAACTACTCTTAACTTCTGTCTTTAGCATATTTGGATATTTTTACATTGTAGTTAAAATGAGGGAATGTATTCAGTAAAGCTGTTCCCTACCAGGTAAGAAAATGAATGTTGAAACTTTACCCTTAAGATCCATAACACCTTATACTGATTTATGTTTCATAAACACATATAAAAGATGCAAAATGCCAGACATGTCCTCACTTTAACAAATAAAGATCCAGAGTTCATTTAAAGACATTTATATCTGACATTTTGACTGATTTTTAACTTTTCTCCCCACTGCCTGAAGAATTTCAGTAAAAACTCCCCCACGTTCAGCCAGCGGTGGTTTGTTAACAAGGCCGGGCTCTTTTAGCGTGCAGGATGTCCCACATGGCTCATGTGATCACTAATGAAGTGGATCTGGTGGATTCACCGCGGGGACGGCTTGTCCCGTCCTGCCCTRCCCGGGTTGAACCATCAGGACTTTGACAAGTTAAATCCGCCCCGTCATCGCCGAGCGCCTCCTCTCATCTGCATTAGTAAAATCTGCAAATGATAAGAGGGAAGGGTTCTCAGAAGTTCTGAGTTTTTCATCTCAAACGAGCTGATTACACGAGGAGATTAAGGATTCATGACATAAATGGCTGAAGAATTATTAACAGAAAATGCTGCAAAACTCAGGGGGGTAAGTTTGAACTCATGGTTTGAGTTAAACAAAATTAATTAAAAAATGTAATGATGATTTTTTTTAAATAGACAGCATTAAGCTGTTTATATCAGATGTCACCTGCATTCCAGACATGGAAAATTATTGCACTTGTCTAACTTCTTGTCTTAGTTTTCTTTTATAAGATCCCAAAAAAATTGCCAAAAGTCTGCACAAGGCTTATGTTTTAAATGTGGATTTACCCAAAGATTTGGTTAAACATGTGAAATGTGCACATCTGACTGATAATCAGCTTAAACTGAGTCCTCGGCGTTGTCTTACTCCCTCCATGAAGTTAACTAAATTAGATTTATTTGTGAAACTATGCAGTTATTGTTCAGTCAGTCCTCTTTATGGGGTCACGTTTAGATGCACCACAGTCACTTTCCTCACAGCTTCATCTGAAAGCAGGGTTATCTAAAGATGTTTTAATCCTATAGATTTCTACTTCTCAGGTCAGCTGAGCTTGGTGCTCGTGGAGTTCAGGATAAAGGTGAAGAACGGGGGACATCAGAGCTTTAATGAGCACATATTAGGCTGCCTCTGCCTCTSTGATGTCAGGGAATGTTTCATGTGACTGTCGGGTCTCTGGGTGGCCAAACGTGTTGATTAATGCAGCATATTTCTCCTGGATGAAGCTTCACAAGCTGTAAAACAAAAGTTTGACACTACAGTTTTTGCCTTTTGGACTGTTTCATTAGCAAATGTCCACCTAACCAAGTTTTAAAAATCTTATATCAGCCAAAAAGTCTGTTTGATCTTGTTTTGAGACAGATTTACTAAASAAGAACWGATTGTGTAAGAATAATMATCTTGTTTTCAGAATGTGTAAGATTATTTGTCTTGTTAGTCTGAAAATTTGACTCAAATGAAGTCAAAAAATTTTGCCAATGGAGTAAGAAAAATTTACTTAGTAAGAATCTTGAGATAAGAAAAAATTGAGTCAAATCAAGTATTTCAAGAATCTTACCAAGTATAATTTTCTTACTCCATTGGCAGAAATTTTTGACTTAATTTGAGTCAAATTTTCAGGCCAACAAAACAAATAATCTTACACATTCTGAAAAGAAGATTATTATTCTTACACAATCAGTTCTTGTTTAGTAAATCGGTCTCAAAACAAGATCAAAAAGACTTTTTGGCTGGATATAAGATTTTAAAACTTGGTTAGGTGGACAGTTTTTGCAGTGATTGATGCGCAGTCCTCTTGTGTTTCTTTGTTTTCCTCTCCTCAGCATCTCACGGGGTCACTGCTGGCGGTGGCGTTCCTGGCTTCGTTCGGCAGCTCCATGCTCTACGGCTACAACCTGGCAGTGGTCAACTCGCCTGCAGAGGTTTGGGCTTCTCAGAGTTTACTGAAAACCTGCTACCAGTTAAGCTGAAAACACCACCCCGTCCTGGAGTCATGTGTCTGAGCATCAGCTTCACCGTGTCATTGATGTTCTTCAGTTTTTAATCCATCATGTGTTCTGTTCGCCTCCTTCGCTGTTAAACTTGCCGTGTTAATAAGCTGAAACACATTCCTGTTTTGACTTCCTGATATGGCTGCATGAACAGTTTAACCTGCTTTATGTGGAACATGGAGGTAGCCATGACTTTAAAATCCCTCAAGACGTGACGTGATGTTTTTATTGCCTTTCTTCACTGAAGGACAGCGCACATAGCTGTCTAGCATAGGCTATTTTTTTTTGTAAATAAAGGTAATCCCACTAACATAAAATGTAGGTAGAAATAAAGATTTTTACAATTTAGATCTAGTGAAAAGAAAAAGCTCAACAGAAAGGCGACACTCTAGATTTACTGGTTCTTCTGTATTTCAGCCTAAAGTCACGAGTTTTACATCATAAAAAGTGAGATTCGAGATAAATATGACTGAAGTGGGCTTCTTCTGTAGTGTATCCAAGCTCAGCCTTAGAGACAGAATGAGCAGCTTCATCATTAGAGGAAGCTTAAAGTTAGAGCTGCTCCTTCACATCATGAGGAGCTGTTCACCATGTTGTTAAACATACTTTTACCTACTTAAATTAATGTTTGATTTAATTATTTCASAGACAGATTTTTCATTAAACTAGTTCCATCATCCTGTTTTTAAACTCACTGCTATATCTGAGATAAGATTAATTAATGTGAMACAGTTTATCAYATCCAATAACTTYAGGGGTGCTTTTTATTTTTTTATTGTTTATTGATTTATTTTTACACATTATTACATTATTACACTTTATTTTCACACATGCCATTGTGCCAAATAATGATGACCCGCAACTGCATGTTTAAAACGAAAATTATAAATTTTACCCAATGAATTTAGTGAATTTAGAGGGGTGTTTCACTTTTTCTGATTTAGTGACAGGCCTACTCATAACCAAACACTGAGCATCATGCAGCCTTCATACTATAAAATGAAACTGTGTTATTGTGACAAAATGCAAAAATAAAAAAAATAAAACTAAAAAACATTTGTCACCATAAGTCCAAAAGTTGACAACAGAAGTCAGATTGTAAAGGCATATTTTCAGTATATAAAGAAATCATCACTTCCTTGTCATTACTCTTCTTCAGTGATAGAGCTTGGTAATGTTTCAAACTGTTAAACACTGCCACCAACTGTTCAGGAGGATTATCCCTAAATGTTGTTTCACTGTGGAAGGGGTGTGTACAGCAGGGTGGCCAATGGGGTGGCCAAAGATTTGTCTGTGGTGGCCATGGCCACCCCCTGGTTCCGCCCCTACCTGACACACAGTTGGAGATGGAGAGATGAACTTATTCCAATTCTTTCAGTCGCAAATGTTTATATAATAAATTTTATGTTATACACTCTTTGCTTTGTTTGTATTGTAAATAGATGGTCCTCTGTCACATCTGCTTGCCTGCAAATCCTTGAGGAGATGTAAAAATTGAAAACCATTGATCTCAATCTTTAGATTTTTTTAATCAAAGCATTGATTTTGAATGAGTTTGACTTGTGTGCTGTGGACGATCTTCAAATAACAAACAGTCTCGTCCACCAGTTCATCAAAGCTTTCTACAATGACACACTGGTTCATCGCTACAACTGGACTCCAGATGAACATTTTCTGACCATCCTGTACTCCCTCACCGTGTCCATCTTTGCCATCGGTGGAATGATTGGTGCCTTAATGGTGGGCAGACTCACCACCAAATATGGAAGGTTGGTGTTTGAGGATTAATTGTTGGTAATCACCTCAATCACTGAGAAAAGACAAATGAAGACTGTTTGCGTCAAACAGAAAAGGGACGCTCGTTAGATCCACCATCCTGGTTTTTGTTGGAGGATCCTTGATGGGGTTCAGCCGATGGTGCAGAAATCCTATGATGGTCATCGCAGGACGCTTCATCACCGGAGTACACTCAGGCAGGGTTTTTTTATTTTACTACTGAATTATATCAGTTTTTAAATGGGGAACGTCAGGTTTTCAGATCATTTGCACTGTTTTAAACGTCAGACTAACTTCTCTCTCTTCAGGGATTTCCCTCAGTGTGGTACCAATGTACCTCGGCGAGATCGCTCCCAAGAACCTGCGAGGCTTTCTGGGTCTCGTTCCCAGTATCCACATCTGTCTTGGAGTCTTTATCGCTCAGGTCCTGGGGCTCTCGCAACTGCTGGGAAAGGTATTCACTTTGTGCTGGTGAAAGGTGTGCATTGGTTGAATAATTCAGCTGAAATGTTTCKCTGACAGCTCAAACTAAAAACATTAATGATTATTTTTGCTGTTCTTAATCGTGATGTTTCTTGCCCAGTGTCCAGGAAATATCTTCAGTCATGTGCAAATTGAAAAATTAAAAGTTCTGAAAATTTCCCTGCAGACAAGGGTGCAGATATTTGTTTTTGTTGACATTAACGGACAGGTTGTCTTGACATCAGTTTGAGTCTGGGTTTCAATCCTGGGCACTGCTGCCTCTGCAACCTGATGGATTATTCTGATCTGTTTCATTATGTTCAGTTATGGAGCACAGGAAAAGAAGACAAAAACATATTTTTCTGCCATGTCTTTAAAAATAATTTCTTTTTGCACAATCTGAGTAAGATTTAATACAAGTTGATCACATTTATAAAGCTTTCTGCAGTTTGTTGAGTGTTTTASTACATCCTTTGTGTTTATATTTATCCAAAGGAAGAACACTGGCCTCTGCTCCTCTCTTTTGTGATGTTTCCCACACTGGTCCAGTTGATGCTGCTGCCATGGTTTCCAGAGAGTCCCAGATACCTGCTAATAGAGAAAGGCAATATGTATGCAACCATCACAGGTTAGAGAATGAGTTTTTATTTCATGTCCTGACCTCAGTGGACTGTTTGACTCCTGCAGGGGTTTCAGTTGTTGTTGACGTCAGGACGGGTGTTTCCTTTCTGTTCTCCAGCCTTGAAGAGGTTCTGCAAAAAAGGGAACATCCAAGCTGAGGTGGAGGAGATGCAGGAGGAGCAGCGCTCGCTGTCCTCCGTCCAGACCCTGTCTGTGTGCAGTCTGCTCACAGACCGCTGTGTCCGCTGGCAGGTCCTCACCATCGTGGTGCTCAACGTCGGCATGCAGCTGTCTGGCATTGACGCGGTGAGGACCACAAGACTTTTTTTTATTTATTTATTTTTTTGTTTTCATTCACCTGATTTGAAAGTGGGAGCTGATGATGCTGCAGAGCCCAGCTGTGCTCCTTTCCTCTGACCATACATCACAGACTCACACAGTCCACTCACGATCACGCCTCATTGTGCCTCTCAGTGTCACCTCACCTAACAAGCTCCAACCATCAGMTCATAAAGTCAGGCGCGTCTCTGTGCTCATTGCTTTATGTGGATGGAAGCTCCAGTCATGCTGGCTCGTATTGTTTCCCAACAGGGGTTCACCCCCGTTCGCTCCCTCGGTCCTGGCTGCTCAGACAGCAAGACTGGAGAGCAACATGTAGATGAATCCACAGAGCCACCAACACAAATATACATAAAAAATCAAGATAATAAAATACAACTTAACAATTTACTGTTTTTCTTCCATATTTCACCTGACGTAATGGGACTTTATAAAGAAACAACCTTCTGTTTTGTTCTTGATCACGACAGACAAAACAAGACAAATTCATAAATTTCAATATTTGTTTCAGCAGTCATTGACATAACAGTGTCTCCAGTGTAAACTGTGGAGGGTCACCTATACATCTATAGACTGTAGGAAAATAAACACATTTCTTATCTTCTGACACTTCCTTCCTTACTTTCAAAATGGACAGAAACACCGTGGGAGCTTTAAAAACTGTTGAAGGTCAGTTTTGGTGTTTTGTGTTTGCAGTAACAGCGATGCAACATAGTGGACGACAACAAAAAGCAAACACAATGTCTTTAAATACAAATTCTTTATTTATAAAAACTTTTTTAACTGTATCTTTAAACTGTTCAGTAGTTCAAAAAGTAAACAGTAAAAATTAGTTTTTCTTACTTGAACGGTACATAACTAATATAT
>NW_013952468.1:378645-382615 GCF_001266775.1 Austrofundulus limnaeus
ATATATATATATATATATATACAGTATATGCATCATATGATATTATGCATGTGTACTTACCAGTCAAATATCATGGTAATTACTAGGTATGCATCCTATATGAGTACCAGGTTTGTACCTTATAAGTACCCAGTTAGTACCTGATAAGTGGCAGGTACGCAGCTTATATATATCCAGTTACACACCAGGTAAGCTTCAGGTACATTGTATCTAAGGAAGAGGAGCCCAAAGTGGGGTCCGCGGGCCAAAATTGGCTCACCAAGCCATTTGATTTGGCCCACCAGCAGTTGTCCTGGTTACTAGATTGTAATTATGTTAAGATTAAATATAAAATACAAGTAACAGAGACATTTAGATTAGATTTAAGCCCATATTTGCACACCAAGACCCCATATACTCAAATTTTAAATTATGAAAAATCCCATGAAACTTTGCTGCCGGAGTATATATTAAATTTTCTCCTTTGTACATGGGCTGAACCCCCCCAAATAAAAATTTTTAAATTGTGGCCCTCTCAGGGAAAATGTTTGGGCACCTTTGATCTGGAGTCAGTTAAGTACCCTTAAGTACCAGGTGCCTACCAGGTACATAACAGCAAATAGCTATTTATGTGCCTGATACGTAACAAGTTCATATCTTGTAAGTACCACCCTGTACATATGATATAAGTACTAGTTACTGTGTACATACCTGATACGTCTCTTAGGTACTGGGCTGTATTTTATCTTGTTACTTAAAAAAAGCTGTTAGAGTATAAAAGTTATTTGAAGAACAAATTATAATTCAGAAGTCAAGACCATGATTTCATAACCCCTTTATATTTACCTTTAAAATGACATACTGTACATACATGTTTAAAACAAATACTTGGGTCTGTTTGGAGTTTGTGTATTCATACTTCAAAGCTGCAGTGTTGATGTAAAGCAACACGTTTGGTTACTAAATCAACAAGACAGCGTTGAACTTCTCCGCACCTCATCAATGATGGATGTTGCATCAGCAAAGTGTGATTGATGAGAACACGCAAATTAATTTCAAGGGGAGCACTTGTCAGCAATCCCTGCTCATGAAACGCAGTTTCTCAAATGCATAAGTGATGGTCGGCCCGATGAAAAATAATCACTCTGATGAACCATGTGGACGCTTTGAATAAGCAGAGTTGTTTGGCTGTTAAACCAGGATTCTTGGTGTGTTTTTGTCTGTAGTTTTGTCGTGTTCATCACAGTAAATCGGGTTTTTGCTGTGAATTTCAGATCTGGTTCTACACAAATGAAATATTTAGGAGGGCGGGAATCCCAGAAGCTCGCCTTCAGTACACAACTGTGGGAACTGGTGCCATTGAGGTCATCGCAGGGATGTTCGGAGTGAGGAAACATATTTTTACTCATTCAATTCTTTTTTAATTAGCCCTATTTATCATGTGACATCTGTAAATAGTAACTAAAAGTTTATTGTTGGATTTGATTTTGTGTTAATCACATTTTTGCTAGTTTTCCAGCAAATGAAATGCTTTCAAAATAGATTTATTCCTAATAATGATACTTTTTTTTGTATTTTACTGATTATTTGGGTTTTATTCACAATGTTTTTGTAGAAAATATTTTTAATGGAATGGTTTAGTCCTGAATGTAGCATAGAATCAAAAATATGTGTTTGTTGTCAACATGGAGCTGAGTAAAAATGTGTGTTTGTTGTTTTGACCTGCCAACAAACGAATGAACTCATCTGTTTCTGTCGTTCATCATTCAGTGTTTCACTATCGAGCATCTGGGCAGAAGGCCTCTGATAATCGGAGGATTTGTTTTTATGGGTCTCTGCTGTGCAGGAATTACTGTGTCAGCCCTCTACCAGGTACAGCTCTCTTATGGCCTGCTACATTTATTATGTCATATATCACATTCATTTGGAGTTCCTTTTACACAAGAACCAGCTTGACATAATATAAAAATAGTGATCAAAGTTACGTGTTTATTTATGCACATTCCTTCAAATAATGCATATTGCCATCCTTATGCAAGCCTAATTATTTACTGTCTAAAAGTTGCTTTAAAATCAGTTCAGTGGTTTTATAAAACATTTTACTAAAAAACAGGGTTGACACCAACATTTTATGCTAAAAGTTTTAGGCAAAAAAACATCTTCACAGACAGAGCTGACTACAAGTACTAAAGTATTACTTATGGCTACAGTTAGTGCTCAGAATGTGTGTTGGAGATCACTCTCAGCTACTACCACACTAATATTTCTGTCAGTGTAAAACTGATTGATTTGCACCAATTTTCTGTAATTTCTAAAGTCATTTGGCTGCGGCAGCTAACTTGATTCATGTTGAGTTCCAAAGTTAGTTGTAAATTTATAATAAACCAACACATGCTGCAAGTTTCATTAAAATGCATTCAGTGGTTAATAAGATTTTATGCTAACAGACTCACACAGACAAAAACATTTTTGTCTACTTTCACTCCCAAACGATAAAATCACAAACATTTGCCTGATTACAAATATTGATTTTTGTTTTTTTGTTGTTGTTTGGTTTAAGTTTCCATATTCATCACCAGCTTGTATTGTCTTGTTTGCATCTGTAAATAACAGCAGAAGCAGGAAAGTAATTATGTCTCATTATGAAGTAAATGTCAGGAGCGCGGCGTGGTACAAATCATGTTTCTAATATATTACATCAAATCTAAATGATTGAGCACAAATAAACGAAGAGTCGTTAGAAACTGTGAGTCGAGCGCTTACGACTGAACTTTGGGTTTCAGGAGCAGTTTTCGTTTCTGAGCTACATCAGCGTGGGCTGTGTGGTCGGGATCATCGCTGGGTTCTGCATCGGTCCAGGTGAGGAACCCTTTCTGCCCGTCTCCGTAGGCCAGGGTTCTGCAACCGTTACCATCAAATGAGCTGTTCTGAAGTTGGGTTGATGCTAACGGGTTAGCCATATAACTGATCAGGCTGTTTCACTAAATGTCAGTTTTTTTTATCGCAGGGGACGTTGATTTTATATGTTGCTGCAGAGGGACCAAAGTGTGGTCCTAGCAGGGGTCTGCAAAATGTAACTCTTTGAAGCTTTAACCAGTACTCACATAACTTACTGTTTTTTTAATACCAACAACAGAAAAGGCCGGCTTTAGCAGTTTTCCTGTCAATGTTTTTGCAAACATGTGATTGGTGCAATGAAACAAGCATACAAGGGGTGAAATATGTTGATTAGATCATGTGCCTATAGTTTGTTGACCACCTCAATAATCCAACTTCCATCCTGAATGTATGCGCTGAATCTTATCAAATCGTCAGGATTTTTTTGGAATATCTTTAAAACTATGAAGGACGTTTTGTAACTACTCAATTGAATGTTAGATGCAGTTTTTTATATTTTCTGATCATTGTAAGTAAGGTTAAAGCAGAGAAAGAATTAGTGTGTGTCTTATTATGTGTTCTTTCTTTGCCTAAACAAAATGAGTTACATTCTACGTCTGACGTAAAAGGTAACAGCTCTGGTGGTGTAACCAGGAAGAGATGAACATTATAAATTCATTATTATAGCAGAGAAGTGTTTTCAGAAGAAGTTGTTAATGTGTTGCAGAGTCTCTGCTCAGAGCAGGGCTCCTCTGTTTTGTTTTGGTTCAGCCCAAGGTCTTATGGTGAGGCCTGTGCTGCAATATGAACCTGATTGGAGTCAGAAGATTGAGAATAAAGTTTTGACAAGAAATCCAGCTGATTCCTGTTTATTCAGACATACCATTTTGAACAACGCATATTTTTCAACAACTAGATAAGATGACAATAGCTGCTGTAATATTGGTGAGTGTAATCGAAAGGTCACCGGTTCAACTCCCTGGACCAACCAGCCCCACTCTGGGCCTTTGAGTAAGGCCCTTAACCCCTCACCTGCTCCCTGAATAGCAGCTCACGGTGTGCTCACGTGTGAGATGGTAAAAATGCAGAACATTAATTTCGGGATCAATAAAGT
>NW_013952468.1:385060-389560 GCF_001266775.1 Austrofundulus limnaeus
GTTTTTGTGAATATGGCCTTTTCTTTTATCCTGAAGTGTAAAAATAATAATAATTGTTAAAATTCACTATATATACAACCCCACCCCCACCCCTACTCCAGCGGCCGAAAAAGTCCCCCTTTAACAAACTTGAAGTGGCCCACAGGCCAGCAGTTGATAATCACAGTTTTTGCATGCGCATATTTTATTAGTGAGCCAATGGGCAGAAATGGCTCTTGGGATCATTCAGGTTGCAGACCCCTGCCCTGGAGCCACAGGTTGCAGCCCCCTGATGCAGGCAGCCGTGTGGATAAGGTTACACTGCTCCCTGCTGGAAACCTGCACAATCGCAGACAAACCAGAGCTGAGCCACAGCCTCCCTCCCTCCCTCCCTGCTCACCCCTTTCAGTGTATTTCATTAGTCTTGTAAATTAAGAAATCCTAACTGCCACACTACATCCATTCCCGTAGCCATTTGTGCACTGGATGAGATGAGTGAGGAGAATTTCCACGCATTCGTTTACAATGTTGGGAGCCACGTTGAGCAGACCTGTAAGGATGATGAATTAGCACAAATCTGGTTTACATAACGTCATTCGTCAAGCCAGCAAAATCCATACCGCGGCACAGGAGTGAGGATTTCTGTTGCAGCAATTAGACTTTTAATGGCTCATTGTTCACAAGCTTGCAGTGATGAATATGGTTTCCTTGGGATGAAACCTTGCTTTCGCTGTGACGCGCTCCCATACATTGTGCACATGTTGACAAATTACGGCCTGCTTATTTGTTTGACGGTACTAAACCTTTCTTTCTGCAGCTTGCGAGCACAGATAATGAGGACATCATTCTGAAAGCTGATCATTAGAGATTTTGCTAATGCATATTTCTCCCTCGTATCCTTCACTTCTAACAATGAGGGATGTTGCCGAGCAAACCCCACGCTGATAAATCCTGCGTATCAAACTAATGAATTGCACGAGTCCTGGCTAAGATACTCTTTGTTTTCCAGCTCCGAATGCACTCTTTCCAACTTGACAAACATCTTGTCAGGCTGTGGATGCTCAGTAATAACACACATAATGAAATACGTACATAAAAAGGAGTGTAACTTAATAGCACTTTAGCTTTTGTTCTATCTTCCTTTTATCTGTTAAGTCATGAGTGGGAATATTGATGAACTAGTTGATAAATGAAGCCGCTGATGGTAATTTCACAAGTAATTAGATTTGATTTGTTCTGTAACTGGATGCTTAGTTAGATTAAGCCAATAGATTTAACTAAATCAGTGTTACCTGGTGCTGTTGGTCCTTAAAATAATACAAATGTGTTTTGGGGTTCTTTTTCCCAGCTGGCGTGCCTTTCCTCATCACCGCAGAGCTCTTTAAGCAATCTCACCGACCGCCTGCCTACACTGTTGCTGGTTGCCTCAACTGGTTGTCCAACTTCACCATCGGCTTCATTTTTCCCTTCATGGAGGTCAGAGCTTTTAACTTTCCTCCGTACGGCTTTTTCTACACTTAATCTATCTGTGCCACATTCCGGACTAAACGATATTGTTGCACCTCTACGGCTACTTTGTCTCAGTTTTGTTTATATTCCTTCTTTAAGATTTGTTTGTGAATACGAAGGCAGGAATAACGTTCTGCTCCGGGAAAGAGTTTCTGCAGTGATTGGAACAAATCTTTGGTGCTAACAGTTTAAGTGCCTGTGACATAAACTTTTTGTAATAAACATGAATGTATTTTTGAGAACAGAACATTGATAACATATTGCAAAACAAATTTCATGCTGCTGAGATGAAAAGTTGTTGAGATATTTGCACGTGAAGAAACAGGAAGTGATGTCAAAGTGGAATGTCTGCATGTAAAAAGAGCATTGTTACAACAGCTGATAACAGATCGTAGAGAAGGATCTGATGTTTATTTAGATTAAACACAGATGATGAAGAGTTAAAGTTTAAATGATACTGTTTAATAAACAAAGAACAGAGAGTTTATTTTATTAATGACTTCCCCTTTGATGTCACTTCCTGTTTCACTTTGGCTGAGCCAAATTCTAATGAAAATAGGCCAATTATGTGATAAAATGGGTAAAATCATGTATATCATGTAAATTTTCTTAAGTATAAGGATGTTTTCTATGAGTTTTTGTATTTGAAGGACATGCGTGTCACAGGTACTTTAAAAAGACACAAATGTAAAGTAACTCAGTCAGTTTTACAGATACTCAGCTAGAAATCGAAGCTGAGAGTCGTTCACAACGCTTACTGTGAGGTTTGTGTTTTCCAGCCACAGTTCTGTTTTTTCTTGGTGCACCGGGTGATATGCATTCCTTCAAAGGATGCTTGGCACTTTTTGTTTGCTAATGTTGATTAACTGTGGCAGCCATCTTGAACTGGATTGTTCCAAACATCAGTGAGTTATAAGTTATTTTGGTAAGAGACAAAAACATTATTTCCTGCAGCTGTAAACCTCACTTTGAGAAAATACAGCCTTCTTCCTGGTGTTTAATGATTACAGCGTTCACACTGAGAGAGAGAGAAATCCATGCAGGAGGCGCTTGTTTAAAGCTGGTCTTCATGCGTCCAAATTGAGAAATTTATTAGGTCAGAGCCAAGATCAGAGAAAATGTTTGTTCAGCATTTTGCAGGAATTGTTTGACTTTTATAGGATCTTTCTCTGCGTAGTGATGAAAGCCCATTTTAATGGTTTCTGTCGCCTCTCTCCAGGAAGCTACCGGTCCTTACTGTTACCTGATCTTCTGTGCGATCTGCTGGGGCGTGGCGGTGTACGCCGTTTTTATCATACCTGAGACCAAGAACAAAACCTTCCTGGAGATCAGCCAGATGTTTGACGACAGAAACGGCGACATCCTCGACGAAGGAGAAGTGACTTCAAACCTGAAGATGGGACTGATGAACGGCTACGGAACGATGGAACAGCTGACATGCTGACGCTGTTCCAAGGATGAACTGAAGATTTTATTTTTTTCTTTTAAACAAGTCGAATAAACCAACGTGCAAAACTTGCTTGTTCTTTCTACATGTTAGGGTCTGTAGAGTTCTCAGACATAATGAGCTCTGTGTGGCTCAGAAGTCAGAGTCATGTGCATCAAATTAGCTTTTAGTCACATTTAAACAATTTCCTGCGATCTGGAAGCTTAATTAGTGGGAAATTAGTTGTTTTCTCACATTTCTTACAAAGTTTTCATTTTATGCATTTGTGTAGGTATTTTTGAACACTAATTATTTTGCAACAGAGACAAAACACATCTTAGGCATGAGCTTTGCAAAAGTTATGAGCCACTCAAACCTTTTCTTCCAAGGAGACAAACCTTGCCATTCTTCTGAAGGTCTTTTAAAGTTTTATTTTGGTCTTTGGCTAATTTTCCACTCATGTTTGGTGCAAATTTAATGAGGTATGTCTTTATTGAGCCACAAAAACCCCTTAAACTCCCAGAATAACGTGTTACAGACAGATCAGGACCTGTTTTAAGGCCATTTGTTGGCTATAAATAGCTTCATAAGGAATAAGATAAAACCCAAACCTTACCTATGAAGTCTAAAAGTGTCAGCCTTTTAAACAAACTGGAAGTTTGATCCATAACAGAACTGAGAGTGTTGCGTCTCATTTTAGAAACTTTAGGAACCACAAGTAATCAAAAAGAAAAAATAAGTAGGTCCTCTGGATGGGTTCTTCTTTAGTGAAACGTTTCGTCTCCTCCAAGAGACTTCTTCAGTCTGATGAGTTTCAGGTGAACTCAGTCTTATAAGCACTGCCTCCACATGGACAAACAGGTTAGTCACGTGCAAAAGAGAGCCATCGACTAACAATTGGCTTGATTGGCTCTATTGTTCATAGAGGGTCATGTGTCCCATCACCTGACTTATTGGTTTGGATGCTTCGACTGTGGTTATTTGGTGTTTTGTCATGTGTATGTAGTGAGTGCAAGCGGGGTTCAATGTCCCCTTGTTTTTGTCTCTCTTTCCCTCTTTGTCTTGGTATCATTGGGGCCTTGATTCACACCTTTTGCTCACAGGGCGCTGAGTCCTACTTGCAATAACAGCGTTGTAGGAGGAGGACAACTGGACACGAAGGCCTCCACCTGTGTTTAATGGTGCACGGTTTTTCTTCACAAAGATGGCTTCCTTTACTTCTCTCTCAAACCAACGTTCCTCTCTATCAAGGATGAGAACATCTTCATCCCTGGAAGTGTGACCGCTGGCCTGTAGATGAGTGTAAACTGCAGAGTCCTGACCTGTAGATGAGTGTAAACTGCAGTGTCCTGACCCGACGAAGTAGCTCGTCTGTGCTGGCTCATTCTTTTGAACAGTGGCTGTTTTGTTTTCCCAATGTAACACAAGTAAACCTTTATTCTGAGGTTCAAGTGTCCTGTAAGGAAAATATGGAAGTTTAATATAAAATGGTGTTATGGCAATATTTATTTAACAACAGAGACAGAAATACGCTCCTCAAGAATGAAGGTACTCCGTGGGATGATCAGCTGAGTTTTATTGCAACA
>NW_013952468.1:389983-395789 GCF_001266775.1 Austrofundulus limnaeus
GTCTGTAAGATGTGGGCCCGCCTGTCATCGGCGGACATGCAATGTTATTCTGTCATCTAACATCGTGTGAGAATGAACAACCAATCATAACCTGCCCCATCCTGATACACGGAAATAGGTCAACTCGATGATGACGTCCGGAGGATATCACAAGATATGAAAAGTGGACAGTGTCAAGGTGATACAGAAATAAGTATTCCACAACAAATGGAGTTGGATTACTGAGAGCTAAAATAGAAATTTGATTTTAAATTCTGAATTTACAGCGAGCCAGTGGAGAAAAAAAATCTCTCCTTCAAAAATTTCTCATTAAAAATCTGGCAGCAGAATTCTAGAAGTGACGAATCAGGCTCCAGTTCTGTTAGGATCACAGATATTGCGGTGTAACATTATATTGCAGAACTGGAGAATCTCACAGTATGAAGTACCTCTCATCTCCTCCCTCTGCCTGTAGGCTGGTTGATCCATCTGTCAGCCCCTGCAGAAAGGCCCTGTGCCCCCCGACTGAGGCAGAATGGATAAATCCTGTCAGATCCCAGCCTGTCCTGATGTCACAGAGGAGCCTCAGCATGTATAGATCTGTTCCAGTGTAGTCCCAGCACTTCAGATCCAGAGTCCTGTCTGATAAAGGAGGGAAGCAGGGGCCTGAACGTGATGGAGGGTCAACCTTTGGAGTTGTTGATTTGCTGCTGAATGACAAATGGACATCAGAGTCTCAGTGCAAAGGCAAAGGGGGGCCGAGCGGCCTGTTCATATGTAACATCACTCTCAAACAAAGGTCTCCTTGTCACGGAGACTACAGTATATTTCTGCAGATAATGCCACAGTGTTGAGCACATGTGAGAGCGGGCTCACGCGCTCGCAGGCCGGCTCCGCCTCGGGCTGGCAGAAGCTATAAATCAAACAAATAGCATCACACCCTGACGAAGGAAGGAAGCACTCCAACAGATAAAACGTTCTCCCACACAACAAAGCCACACTCGCTGCGTAATTAATTGCAACAAATTACCCCTTCCTCTCCCTGTCGGGGCCCCCACCTCGTCTCTTTTGCCGCACCGACGGGCGCGCGGCGCGCTCCCGAGGCACGGCGGTGTGTGCGGGCTTGCACCCCGGCACTCGCTGCTCGGCCTGCACCCTTCATAAGTGCTTTAATGTGGCTTATTGCAGTGTGCGGTCCCCTTAGCTGTGGAAATATTCGCTTGACGGATGTGCTTTGTCGCGGGCGCTCCCCGGCGGAGGGCGACTGTCAGGGAGGAGATGATAACATTAACAGGGAGGCAAGGCGATGACAAATGCCTGTTATCAGCGAACGAGGCCGGTGACAAATCGAACGGCAGCGCCCAGGCAGCCCCGGCGCGGCGTAATAAAAAAGAAGATGGATGGCACATCCAGGCAGGGCCTGCGTTAATGCGATTTCCACTGCTCTGCCTGACTCCCAATTAAGGCTGGGTGGGGGGGTGGGGGGGAGGATAGTGCTGAGAGAGGGAGGGGGGAAGGAGGGGAGGAATGAAATGGAGAAGAGAAGAAGAAAATGTGGAAATGGGGTAGAACTGGAGAATAAATGAGCTAGATGTGAGGCTATAACAAGAGGATAAATGTCAGCGAGGAGGAGGTGGGTGACAGGGACAGAGAGGAGGAACCACAACACAACGTGCAGCTTTAATTGGCCGCAGCCTTCACCTCCCCTCTCCACTCCTCCTCTCTTTTACTCACACCTCAGTCACCTTGGCACAGGGTCGTTAGGTGTCTGTGTGTCCTTGTGGAACATCATTAGAGGTTTAAAACACACACACGCACAACTCAGCCCTCGTCACCCCCTGATGAAATGAATCGTCTCGCCTAACAGCCAAGAATAAACATCACCCGCTGCCAAAGTAGAACTCTCAGCTACTACCACATCAGCTTTTACTGTCTGCAAAGCTGGCTGAGGTTTCGCAATTTTTGTGTGTTCAGAAGTCACCTGTCTGTGGCGGCCATCTTGAATCAGAATCAGAATCATTTTATTGTCATTCACACACAACATCAAAGATGCAATGCAGAACAAAATGCAGTTTAGAACATCCGTCCAGAGAAACACAACAAACATGGGGGAACGATTGTCCACAGTCATGCGCAACAATGTGCACTACCTTGCAGTTTAGAATACACACACCCATAGGAAGGATGAGTTAAAAAAGAGCTTTGATCCTGTGTTTTATAAAGAAAAAACACAAGCATGTGCACAAAAAAACTACTCAATTGGGTCAAATCCAAAAATGAAGTTGTAGATTTAAACTTAATGACTGTTCCATCCAGTGGTTCATGAGATGTTTTGCTAACAGTCAGAATCTACTCCAATGGTTCGTGCCACTGTTTTAAACACAGATCCAAAGGGATCAGTTAGTGTGTGTGTGTCTGCGATGCTACTAACAAATGACATCTGAGCTCAAAATCTGCAAAAATGACTGAGTCATAAATAAGTCTGCTTAGCTATTGCTAAATTTGCCTAGCATCTTAACTCTGAACTTTTAATCAGTTGTAGACATGCATGGAGCATTTAATTAAAGTTTGTTCACTTGCTTTTGAGAACAATACAGACAAACCTATGCACAGACACGAGTAAAAACACCAGGCAAAGACTGCAGGTTGTCAGAACCTACTTTTGTCATTTTTGTTGGTGCAGAAATAAAAATATATCAGCATGTGAATTTGAGCAAAAATCAGCCGAGGACGGCTGTTCTTCTCCTTCTTCTCAAAGACCCAGATGTTATCTCTTTACTAAAAAGATCAGTGTAGGATACTGAGTAATTGCCTCTGGATGAGGGGGCATCTGTGCCTGAATACCCAAGGGCTGCTGTTTTGTCACTCTGACAGTGTTTTATAGAAGACTGAGGAAGCTCAGAAGGCTGCAGAAGTGAGTCCCATATATCTCCCACTATTACACCGGGGCTGGAAAGAAAGCCTTGAAATGACAATGAAATATGGCCCTGGCTCGGAGGGAGAGAAAGAACAGGGTCTAAAGAGGGACAGCTGAGTCTTCCCGGGAGCCTGCAGGGGCTGTGCTTCAGATCCGAGACAGATGCACAGCAGACTCCTGCAGTACACTGCCAGTGCGTCGAGGTGAAAAGGAGAGGATATGTAGCACGGAGGAAATCCTCTGAGAGGGGCGGCCTCTCGTCGCTGATATTAGTCTGAAAGAACAAGGAGAAATTAGAGCCCTGCAGGAGGGTAAAAGTCTAAACTCAGCAAGGACCCTTGCATCATTAAGTTGTCAAGTGGACGGGAGGCCCCGAAATATGACTTGGAGTTATTGCCGGGGCCAGGGCTGATGATATAAGAATTACAGTACATGGATCATAGCCGGATCGATAGGTAGACAAAGTCATTATAGAGGGGCTAGAGTTCAAAGCCTCCCTTGGGCTGCACACGGCAACTCATATTTATCACCATGGCAATGTGTAACACACACAATACACAGGTGGGGAGCTGTGTGCTTATAGCTTGCTTGTTGCTCTTATTTCCAAAGCTATTTGTTTCAGCTGTATCGATTGTTAAAGCCACATGGAGGTTGGGGAAGAGCTCTCTGAATGCCTTTATGTGCCTCTCGGCCTCCATTTCTCTGTAATTTTCCTCTGCTGAAGGATGTAAGCACAAATGTGCGTTTACAGGTGAACTAACCATCTTAATATGTGCAAATCTTTCAGAGGTGAGCATATGTTCCCGTCTTTGCACCGCAGAGGGAACAGAGGGACCGGGAGCACGGGCAGGGCAGCATCGATCCTGGGTTTGCAGAGAGAAATTAGGCATGAAATTAAAGCTCTCATAAAAAGGCCGAGGCCAGGACTGTCACCTGGTCYGGCTCCGTTTCTGCTCACAGGAGAGGCTGATGATGACGTCTGCATCGCAGGGATGATA
The DNA here is from genome assembly GCF_001266775.1 of Austrofundulus limnaeus. Classification (NCBI taxonomy): domain Eukaryota; kingdom Metazoa; phylum Chordata; class Actinopteri; order Cyprinodontiformes; family Rivulidae; genus Austrofundulus; species Austrofundulus limnaeus. The sequence continues at coordinate 393,878 of NW_013952468.1, forward strand.
ACAGGGAGGAGAGACGAAGGCAGGAGGAGGAAGAGAGTTTCTTTCCTCTACCCACAGTGCCGCTGACCCGCCATCATTTATGCTGCCAGGGCTCAAGTGCAAGGTTAGCGGCAGCCTGAGCTCCCATAAATCACTGCTCTGCTGGACGGAGAGGGGCCGGGGTCGATGCCTCAGCGGCCAACCTCAACTGATGACAGAGTATTTATAGATCACCGAGGAGCAAAAGAAGGAGGAAGTGGGAAGTGTGTCTAATTGGCTTTAGAAGATGCAATCGTCTTGAGTCATCTTTTATTTTTTTAGTTTTCGCATGCATTCTCAGTGTCCTAAAGAGATAGTCTGGCCATTTTTGTAGCTATTCTCTGTCAAATAGTTATGAATGAAGAGAAAAAGACAAATGTTTTTAATCCAGACTAACCAAACTTGGGCCTGTTTTATAGCATTTTTATTTTTTTTAAAACAAACTAGATAATAAAAAATAAAAATGTTACCCTACATAATGGTGCATAAGTTATTTTGCTAACATAAACAAAAAAATTATTGAGCAAGGGAAAGCAGCAGAGGTAACTAATAATAATAATTAAATAATATACAAAATATCTTGATAAAGCCTGAAGAAGTAATATTAAATATACACAAAGGAATTAGTAGTGGCTTAAAACTTCTGCACATTGCTGTATCTGTGCACTGAAACAGATATGATGGAAAATATTTACTGAATAAATCACTCAGGCCATGGTTAACCATGACCACATGAGGACGTTCTTCTTCTGCAGATAAATCAAGTGAAGGGTCTGAGGTGTGAAGATCCCAGGAGACAGCAGGGGGCGCCCTTTAGCCACACACCACACCCCAACATAGCGACCTCACTGCTGCCTTCATCAAGAAAGCATAATTTAATCTTATCTGCAACAAATTCTGCAGTGACTGAAGCACCCGGATGAAATCTCATATTTTTTTTATTTCCCAGGCTGGTGTTGTTGTGTGCGGTCCTCTCCAAGCACAGTGTTTTGACAGCAGTACAGCAGGTCCAGCATGGTGCTTTAATGACCAGTGTCCAGGCTAAACACTGGTTATGGTCAACCACAAGATGACTGGGTGTCTTTTGGCGTCCATTTATTTTATTTTTTTTTCTCCTCCCGCTGCAGGTCTGATGCAGAGTCATCTCCAGCAAAAATAAAGTGTGGCTGAGGACCAGACGTTTTTGAAGAAAAGCAGTTTTTCTGTCAGAATTCACCTGTGTGTGAATGATTTAAAAGCTGCATGTAAGGATTACATTTAGTGTGGGAACAGAAGAAAAAAAAACTGGTTAATTTCAATTTTCTGACTGGAAAATCTGTAAGAAAGTGTGTAAAAGTTATGTTAGTGCTTAACATCATATCAGAAAACTTTGAAATAAAAAAGCACGTGTTACATTTTTTAATCCTAAAAAAAGTTGCAATGCATTTAAAGTTTATGCCAGAAATAAAACACGTTTCTTTTAAGTTTTATTTTGGGCGGAACAACTTTTATTTTAGCACATGAAGAATATTGTTTAAATGTAAAACATAAAATATATGCTTGTTTTCTGTTTACATTTCTAATTATGTAAGTTTTTTCTCCTTGCATTGCTTATGATTTTGTTTTAGTTTTGAAATCAAAAGAATGCAAGAAAGTTGTGTCTGTTATGGTGAAGACGTAAACAACATCAACAATATTATTAGGTTTTTTTCATGTTTAACCTCTTATAACATTTAACTTGCAACTTTAATCGTCAAATGCAATTTTTGGATATATTTTATCTTGTTTTATGCCCCAAAATTTAGTGCCCAGTGCTCTAATCATTAATTAAAAGAAGCAGAAATACAAGAATTTATTTAATGAGGTAATTTTACCATCATAACCCTTAAACATCCCTGCGACCCTCTCCTCCTCC
>NW_013952468.1:397261-398677 GCF_001266775.1 Austrofundulus limnaeus
TGTGTGTGTGTGTGTGTGTGTGTGTGTGTGGTGGTGTTGGGGGGTGTTGGGGAGAGAGCTGTTGAAAGTTGGCCTGTATCATGTGAGAGTGTGTTTAACCCCTCTGACCCGACTCACAGCTTATCATTTAGGATCAAGCTTCAAAATAGACTTCAGCTGTACGAACTGAATCATTTTACAACTAAAAACCTCCATGAAGGAACGCATGTCGCCCGCTGCGTTTCATGACAGAGTTTCCAACTAAGATCATGTTATACTGAGAAACTAAAGGTACTAAAGGTGCATCTTGAAATAAAAAGGTCACACCACACCTAAATGTAGCACAATATGTGCAATATAAACTTAATAACAGGAATTTGGGGGTTTTCTAAGGTCACTTGCACTCAGAAAACAGATTGTTGGATTTATCTTATTAAGTTATGTCAACAATTTCCACTTAACCTAATCAGTAAGGTTAGTGGATATTGTTGACATAACTTCATTAAGTAAATCCAACAATGTGTTTTTTGAGTGTGGCTGGAGCTGCCATCTTAAATTGAATTGGCTCTAAAGGTTAATTAGCTGCAGAGGTACATCTGACAATTATTCTGTGAAATCTGTCCTTCAGGAAATATTTTACTAACAAACAGACTTAAATCCAAATAGTTAAAGGCAAAATGTTAAATAAAAGTGTCATGTAMTCTGCTGCCACTCAGAACATGAAATGGGGTGAAATTGGCTGTGGTACAGATACTTCAGTATTATAAGATATTTTCTAAGATCAGTAAATTTGGCAGCCATCTTAAAATGAGTTGACTCTGAAAGATAAACAGTTTTAAAGGTACATCTGTTGATTATTTACAAGTTTCATTCATTTTTGTATTCTGCTAACAGACAGACAGTCTGTCTTTACCTTTTGGCWACAGGATATCAAAGACGACATGTGCAAAATCTACCTTTTTTGCYATTAAATGCATTTTGCACAAAATAAAAATTTAGTTTCTCCCGCTGCTGTGTTGATATCTTTTTATTCTGTTTGGGTCATTATTTTTCAATTTGTTCAGTTTTTACTATTTTCTATGACATTTTCTGAACTATTATGTCAATTTATTTGCAATAGAACTTCTAAGCAAGGTTTGGACTTACCAATTACAATTTGCTGATCTTCATTCTCCTCTGGCTCTGGGTCAGACTCTGACATCTTTTAATTCATTTGCAAATAAAACATTTCTATGCAGCTATGTAGTCGTAAACCTCTCCATCAAACTAAAATAAACTGCTCTGGAAGCTGGAGGAGGGGTATGTGTGTGTGAAGCAGCTCATTTGGATTTAAAGAGACAGCCTCAAAACGAGTTGATCTGAGACATACAGCGGGTAAAATAAGTATTGAACACATCACCATTTCTCTCAGTAAATATATTACTAGAGGTGCTAATG
>NW_013952468.1:398812-431019 GCF_001266775.1 Austrofundulus limnaeus
CATTAGCACCTCTAGTAATATATTTACTGAGAGAAATGGTGATGTGTTCAATACTTATTTTACCCGCTGTACCTCAGAGAAGGGATGAAATATGGGCTTGTGGAGTTACTGTAAAATAAGGGGGAATTCAAACTAAAGTTCCACTTTATATAGACCCCAACTGAAGGATTTAAATGTGAAAAACAAGGATTTAAAAGTGTGATGAGTTTACTCTTTATTTTTTTCCTAAGAAAAGTCTCAAAGTCAGGTTGCAAAAGAAAAAAAAAGAGAGTGAGTTATGAGTTCCTTGCTCTTCAGCTGCTCTCTGTGTGTCATCAAAGCAGAGGGTCTTCTCGGTGACCCGAAACACAGATGTTAGAGATGGAAGAAAGCTTCTGTGTGAAGTCTGATAAATCTGTGTTTGTGTGTCCTAAAAAACCGACGCACAGGCTGCATTCTTAGGCTCACCACTTTGCCGGGCYGCGTCCTCAAGCCTGAGGTGCAGCAAAGCGAGCAGAGTGTGTGTTTGTGTGTCTCAAAGGTGGGTACAGGGAGTGGGGGGTTAGGGTGACAGGGAGATAGTGTCGGTGATTGACGCGTGAAGAGCAACTAAAACACGCTACCCTGTGGAATGTGACAATCTCCCTGGGTCCCATGTTGCTCTGCGTCTGACAGTGAATTGTTAAAAGCATTCCAGGCAGTTGGGGTGAGGGTGAAAACAGGGTGAAAACAGGGTGAGCGGAGACGGTCTGCTGCTAAAAGAGGGGTTTGTTTACCCCGACAGTGGAGATCCTAAATCCCCTGCACTAAAGTCGATTTGGTGCGTTCATATTTTACCCAGAACCTGTATGATATGTAACGGCTGAACTTCAAAACTTCAACATTCTGGGTTTTAGGTCAGGACAGGAGTTCACGAAAGGTTGGTGGTCCCCCAGCTCCAACAGTGACATTCAACCCCCTCTCATCATCTCAAACCCACCCACTGAGGCAGGCGAGGTGGTGGTCACGCTACGAGAAGAGGTCCTTATGGACAGCAGGGGAAAGCGGCCACACGACAGGGGCTAAAGGCCCCCCGCTTACGAGGTCTAATTGGTTCCACAGGTTGCAGACAGAGCAAAGGCAGGGGAGGGGGTGGGAGATGGGTTTGTGGAGCAAGGGGGGAGAGTGGAGTGATATTAGGGGGCAAAGGGCTGGGAAAGATTAAAAAAAGAGCAAAGAAGGCATCAKACAAAAGATGAGTAAAGGTGGAGAAGGTGAAATCAGAGAGTGAGAAACAGATGAGTTTTCTTTCTCTGTGACCCGGTTTAACCGAGACATTTACTGCAGTTCTGAGACTGATTTGATCAGAGATGATGATGGATCATCATGGTGACTTCCTGTCCCAGATGTGTCTCTAAAATACTGAAGACATTCTGAAGTTCAACTGTTAATGAAGACATTTGAGTAAATGAGGTTAATTTTTGTTTATCATTTCCATTATTCATTCACTCTGTAATAACTATTAGCTCCACTGATCATACTTTGACTCACTATGAGTAGTGAAATCTACCATGAAATATATTGATTTTATCTAGTTTTACTTCTTATATCTGTAATGTTTTAACTAATGCTTCATTTTCAAAACATGGTTTCCAGCTCAGAAGCTGTGTTTTGTTGTTTATGTACTTCAGGGCAACTTCTTCACAGGCTTCACAGCCAAAATTAGACATTAATTTTGTTTTTGTTCATTCAGTCTTCATTTTTAATGTATTGTTGGACCTTCGTTACATAATTATCACTTATAAGTGTCGCAGTTTTGTGGACTGTGAGGACTTAGGTGGTCAAAGAACAACAGTTTTATGACTTGCAAACATGTTTTTGTCATTATTTAAAGGAGACATATCCATAAAACGAGACCAAATCCACGTTATTATCAGAATGCATTTCGTTGTGTACTTGGAGTCTCTGGGAGATCAGAATTTAGTCTCATTGTGCTGCGTTGATATCTTTATATTCTGTTTGGGAAATACTTTTCTGCAGGTTTTTCTTTTTGGTGTTTTCTGAACTATTGTGTCMCAGTTTTTGTGACAGAACTTCTAAATAAGGTCATGGACTTACCATCTACAATTTGGTGGTCTCTTCATTCTCCTCTGGTTCTGGGTCAGACTCTGGTTCTGGGTCAGACTCTGGTTCTGGGTCAGACTCTGGCTCCAACATAAGGCTGGATGGACAACTCTTCTGTTGTTGATATTTTTTTTAAATAATTTGCAAAAAAATGTTATTGTCCTGATATATTGTAACCCCTCTGTCAATAATGGACAGCTCTGGAAGCTGAGAGGGGCGGGGTGTGAAGTTTCTTGTTTGTATTTAAAGAGACAGCCTCAAAATGAGTTGATCTGGGACACACCTCAACAAAAGGGGTGAAAGAGGGGCTTGTGGAGYTACAGTAAGGAGGAATTCAGACCAAAGCATTGCAGTTCCACTTTATAGAGACCTCAACTGATGGGTTTAAATGCGAAAAAGAAGGATTTACAAGCACAAATTATAAAATTTTAGATTAAACTATTCAAACGTTTGCATTTGTGAGTTGTATAACATATCCTTTTTTTAAGTTTCCAGGTGGCAGGGAGCTTGTGCTGTCTGTCACTGAACCAGAGGCGAGGACAACCTGGACAGGTCTCAAGCCTTTCACAGACACATAGAGACACCTAGGGWCAATTACCCATAAACCTAACGTAATGGTAGAAAACCAGGTAAGAATGGTTTCTTTTCTTTTTCTCCTGGGTACTCCAGGAGGACCCAAAGTAAACTAACACATGCACAAGGAGAACATATCTCCATTCAGAGGTGGTCCTGGTCCGGGAGGCGATCCTGTGACCTTCTCACTGAGAGGTGACAGTTCAAACCTTCACTTGTGCTCTGGTATTGATTTTACATTCAAATTATTTAAATTTAAAAACATTASTATGCCTCTGAGAAGTCACATTCAGATATCAATTTATTTCTAACCCTGATTTGAAGTTTACACTTACCGTAGGTTCATTATAAAATGTAAGGCCAAAGGAGCACATCGTACAGTATTTTAAATTTAGAAGGTTGCTTGTTTTTCAATGTTTCTCATTGATCTTATTTGTTAATTTGCATTCCTTAACAATGAAAATGGCAACTGTATAGYAGAGAACCGACGTGCAAAGCCTAAAACCTGTGATCCTATTAAGAGGTAAAAATCTGGAACTGCTCAGCAGATGAAGGAGTGACTTTGTGAGTCCTCAGAGTATTTATTTCTTTTTATACCTCGACAAGCTTTAGTCTGTATTATTGGTAGTTATGGAGCAGAAAATGGAATTCCCAGAAAAATGACCCAGGGTGCTGTCACACCGCAAGAAATCTTACAAGTCATTTAATCTGTTTAGAACCCTTAACAAATTTTTTTAGAAAGTTTAAAAGTGGCTGAATGTGTGGAAAAGTCGAACAGATTTTGAACAAAATAGAAAATAATTTAGTCCAAAAATCTTTAAAACTGTGCTTTTTTTTTTTTGATAGTCTGCATTGTCTCAACAGAATATTTATTTTTATACAATCGTCATTTATTCTTACATTTTAAGATAACTTTTATTTTTCTTGAGTATAAATTTTGCACCTTGACACCTTTAAAAAGCTCCTTTCCTTTATGGAGCTAGTCCAGGTTGACATCTCTGTGTCTAGGACTGTCTAGACCTCAGTAATAACACGTGTCAATTCCTAAAGTGAGTGGCATTCCCATTTCATGTAAATGGATCTGMTGTGTGTGTTTGCTACAACCAAGTGAACAAGATCGCTGACACTTTTTCTGTGACACAATTTTTTCATTGTGCTCAGAGTGAAGAAAACTGAGCAATTATAGAACTGARAAGAAGTAAATCCTTTGACAAATAGAAAAATTACTTAACCTTTGTTTTGTTATCTCAACTTTGTCAAAGGTCTGAATATTTTGAAATGTTGATTTTGTCATGCTCAAATTTATGCTTCTCAGATGTCATATTCATCCATGTGTTAGGCTAAAATATAATAAGCTAGCCTCAGGTAAGATAAAACATTAAAAAAAGCAAATGTAAGTTAAAAGAAGATACGCTGAGGAAAAATAAAATTATTTGCATTAGGTCAGTAGTAACTAAGTATAAATACTTTGTACAAATACCTAAAGCACTAAAGCACTAAAAAGGGAACTAACTCCTGATTAGTGCTTTAGGGCTTTTGTAATTTTTAAATTTATTAGTGGATTAGCACTTGCTAAATTTATGGGCTAAATTTAGAAGCACTAACTGAGGTCTTTGAATGTTATTATCAATATTATTGTTCACAGTTGAGGCTGAAAGCTGTCATACATTTTGCTCATATGTGTGTCACTTATCTACAAGGTCATGTGTCAAACTCAAGGCCCGCGGGCAAAATGTGGYCTGCAGGTACTCCCATTTGGGCCAGCAAGGGCACTAAGTGACAACATTCTGCACACAGTAAATACTGTCTAATGTTGACTTGAAGAATGTTTTATGTGTCATCTGGATTATATTAGTGCTTTAGAATTAGCTTTTGCTAATTTTTTCAGTGCATCAGTGCTTTAGAATTAGGGGACCTAAATATTTGAGTTAGTGCTTTAGAATAAGGGGACCTAGATATTTGAGTTAGTGCTTTAGAATTAGGGGACCTAAATATTTGAGTTAGTGCTTTAGGGTTAGTGCAACTAACATTTATATTAGTGCTGCCCACCACTTGTGAAAAATGAAAAGTCATCATGAAAAATGTAATGACTCATTTTTACTCAGTACTTTTATGTTTAATAATTAAGTACATTATATGTCAAGAATTTACTTTTGATACTTAAGTACAAAATAATCAAATACTTTAAGACTTTTACTCAAGTAATATTCTTAGAGCAGACTTTAACTTTCACCAAAGCAATTTTATGATAAGATTCTTGTACTTTTACTCAAGTATCACTTTGTGGTACTTTATATAATACTGTAGGTTAGGGCAAGCTAAATAAAAGCTAGGCTGAATTAAAATAAAAAAACTGGAAAAATAGGACTTAGGATAAGATAAGCTGGCTAAGGTAAAAAAGGTAAAACTGAAAAAACCTAGATAAGCTAAAAATAATTAAAATCAGTTGTGCTTAAATAAGATGTAATATGGTAATATGTGATTAAAATTAGGCTAAGCTAAGAAAGATGAAATAAATGAGGCTAAACAGGTCAAGGTAAGCTAATRTAAACTATGATAAAGCTATGCTGAAGTCATAAGACAAATGTAAAAGCTAAGCTAAAATGAGCTATAACAAACAACAAGAAAGCTAAGGTTAGGCTTAAATAATCTCAGCTTAACTAAAGTTAGGCTAAGAGGTGATAGCTTCATCAAAATAAAACTGAATGCACAATTTTTATTCCTTTTTTTTCCATGTTTGAGATGGGTTTTTTTCAAACTTTTGAGTGGAAATGTGTAGATTCATCTGTTGTTTTGTGAGAAAACTGTGATTTCAAAATGCTCCATTTGTTCTCATCTTCTGGGACTTTTCCAGAGTTTCACAGGAGACTAAGGGTTAAGCTGGGAGTAGACAGATAGGAGCTGAAAGGAGCCCATGAATCCTGAGGTCTCTGCAGGCCCAGCATGGTAAAATAATTAAGCTTACCTTTGAAGAGGACTAAACAAACACAACAGCACTCAACACCAGTCATGTTCTCTCTCTTGACTTTCTTCTTCTCTGCCTTTAAGCGCTCTTCCCTTTTCTCTGCTTTCTCACTCTGCTCGCTGCCATACCGAGCCCCTCGCGTTGCCCAGTCGCCCTCCCACCCACATTTTTCATTCTTTCATCTTCCTCTGCGTTTTGAGGTCCCGCTCTCTCTGAGCTAACTCTCCCGGGAAGAAAGAGCAGAGAAACTGGAGAAGAAAAGGAGTACCAGGTAGTACACAGATCAGTTTTTACATCTTCCAAAGTTGGCTTCAAACTGTGGGGGGAGAGCGGTGCTGCTGGAATACTTAAAAAATAATCCATAAGTGTTATGATACCATTAAAGCCCCCGCTGTTAAGTGGCTTTTAAAGCACTTAGCAGTTTGGGAATCAGAGGGTTTGATGTGAAGCTCAGGATTACAGGTTCTGTTAAAGTTGTTGTAATTGGCCAGATAAAATAATAAAAATGTTCTGTTTTGGTTTTGATTCATTTCACACGACTTTCACACAGTTTCTAGAAGTTACTTTAAGTTTCATTAAAAAAAATCACCACTAATCTAAATACATTAATTGAAATACAATAAGTATCAGGATGACCTTTTATTAGTTTTTATATTCAGCTGCAGTAAAATAATCAGTTTGTGTTGAAAAAAACAGTAAAAATAAATAGAAGTGAAAAGAATATCAACATCAGTGAGTGTTAAAATTTAAACCCTTATTCATTTTAAGCGTCATCCATTCACATTAATAAAGATTTATGAAGGGTTTCTTCATTTTCCTGCTGCCATGTTGTTGTTTTTAGGAACCAGCGTCTGCACACTAATATAATAGTCCCATCTACACACTCATCCATCCACTCCCTTTACCTGCTTCTTCTGTTCCTGGTCTGGATTCTGGTGCCCAGGTCCAGCATTGTGCAAGAAAAATAAAAAGGCGGGGTACACTCAATGGTCGCAAACAAAACAAACAACTGCTCTCAGGATAATTTAAAGTCACCAGTTAACCTGACATGCATGAACTAACCCAATAATCTGATAGACTTAGTTTGAATGAGGACCAGAATTGCAACATTTGTTTATATTTTGAGCTGGTGTGGTTCACTTTCACGCTGCTCTGCAGCCTGCAGTATGGTCGCTTGGCAGCTGACTGGACAACGCGCCAACATGTTCGTCGTTCGTTTTCGCACAAGCCTTTCATAGCTCCTGAGAAAAAACATGCAGAGCTCCTCCTGCTGCAGCATGTATCGTTCACTGCATGGGGTTTCTTCCCACAGTGCATAAAAAAAAGTCAGAGACTCGTCACCCGGACGCTGTTTATCCACAAACTGGTCCTGGATTAAGCTCCAAAGTTTTTATCAGATTCCACCGTGCAGTTTTTGGTCGTTTGACTATCCTTACAAACCGCTGCTTCCTGGTACAACAGTCGGCTTCTGGAGACAAGTCATTTTTMTGTTTGCTTTTTTTAACCGAGTGGTTGAAGCAAAATGCAGCGTCTGAGTGCTTTCAGCACAAACAAACACTCCCACAAACTTCTGACCAATCACACAATAAAGTTCTTATGTGTTCTTATGTGGAGGGGGGTAAAAAGTTCGACCTGCGGGGCACGAAGGTCCTGAAATGTCGACAATGCGAACAGAAAGAYGCAATTTCCGTCATGAAATTGTGACAGTTCGGCCCGATTTTGGCAGTTCGGATGCAGCATGCTGGAGCCTTCAGTCAAACAAACCAAACCCTGCGAACAACCTGTTCACCTCCTCACCTGTGGGGGCGCTGCAACAAGAACCAGTGAAGGAAACGACACAAAAACCTCTGAAGAAGACACTGAGCGCAACTTCCTTCTTTACAAAATGTACATAAAACTGGAGTGACCTCAGGTTTTAGCAGTTGTAGGATTTCCCCTTTTGTTTTTTGGCAAATGTGCCAAACAAATAGTCTGAAACAATGGGCTCAGTGTGAGAGGAAGATAAGGCAGAACCATGGAGAACGTTGTTTTTCACACAAGGCATCTGAGATGACTCAGGTGCCGTGCACTGATAGGAATGAATCCAACTTCATAGCCTTGATGTCCACCTTATATAGACGTCCAGCAAGTTATTCACATGATATGAGTAATTTTATTACTGTTATTACTTGCTTGGCATTCACATATGCATTCAAACTGCACCAGAGTTCACTTCAACTAAACCCAGACCTTGGTTTGTTGGTTGAGCAGAGTTTTCTTTTTTGGTCCACGACAGAGTTCGATTACACGTTCACCCTTCCTCAAACAAACTGGAATTTCCAGGCAAACAAACTAGACTTTAAGTAAAGCAGACTAAACAGGGCTGGTGTGAACACACTCTTGGTAACATCAGAGTTTAAACGTTATTTCTCCAAACTGCAGTGTTTCAACGAGCTATCTACAACAGGTAAGATATTAATTGTTAATAACCTTTCCATAAAACATCACTTCAAGAGATCTGAACTGTCCCTTTATCTGTGTAATTTATAACAAATGTGGGTTGAAGTTTGTAAATCTCCCTTTTAAACTGAGCTGATTTTAAAGAAATAAATGAAACTGCCACACCCGTGTAAGAAAACTGTTAACTTTTGACCAAAAGAACGAAAGAAATGAGAAGAAAGAGGGAAAAATAGAGAGAAGGAGAAAGAGAGCAAAAGGTACACGTAAGGAGGTATGATTCCCAGAGGACCTTTGAATTTCCTTTCATTCTTCTCTGCCTTTTTTCATGGTCCTCTCACTCCCAGCTCTGCACAGCTGTTTCAGGGCCAGGGGCTTCTTTCTCCAGAGCCCCAGATGAAACGAGCCGCCCTGAGCAGTCCTACAGGTAGGTCTGTTAAAGCCATTTCTCTGGCTGTCCACTGCCCGGTGCATGAGAACAACAAGAAAAAGGAAAGAGCAGAAAGTTAGGAGTGGAGGAAGAAGATGTCTTCAACAAGAGTGAGAAGGAAAAGAATATGAAAGCAGGGTTTAAGAGAAAAGTAGAAAAATAAGAGAACATAAAGATATAAGGTGTAAAATATGTGTGAGTTTGTGTGTGTGTATGTGTGTGTGGAAGGGGTACCTGACCTCAGCCACCCCGGACCTCTTCCACCAACCCCCTGATACGAACGATGTCTGCTTTTATTGACTTTGTTAAGCCATTTTCAATGCTACTTCCTATGTGTTTACAAGACAGTAAATCACGCTCCGTTCCAAGTGGGGGGGCTTCGGGGTGAAATACAGCAGARCTGTCCAAGATGCCTGGAAGTGCGTCCGCTCTGACCGAGCCAACGTCAGCTCTGCAGCTTTCTGCTTTACTGCTCGCACTCATTCCTCGCATTTCCACACAGGTGTTGATGCAGATGCAAAAGTCTTTTTTTATTCTAAACTCTTGGAAGATTATTTCTGAAACACTTAAAGCTTGCGGCCAAAGCTGCAAAAATAGTTTTCCCATGCTCAACAACTGGTAAAAACTTCATCAGGCAGCTTTATTTAACATCGCTGGGAACAAAGTCATTAAGCAAACACATTTGGGTTATGGCAAAACTGTGTCCCCTTAATCACTTCTACACACTGAGGTCATTCCTAGACAGTCGTTCCGTCCAGTTAAAAAGTCGTTTGAACAGGAATAAGTACTTCACATGCAGTTTGAAGGCTGGATTTTCCAATTTTTCTCACTGCAACATTTTTCTCAGGCTTCCACATAATGACACCACCACACACACAACCACACACACACACATTTAGTAGGCCATCTGAGTGAGACTGAACTTTTGCAGGTGACGTTAAATACACCCCTCACATCCAAAAAACCCTCATCTTTAGTGTCGCAGCAAAACAATTCCTGCTCCTTTTTGAAAAGGGGTTTCGTATGGAGGACCGAAACTGACATAATTAGAAATAAAAGCAGAAATACATAAAACCAATAAATAAATAAGGTAAAGTAAAAACAGGAGACAGAGAAATGTAAAACCAACACATGGAACTAAAAACACTTATTCAAAAAATAAATAACAATTAAATATAATAATTTAAGACACAGAAACGCATTTTTAAGTAAAAGGAAAAACAAAAAATATATATCATTAAAAACAGTAAAAAGTGAATTATGTGCTAAAATATATAATTTATTGGAACTAAGCTGGAAAAATAAATATTAAAGTCAGTTAAATTATGAACAAGAGGTAAAGTTCTCCTTTTATAATTTAATTTATGCTGTTTATGTGTATTTGTTTATTTTTGGTCCATTTATGTATTTCTGCTTTTATTTGTAATTATGTCAGATTTGATCCTCCATAGTTTTGGAGATGGTTTAAAAAGTCAATTGGGAGAAAATACAACAAAATGTTAATTTATGAGGTAGTACACATTTATGAGGTAGTACGCCATACTTTTGACTTTGCTCGAGCAATATTGTTTTGAAGTATAGCTACTATTACTTGAGTAAAATTTTGGAATACTCTACTCACCGTGTAATTCCAATTAAGAACAAACATGTTTTAACCAGAAATGCACCAGAGACACACCTACAGTTTAAATTGAAGATAAACCTCCTGTTTCTGTATAAATATAAACCCACATTACCCTCTGTGAGATTAAGTTTCATAAGTTTTATGAGTATTTTTTTTCTGCTTGAATTTGTTATTTTGTTATTTATTTGTATTAATTTTCTTCATTTTGGTCCAGGATTTACACATAACTTTCTATTTTYGTCTGATGACATCATTTCAAGTATCAAATTATATCTTATCACCACTACACAGTACTCAGGTCGCCTTTTTACAAAATACTTTTCACTCTTGCTTGAGTAATTTCTTGGATGAGTACTTTTTACTTTTACTTCAGTAAAAAAATGTTGAAGAAAAGCTTGAGTAACGTTTGAGTACTCTACCAACCTCTCATCACAGGAAACCAAATTATTTGTGGCTTAGCTTCATTGCCTGATGGGCAATTTCTTTTTGAATAAATATGTTGCAGACAGTTGTAAATGCAAAAAGAAAAAGAAAAAAGAAACCATGAACAACATTCTTTCAGGGGATGCTCCTTTGATTCTTACATATGTTTTATTGTCTCGTGTATCAGACTTAACTATAAGAAACATTGATAAAGATAAAATGATTGCAGGCAWGATAGTGTAGAGAATAATGTCCTAAAAAGCTTGAACTATACAATTATGATAAATGTCAGATTATTATATTATAATATTTTAGCACACGTCTCCTGTTAATAAACCAACGAAAGTTAACTAATCTGATGGAAACTTATAGGAAAGGAGAAAGACTTCCAACAATCTGTTAATTCTAACTCTTCCTGTAAAATTTAACAAAGTGTTTGAATCATCAGAGCAGAGCAGTGATCCTTCATGTCAGCCAGCACCAGGAACAAATTGTAACTTTGGCTGATGCTGCGGCTGTGAGCCAGCGCTCCTCCCGGGCCAGCCGAAGGTAAATTGCCGGGGAGGTGATGTGGTTCCAAACACATCATGTGGTCCAGGTTGTTGCAACAAAGCAGCAGTGCATAATTACAACAGGTGGTTGAAGAGTTTTTCTTCTAAAAAGCCACTGAGGTTTGGGCACAGAGTGATGCTCGCAGATGAGACTGAGTGAGTTACGACATCACACGTTTCCTCTCCACTCAAACACACTCAGACAGACTTAATGTCTTTATATTTTATCCTCATCTTTCTGCCTCTTCATTGCTCCTGGCAGGTGGAAGAGGGTGGATTTTTATACCTTTGCAGTAACGAGGAGAATAATACCTCTCCTTTGGGTCTTTTCAGACATTTAGTCGCTCTTCTTCTAATAAAACCCAATGTGCAGCTTTGTCTCAAGCAGTTTCTTTTTTCAGTTTTAAATGGTGCTATATCGCTGATTCAGCATTCACCCTGTTGGATTCCTGCCTTTTTTTTCTGAATCTATTTTGCAGTCTAACTACTTCTGCATACCTTGAGCTATTTTAGCCATTTCTTAATGTCAGATCATTCAGGAGATGAGTGCTGGGATTTTGGGGTTTTGTAACTTTTATGCTTTTTAAAAAATAACTGCAGTTACAAATCATTACACCATAGAAATACTGAGAAATCTTGTTTTCTTAAAAATCTGCTTCAGCATATTGCACCATTTTTGGTTTCTTATGCTGCTTTTAGCTATAGGATACTGTGTTGTTTGTTTTAGCCTTTAATGTGCCTTTTTATGCTTTTAGTTTTTAGTTAGTGTTTTGTTACTTTTAACTTTTAACTAGCATTAGCAAATCTTTTGCTAACCTTTTGCTATATTTTAGCTACTGTTTTAGTCTTTGCTTAGCTTTTTGCAATGTTTAGCTTTAGCTACTGTTCCATTAATTATTTCCAACCTTTTGCTACTTCTAGTAGTGGCATTTGTTGGCCTTCTTTTAACTAGTTTTCTGTTACTTTTAGCTTTTATCTTTTGCAGCTTTTAACATTGGGATAACATTCTGCTACTTCTAGCAAACCTTTTCTTACGTTATCAAGCAAATTTTTCCTTTAAGCTTTTAGCTAGCCTTTTGCTACTTTTAGCTGTTTGGTGTGCCTAGTGTTTTGCTACTTCTCAGTTTTAGCATTTTGCTTCTTTATATTCTTCTGTTTTTCAGCATCAGCAACTCAGTTTCAGTTTTTTCAGCTGTCATTCAGCGCTCAGGGTTCAAACTGTATTTTTTACAGAAAATGCACTTCCTCTGATTGTTTCTGACTTTTTGATACGGACAGTTTCTGTTGACAGATTTTGATCCAAATGAGAAAAACAAGAAAGGGAAAATGACAGAAGAGGAACGAAGTGAAGACCTGGGACAAACCTTGGAGCGGCTTCAGCTGTCTTCAGAACGGTTGGAAAGCTGCTCACAGGAGAAGCTCAGGAGCGAGGCAGCTGACAGGTCGGTATGTAACAACGCAGAATAAAAAACGACATCTTTTGATCAAGTTTCAGGAGGAACCTTTCATGTTCGCTCCGTGGAGATTTTAGCCAAACTTTGCTGACAGGGCCCCACTGACTGAACGTCATTTCTGTTTGCAGAGACTTTTTTTTTCTAATGGTGAGTGTCTGTTGTTGACTGCTGCAGAGTGGAGGAAATGCATGGAGCAAAAAATTCAGCTTTAAACTGACATGTTCCTGTCTGTGCAGCTTAATCAACTAAAACTCAGTGAAGTTTAGCAGAATGTTGATAAGACACACAAAGATTCATCTAAAAGAAAAAAAATGATAAAGTTTACAAATGCTTCTCATAAATCTGTTGCTAACAGACAAACATGGCTTACTCAATAGTTAATGCCAACATTTAAAGCAAAGTGTAGCACTTAAAATATGTTTTCTGAATGACTCTCAGCTACCACCACACCAAACTTTAGCTCAACATCAATACAAATAACTCACTTACACCTGTTTATTTTGAATTGGCCCCTACAGTGAAAATAGTATCCTCATTTCCCCTGCTGCAGCGGGCGATAATAATCATCCATGTGGATTTAATATTACGATGTTTAATTGTTGCTCGGCGTGGCTCAGGGTATAAAAGTGCTGAACTGTTCCATGTGTTAAAATGACTTGTTGCAGGGTCCCGCTGGAGCTAATAAGGCGGTTCGTTTTCACCCTGTAAGTCCCCTGAATTGGCTGAAATGACTGATTTACARCTGACACGCTGAACAAACTCACATAATTATATATGAACTGGATGGGAGTTTTATACGGCTGCTCTGAGTGAAGGGTGGAACAAGTTCGAGTTTGGGCCCACGTTTATAAAATCTCACAGGTAAGAGCCCAGAAATCTGTTCTGGCTCGTTGCAAAATACTCAGATCTGCCTTGGGTTGGTAAACTTGAAGTGTTAAAAGTTTAATTCAGATTAAAAGTCTTGGTGTGAAAGCATAGATGCTAAAGCCAAAGAATAACCATTTAACTCACAGTGTCAAAYGCAGATCTATATTTAATATGAGGCATTGTTGGTTACCTTTGGTYATCTTTGTCTTCCAGAAGAAGGCGCACCTGGACCAGTCCTGGACCAGTTCTTCTGTGTCTGTCTGTGTCTCTGTCCTGTCCCTCAACCAGCCAGTCGAGGCAGATGGCTGCCTGTCCTGAGCCTGGTTCTGCTGGAGGTTTCTTCCTGATTAGCAGGGAGTTTTTCCTCTCCACCGTTTTCTCAGGATGGGAGACTGTGATGAAGTGATTCAACACAATCTGCTGGTTTCTTCTTTACATTGTTCTTTTTATGTACACTGCCCTGAGACAACGTATCTTGTGACTTGGCGCTATATAAATAAACTTGAACTTTATGTTACAGTGTGAGTTCAGTCAGTCATTTCTGCATGGGTATAATTTTTGGGGTGGGGAGGCATGACCCCCACAATAATTTGATCCAGTCAATATAAGCCCCCCAATAAAACTACATCATTTGATCTGTACACAGCTGCACAGCATCGGGTAAATTTGCTAAATTAAGAAATTTAAGTATATGTAGCATAATACATCCTAAACATGCAAAATATTTGTTACTGTTGGAATAAATGAGGAATAAAAGTAAACCTTTTCTTAATTGTTGAACTGGTGGGAACACAAAAGGTGCAAAGGGACAGGAAAGTTAAGTAAATCACAGTAAAAGCATTACAATTCATTTTAATCCCAAAATATCCTGAATCATTGTATAACAGTCAGTAAATGAATCAATAAATAAATAAATAAATAAATAAATAAATAAATAAATAAATAAATAAATAAATAAATAAAGAGGGAGTAGAAACCCCTCCCTCCCCAACAGAGGATTTTGGTGCCACTCAGAAACATCACCTGTTAACACGTRCACTGACATATTTACTGCTGATGATGATTCTCCTTGTTGTTGTTAAATGTTTTCCATTTTACAAAATGTCTGGATGAAMATAAAAACAGATTGAAGTTTTTTTAAGCTGTCAAGCAGCTTTCAGTCTACTCATCACCTGCCACAAAAAGACAAAGGTGATATTGATTTTGACAGTGTCTGTGTGCATCTTTGTTTGTATAATTAGCAAAACCCCTGGATAAATTTTAATGACGCTTTCAGAAAGTGATCACTGGACAGAATCATTCCTGCTCAAAATGGCCACTGCAGCTCAGTAACTATACTTAATTAAATACTCTATTATTTTACAGATATTGAGCTAAAATTGCTTGTGTGTGTGCGTTTGTTCTGAGTCACCCTCCATTGTAAAATATACAGGAAAGTTTCAGAGCACAGAGCTCACATGAACTGGATCCAACTTAATGCATRTAAAGTCAGTGTTTGGTAGATTATTTCTTTGTTGTAACATTACATCTTGGCAATAAATTTTATAGCAGGCACCTGATTGGCACCTGTGGAGACCAGAAGCTTTAAACAAGTAGCAACAGTAAAATAAGCTGTTTGGCAGAGAAGATCACAAATATTTCATGTGTGCAACCCACATACTCAGCTTCACTGCTAACCCCACATGATGCATGCATGATCCTTACACATGTGGCACCATTTAAAGGGGGTATTAGGCTTTCCAACAATATAAGATTTATTGTCAAGAATCATTGTTATAGAAATAATCTACCAAACACAATTATCCTTAGCCTACTTTTTGTGGAGTTTATAGACAGAAATGCACCAGTTTTGTTTACATCAGCAGAGTTTTCTAGGTTCAGATTTAGAGCTTGTTGCAGGTTAAACACATTTCTAAAGGAATCCCTGCATCTTTACAGTCACAAAATAATTATGAGACATTGGAACCGTGCTGTGAAGCAATCCAAACACGATTTTTTTGTTCTGAGTCCAAACCGAGACAGAGAAGAGTTACTGTTTGTGAGCGAGAAAGTGAAAAAAGACTTTAGATGTTTTGTRAAAAGCACAATGTCACGTGGATTGCTTTCACATGCAGGATGAAAAAAAAAAAGAACATGGGGTCTGTCCTGAGAGGCCCTCCTCAAGCAGCCTCCAACCTGCAGGCAGGGAATAACTTCATGTAACTGTAGATTTTCTTCTTAAGTACCTGCCAGGGAGTGTTTCCATGCAGACCTTCTGCTGACAGAAAACAAAGAGTTCTGGGATTCTGTGTGACTAAAGAGACACGACTACATAAATGAGATTAATGCAGGCTGTTATCCAACCCGTCTATAACAAACACATAGCTTTATATTCATGACAGAGTGTGGATTAAATGTAATATTATACCACACTGTGTGTTTACAGGGACTCACTGAAAACTATTAAATCAATTTTATTCTGAACCATGTCAAACCATGCCATTTAATACAGTATAGTTTTTCATATATTCAGTTGYGAATTGCGGGTCTGCTTTCATTGTAAACAAACACATGTGAGATGGGATCCAGACACTAATGCTGCTAAATAATTTTTTATTTTAAATCCGCATAATCCATCACTATAAGAAAAAAAATTGTSAATTTGCTTGTCTTTTTGCGGGTCTGCGTCACTTTGCAGTGCGTGTCTTTAATTCCCCGCACCGTGGAGCTGAATTTATGGATTTACAGACAGGTACTTGCAGGGCTGAGCGTCCTAACGAGGATTGAGTTTCATCTTGGCTCCGGCCCGGACGCTCCGCCCGCTCTCGCCGAGGATATTGACTTTCCCGCAAGTTAAAGTATTTAAATGTGGAGGGAGACAGATGCTGTGCGCGCACCGGAGGCAACCGCAAGAAACACGCGTGTGGGCGGAAGGTTGAGGCTGGGATTTTATCTGCACGTATAGAAAGAGAGAAAGAGGGGGGAGAAACAGCTGCAGCATCAGTGTTTGAGCTTCTTCCTCTTTTTTTTAAAGCGGAGTTTGTCAGATTCCATCTGTGTCACCGAATGATGCGTAAAGCTCCGCGCGTAAAGATCCCCAACCCGTCAGCGCGAGTCATCGGGGATTTATTTCCTCTTTATTTTGACACAAAGAGGATGTGATGGTTTAGTGACAGCGAAGAACTTCAAACTTGGATCCACCTTGTCAAATCTGCCCAACTTTCCGTTAATTCTGCCAAAGTGGAGAGCAGACGGGATCTCTTTCTATGCGTAATACAAGGGGGTCTAAAACTGAACTAAAATCCCCACATTGGAGAACTTTAACATTTCTGAGAGCTTTCGGCACAGRACAATTCGAGTCTTCATGAAGCAATATTTGAACTACTACAAGATGAGGCTGAGAGCATCGAGGTTAGGTTATCTGTAAGTAAGAATAAAAACTATTTATTTGTCCGAAGTGTGATTTTATGGCAACACCTTGGACTCATTCATCGTTTTCTTGTTTTTTTTCCTGCAGGTTCCTTCAGTTCACGGCGCTTTGCTTTTACGCACAGGTAACCCTCCGTTTTTACTCACACACGTCCACGTTGTGTAAAAAGTTTCAAATCATTTGTGTCAAATATAAAGAGGGGCACTTTGCTTAACGGCTCGCGGCCCTCCAACAGGCTGCCATAACAATGAAAACATTTTATGATGGGGAGCTCTGGCGATTGGCAACAATTCAAACATCTTGGAAAAATGTTAAGCTGCAGCATAAAGGTGATTGTTAAAACACATGTGGCCGGAGGAGGACGGCTGAAATGAGGTGGAGAGGAGGGGAGGAAAAAAAAGAAAAAGAAAAAAGAAGAAGTCATGAAAAAGGTGAAAGATCACCGCTGGTAAAAACAACCCATCTGAGTGAAATGTCATCTCCGAGGGTCATTGAACGCATCTTCAAAAAAACAAACCAAAAAAGTAATAAATCAAAAAAAAAATCCATTTGATTGACAGATTGTTTTCAAAAAGCACTAAAATAAAAATAAATGTGACTCTTAGGTGTTTGCTGTCCGACAGAACTCGGCGCAGTCTCCTCCGAACTTTAAGCAGCATGTGACCGAGCAGAGCCGGCTGTCGGACCGGATGAGCCGCAGGCTGACCCGAACCTACCAGCTGTACAGCCGAACCAGCGGGAAACACGTCCAGGTTCTGGCCAACAAGAGGATCAACGCCAACGGGGACGACGGGGCCGTGCACGGTAGGGAGCAGTTTAAATTCAATTAATTAAGCAATTATCGCGAGATTGTGTCCTGTAATTATCAAGTAAAGTGTTGACATAAAATCATTTATAATAACATAGTCAGGCAAAGATCTTTAATTCTCATTAAAGGGCTCAAATTTAGCACCAACACCTAATGTCACATAATGTTAAACTTTAACTWTTAAGTTTAACTCTGCTTGCTAACAAAATATCTCATGAACCACTGGATGGTTTTTAATTAAGTTTTGGAGTCAAAGTTCAAAATGGCAGCCAAAGCCATCTGATTTTACAAAACACAAAATGAGTAAAAAATGTTTTACAGATTTAAAGTTCAAATTTGGTGTGGTGGTAGCTGAGGCTGATCCCCAACACGTGCTGTGAGCACCACATTTTTATTTTATTTTTATTTTTTTTTAGGAAAAATTCCTCAAGAGCCACTGGTCAAGTTTTAATGAAACTCTTATACATACTGATTAAATTCTGAAGTCAATCTAATTCAGCACGGCGACCACAACTAATCTACATTTGCCAACATGAAAACAACTCTAACAGAACAAATTACAGCTAAGTAGTATAGCTGAGATTAAACACACTGGAGATGTGTGTCTGAGATTAAAACTCTGTTATGAAAGGCAGCGAGCGATATGCAGTCCTGGAAGGAATCCTAGGCCTCATGAAATGTGGATTCTTATTTCAGAGGTCTCATAAAATGTGAAAACATTTTAGTGGAATTAGTTTAAACTCACTGCTGAGTGGTGTTGAAAAGGCAAAATAAATGTTGAAGGTTTTTTTTCCCCTTTTGCCAGCTCATCGTTTGAGCCAAGAGCAACGGTTGTAGGAGCTGTGAACATTGTTTCAGCCTCACAGAGGATTTATTTCTTCAGGAAGTCGATGGTTTAACTCCTCCACACCAAACAGCAGCATCTTTCCGTCTCTGCACCACCTGCCTCCTGAACCCGTTTCTGCTGCTTTACRACTGGAGTTGTGACTCAGTTAATGAGGAGCGGTGAAGTCAGCAGCTTCACCTCTCCTGAGCATGTTTTTTTTCCTCTTTAAACCTCTGGACTCACAGAGCGAGTTTGCACACATCTGAAGTGGGTGTCGCTCTTGCAATCGGCCCAACTCCGACAGTTGCACTGCGCGACACGACCACGACGTCCTCCCTSTTCATCCCGTCTGAGCTGCACCTCTGCACGCCATTTAACACACATTCATCAGCCCCCCCGTGCAAAATCCCTATCATTTGATGCTATTTTAAACAGCCTCAAAGCTGGGTTCAAAGGGTTAGGAGAGAATTGTGTTTTAAACRACTGATGATTATTTATGGTTGATTAAAATCCAATTAATGATTCATTACAGAAGTAGACTGATTAATCAGACAACAATGGCCACTTTTACATAATCAGCCATAACTGTGCAAATGCAATTAATTCTAAGAGACTAAAGATGCAGCAGCTGCTACAACCAKCTCACAGAGCACACATTTTAGTTTCTTTGAGCAAGATTGTTTTTCAGATATTAGCTCTTTTATTTACAGTTCACAGGGTGGTTTAAGAAGAGCTGATGCACTTTTGTTTCAACARAGACAAATTATAAATAATACTGATCAGGAGCTCCTCAAAGTTTATTGTAACTTCAGAAGTCTGAAACTGTCAACATCTCATGACTCAAACTTTGCAGTTTTAATCAATCATTGCTGCACAGACCACAAGTTGGTCTCACATTTTTTTCTAATTTAATTAAAATAGAGTCTAGTCTTTCAATAACGAAGAACTTTTAAAGGGTTGTAACAACAAGAGAGAAAAGTTAAAGAAATAGAATATCAGCAAAACAAAATGCAGTATTATAATATTAAAATCAATGTTACAACATTAAAAATAAAATAAAATGACCTCAAATTTAGAACCTGCGGGATTGAATTCATGAAGAGRTTTTGCAGCAGACCTCATGATGAAGCAACCCGGCTTCAGTCTTCAAACAGGAATGTTTACAAACCGTCATGGTTTAGTAAAACTAACGCTGACTGAAAAGCTGTGAAAGAAAATCTGCATCAAACTAAACAGAAATCCACCATCATTATTGTGTTAAATAAAAAAATACAGGTTGCAAAATAAAAAGGATCAGAGCTGATGTTGTGTAGAACTCTGGTTGATTTTTTTGTTCTGCCAGTCTCAGATTATCATCTTTTTATTAAGTGTTTTAGTTTTGTTTTGTTTTGCAGCTAAACTGGAAGTGGAGACGGATACTTTTGGGAGTCGTGTTCGAATTAAAGGAGTGAAGACAGGATATTACATATGTATGAACAAGAGGGGGAAGCTGATTGGGAAGGTAAGGCATCCGCAGCTCAATAAAACTGTTGTTTTAGCAGGTTTGCAGCTTTTAGCAGCTGAAGTTTGTTTCCTGCAGATTGTCTTTAATCTTACATTCAATAAAGAGCCGCATAAATCTGTTTCACCTGATGACGAACCTGTTTTTCATCAGTTCATCATTAGTTATGACTTTGTATATGAATAGTTAATGGGTTTGTCGCCCTWATTTCCAAGTGCTGCCAAGATTTTATTACCGTTTTCTTTTCTTCCCAGCGAAAAGGACGAGGCAAAGACTGCATCTTCACAGAAATCGTCCTGGAAAACAACTACACGGCGCTCCAGAACGCCAAGTACGAGGGCTGGTTCATGGCCTTCACGCGTAAAGGCCGCCCGAGGAAGGCGTCGAAAAGCAAGCAGCACCAGAGGGAGGCCCACTTCATGAAGCGCTTACCGAGGGGCCACTTACTGAGCGAGAGGAGGCCGTTTGATGCCCTTCCTCTGCCCGTCCCCGTGCAGCCTTTCAGCAAGCGGACTAAACACTCCCACCACCATCAGCACTCAGGGGGACGCTGAGGGACCGCAAACCGCTGAGGGGGAACGGCAGACGACCCAGCGCTGAAGAACCCACTTCAGGAGAAAAACACGAGCTTCGGGAGGGAAATTTASCAGAACACTCAAGTGCCCGTACACTTTTTGCCTCATTTGTGGATTTATTCTGTAATCTTATATGTAAACTATCTAATCTGTTAGTTATTTTCTACTGAGCCCGCGAGGGGACATGGGGGATTTTTTTTTCTTTTTACGTTCCCATGCAAAACTATTGCGTTACCTCGCAATACCTTTTGCATTCCCTCGCAAAAGTCGTTAAACACTGTTGTGCCTGCCGGTTTATTAAAAAACTCACATGTTCACCATTAGCGAGTTAGCCTACTGCTTTAATTCAGCTTCAGAATGAATATATCACACAGCCACGCATGGACGTATGTCATTTGCTGATATTTTAACACAGTACAGACACGCAACATCAATGTCAATTTCACGAACTTGTGGAGACACATCCTGTTTTGGTAACCGGATATTTCAAAATAAAAGTCTGATTTAATTCAGTTCATAGACAAAACAAACTTTTGCGTGGGAACTCAAAACTATATTGCGAGGTAGCGCAAAAGTATTGCGAGGGAACGCAAAGGTATTGCGAGGGAACGCAAAAGTATTGCGAGGGAACGCAAAAGAAAAAAAAATCCCCATGTCCCCTCGCAGGCTCTGTAATTTTCAGACCGTAGGAAGGTTTTTGTTGTTGTTCTTATTAAATCAGGGCGTTTTAAGTCTGAAAAGCTCAACAGTCGTTTCACTTATGGTTAGACGTTAGCCAGCTCAGCAACAAAGAATGTTTAAACAAAAAAGAGAAATAATGAAGCTAGATGTGGCAGCTATCTGTGGTTACAGCATCTGAGTGTCAGTTCACGTGCTAACCTGTTTGTTTTTCTACATATATGAATATATTTTTACTGTAAAAATGTAAATTGCATCAAACGATGGGAGTATTTATTGTAGAGTGTATATTAAAATCACTAAACAATTCGATTTTCTCCTGCTTGGCTGCTTCGACTGCAAAGTCGCAAAGTTGGTCGCTCCGAGAAATGTGTCGTTTTCTTTTTCTTTTTGTTTCTTCGTCTTCCTCGAGCTGAAGACCCAGATAACTGAGGGCCAATATCTGTGACAGGCTCCTGAATTCAATGTGCTCAGCAAGTGAGACTCGGGCCTGAATGGGCCGAGCTATGCGTTAAAAGCGATGAGGTCAGCCCACCATTTTGGCCCAAACAAAGGTTACCACCATGTAGTTGCATTTCTCACGATCGCACACCGTAACCCTCTGATCAAATGGGCCCTTTGTGGGACCCCATATAAAAGGGCATGTTATACAATAGTGGGTTCGAATAATAACACGAGGAGGGGTCAGTTATCAAAAAGAAGCCAGTCACACAGGGAGGGGTGGGGGGTGCCAGCATCAGGGCCTGTGTGGCAAACTGTGGCATCAAGTGAAAGAGGGGGGAGCGGCTGGGAGGAGGCACTCTGGGATGAATGGGAGGCAGAAAAGAAACTCTTCCCAGAAGCAGCTGAGCATGACCAGCAGAGGCCAAACRACAGGGAGACTCCTCCGCTCTCACCAAACATGAGCTGGATGGCCAATTTGTTGCTGCTTTCACCCTTAAAACTGTGAATTATGACAAAAAAACATGATCCCAAAAATGCTTGATTTATTGAAAACACTTTCCAAAATGAATTGTTGAAGTTTTTAGACATTTAAAATCAACACAGCTGCTCCAAAAGCCAGAAAACATCCATGGTCAAATAAAGTGGATGCATTTTTGTCACTTACAGAAAAAAAAAAATGTATCAAGTGAGTCCCTCAAAAGAATTTTCAAAACAACAATGCTGACTGGTTTGAAATGTTTTCTCTCCATCTGGAAGAAGACGAGGAACAATGGTGAGAGGGACGTGTGGTTTCTGTCCCTGCTTTCTGCACTTGCTCTCTGGGTTTGGACAAGCGGGACAAAAATGCAAGGAATCACACGGATGAGACGATCTATTTTTAAATGTCATTGTCCCGTTTGAACAGCAGCACTCTCAGCTTTAATCCTCTGCTAACAGGACAGTCCTTCTTTTAATTAAAGCTGATCAGGAACAGACTGCTGTTACTGTCTGAATGCTGACTCAGCGTTTTGCCTGTTTTCAGTTTCTTCTGAGCAATCAAACAACTTCTACACACTCTGTGCTTTTTAAACCATTCATTTATCAAAACATGCAGCTCAGAATGGAATATTGTGCTTTGTCTTGATTTTTTGTAAATTTCATACTTTTCACAATACGAGACTTTATTTTAAATATTTCCTATAGATTAACACAGAAATCCCAGTTCTTTCAAACCAATATTATTTTTAAAGTTACTTTAGCACATTTATTCAATTTTTGTCTCTTCGTGCTGCTTTTACACAGTTTTGTTCATTTTAAATTTTAAGTAAAGTTTTCATTACACTAGCTATGATTTATCCAATTTTAGCTTTTATTTAAAGTTTAGCAAATTTCTGGTTTTGGCTACTTGTGTAAATTTTAGCTTTTATTTACAGTTTTGTTTATTTTTGATTTTAGCTAAGATGTTGCTAATATTTTTTTAGCTAACGTTTTGTAAATTTTAGCCTTTATTTACTGTTTTGCTAATTTTAGTATTAGGCTACGGTTTTGCTCATTTTAATTTAGCTGCAGTTTTGTTAATTTTAGATTTTTGCTACAATTGCTAATTAGTGCATTTCATTGTTCTGCTTAATTTAGCTTGTTTTATCTTTAACATTTCAGCTCTTTGAAGAATTTTCAACGCAGCATTCACTCTGTATTTTGACAAAAAAAGGCTATTTCTCTGACTTTTTAATAGTTAAACAAACCTGAGATGTAAAATGTTAAACCAGATCATAAATTCTAAGCAAACTAAAACAAAAAATTGACATATTTAAATGCGTTTCTAAAACCGCATCTTGGATTTTGGAATATGTGATGTTTCAGGATATTTAAGTCAGATGTTAATAGGGGAAAAAAAGCAGCTTCAGTGATGCTTTCAGGGTGGCCAGCAGCAGCAGGAGGAACATGAGGGGATTCATTTACCACAAATGAGACGTGTTTGTAACTGTGACCTCGGAACGAACAAGGATRGAGCTTTGTGTCGTTTGAGTGTTTTACAAGGACATCAGTGAAAAGAGAGCGGTGGGTTAGGTGACCCTCCTAGTGCCCCACCACCACCAGGGAAATAAAAAAGCACCTTCAAATAAAAACTACTAATAAAATAATATAAAGGAATTTGTCAGATAATTGGTAAAATTGGACTTTTAAAATAAGTTTTTCTTACCTGTTAAAAAAACAAAAAAACAAATTCTACAAACTCATGAATAAAAAAGTATTGTTTCTTATTTTATTTAGATCTACAGGCATTAAGAACTGCAGAGAAATATTCACCACAATAAAAGCATCAAACCAGAGACAAGGCACTGTGAGTTTTTCTGTCTATGGAAAACTAAACAAAAGCTTCCAAGTGACTGAAAAATGATGCTGAGTCTCCAAATCTTGTTGTTCTCAGTCAGAACTCACTGAGTTTTACAGTCAACGTCTCCTTCGTCTGTCCCCTTCAGCTCCTTCAGCTCCTTCAGCAGCTCCTGCTCCAGCCTCAAGATCTCTGTGGGTTTTTTGTACTGAACAAACCAGAAGAAAAGAAATCAGCCATTTTTGTGCTTCATCTCTCAGTGTGTTCATAGCAATAATTAAAAAGTTAATAAACAGGAAAAAACAGTCATTTAAATGTAAAAGAAAAAGTAGAATAAAAGAAAATCTGTAAAACTTTGCACTTATAATTTACATAAAGGGCTTCGTGATGATATGGATGGTGGGTTTAAGTAGGTTTGGAGCCTAAAAGTCTTTATTTATATGATTTTGTAATGATTTCCTTATACAAATGTGGCTGTGTTTGCTGYTGCGTTCATGCTTACAGATTAGAACACAGCTCAAAACCAACAGCAGCTCTTAAATAAGAAAAAAAAATAGATTCTTCACAGACTTACGCTGACAATCAGGGTGTTGTTGGAGTGTGTGAAGCTGAGAGCGGAGCCATCGAGCGGCAGCTGGCTTCGATCCAGGTCAGGRATACAAAACTTCTTATAATATCTGAGAGAACATGAAAAGAAAGTCACACAGATGGAGCTCGCAGACAAATACAATGTGAACAGCGCCATCTTTAGGAAATACATAAGGACTGCATGCAACAAGTGCACACAAGTTTACTTTTTATTTGAGGTTTTTATGATGATGCATCTGTCAGACGGAACCGCTGAAACACTGAAGACTTCTTTAGGGTACGGAAGGTTATGGATTCTCCACTGAAAGCTGCTTTTTGTGTCTTTACGCATGAAAATAGGCTGCAGAGACAGAACAAAACACACATTTATTACTAAAGATGCAATGAATCAAATGTCAAAATTAAAAGAAGACTGAATAAACTCACATTGGATGAGCTCTCTTTAATCTCATCCGAGTCCAACGATGCAGTAAAGTTGAGCGGCTCCCCGACTTCTACCTCCCAAGAGCTCTGACCTCCAAGTGTGCTTTTATGCCGCCACTTTCTTACTGTAACACACACACAATGGGTTAAAAGTCACAAATGTATAAAGCTAATTTGTAAGAAACTTATTTCCTTCAAAAACTGGGAAMTGGATGCTCACCAATGAGTTCATCTGTTTTCATATCATACTCTTCAGCCATTTCTTTGCCATCTGTAAAGAGGTAATGGATCTTCCGTTTTCCTGGAGGTGAGATTTGTAAACATGTTACGAAAAAAAAAAAGAAAAAGAAAAGCTAAAGCAGTTAAATGTCAAATATTACTGGTTTTGTTCAATTGGAAAAAAAACCCCAGGTAAACAAGTAAAAGCTGCTGTCTGTAGTGAATGAGTATTGTATGTAAAAGTCTGTTTAACCTAAAAACACTTATCTACATAGATGCAAAATAAAGATTTTTAAGGAGTAAATTGTACAACACAGTATACTGCACTCTTGTGGTCAAATGTGAGAAAAGAAAATCTTGAATTTGCCAAGAAAATAAAATAAAATAAAATAAAATAAAATAAAATAAAATAAAACCATCATATTTGTCACTGCTGTACAAATAAGTACTAACATTAAACCACTTAATAACAATATATTAAATGCAATAAAAACTTACAAAACAAAACACTGGAAGTTAATAGGATGTATTTATTTATCTTTCTGTCAAATGATACTAATGGGGATGTGGACATAACAGCACTTTCTGTTTATCTAATGCAACAAAATGGAAGACTGTCACCTGTTCTGATCTTTAAATTATAATAATTATTAATACAAAACGAAATAATTATAACTGGATACATTAAAGACTGCAATATCACTGAAAAACCTACAGCACTTTGTTCAATGCTAATCGCATTGTACAGTTTTAGTATAACTCATGACATGATGCCAGCACGCCTGCTGTCTCTCCATGATGCTCATGTTGTTGTTAGCATGTAAGTTAACACTTGGCTTCAAAGACAAAGTAGGACGGTAATTGCCAATTAAAATTATACCTCGTTATGAAATATGACTTATTCCATATTTAATCATGTTGTTTTACGTACCGTCATGTATTAGCGCTGTTTTCTTTGATAATTTCAGGACATCTATCCATTTTTGCACAGCCATGTTTCCTTCAAAGTTGGACTTCCGGATTCAGCAAGTTACCATAGCAACTTATATTAATGCTAACACTAAAACGTGATTTAAAACATTTTAGACTGGTCTAAATATAGTAATATAAAAAAATTTTATTTTAATATGTATATTTAACAATTTGTATTACATAATACGATCAAAATCTGAACGGAAATGTTTGACCCGGAAGTGAAAGATTTTGTATTTCCTGTTTGGCTCCTGCATGGCTCAATGTAAACAAAGGTAAGTGCAGAGCTTTAAAGTTTAAAGTCTCAAAGTTTCAATTATATTTTATAATATTATAATAAACATAAACTTGGTCTAAATATTGTAAAACCTTTAAAAAAATGACACATTTTAAACAAAGATTATTCGATGTTTTCTACGTGAACTTGAGCTTAGTTAGCTACACTTTGATTAGCATTTATGTTAGCTCACTTATATATATTAATTTAAACAGATCACCTCACCATGTTTTTATGATTTCGTAACATAAATTCAAAGCTCAATCTGGTCTCATTTTATTACATATTAACCAGTATACAGTAAACATCAAGGTGATGGTGCAAAACTTGACAGTCATGATGTTTATTATTACCATCGTGGAAACAGATTTAACTAATGCAACTAAGAAAAATACCACAGTGSATTGTGTAGAGTTGCAAACTGAAAATTGTGATGTTACAACCAATAAAATTAAGAAAAATTGGCTGTTTTAGTAAAGGTTTGCAGGAACAAAGCAAAGATCAAAGAACTTGACTACTAATTTAGACTAYTGCATGCCTCTTTTATGTCACAGGACTTTGGCTCCTCACTTCAAACGATATGGAGTCTCATCATGGGATCATGAAAGCTTTTCCCAAAGTTAAAAGAGCTAGAGTCCTACAGGGAAAAGATGCACCCCCAGTGAAGAAGAAACCTGAGAAGCAAGAAGTCACAGGTTATTATTTTGTTTGTGTGTGTGCATTTATTAAAGCTAGAGAAACAAATTCAATAACAATTGATAGAAAAGGAACAACCCTCCAAAAATTTATGAAACATTTTTGTTTATCATATTTTTTTTTCTGTCTAAACTRCAGGGGATATTTTTAAAGGGACCACAGTGTACGTTCTACCTGCTGGAATTGGAAATGCCAGATGCCAGATCTTTCACAGACAAATCGAGCAGAATGGAGGGAAGATTGAGAGTTCACTGTCTCCCAACGTCACTCATGTTGTTGTGGATGACAGCATGGATGGGGACAGGGCTCTGCGCTTACTGAAAGTCGATTCTTTTCCCTCTGGAGTCCATCTGATGAAATGCACATGGTTGAGCTTGTGCATTAGTGAGAAGAAACTGCTGGATGTAGACCGCTACAGCCTTCTTTTACCYGAAAGGTTTGCTATCTAATCATCTTTTATAGTGCTTGGAATTTATTACACAACTTTTCTTCTGCATTGTACACTAAAACTGAGAAAAGAAACACGAGTGAAAGCTTGGCACATACATACCTACTTATAATTACACATAGGTGATTATTAATTTAGATTTTTTTTTCTATCAAGGAATTCAGAAACGAAGCTTGAAAAAGAAGAAAACAAATCTGATAATCTCAGTGCCACAGAGTCAGAGAGTCATCAAACCAAGCAAGACACGGTGGGTTTCCACGTCACAGCTTTTTTAATATGCTGCTGTCAAAAAACTAAAACTAACCTGAACTTATGGAAGCAGTCTGCGTTTGATCATCTCTGCATTTTTGTATTACGTAGCTTTCCCAGACAGTCCCAGAAAGCAAAGAAGAGGTGCACGCCAAAGAGGACGGTGTCACTCAAGGTGACCTGGAAGCTCTCATCACTGGTCAGCGCCCTAAAGAGGAGACCCCCAGCTCCAGCTCGAACCCCGGTCTGGATGCTGCTGCTGCTGCCGCCGAGAAACCAGTTTCAGGGAAGTGGGTCTGCGCCCAGTCTTCTCAGTCCAAAAGTAACAACTTCAACAAGCACATCACCGACAAGCTTGAAGTGCTGGCCAAGGCTTACACGAATCAGAGGGACAAGTGGAGGGCACTGGGTTACTCCAAGGCTGTCAACGCTCTGAAGAGCTACCACAAACCTGTCACATCATATCAGGTTACCAGACTTTCTGTAGAAACTTTGTAGTCCAGCTCAAGTATCTTAGTAAAATGTGTTTTTTTTTTGTCTTTTTTTAATAACTTTTTTGCCCAAACTGTTATTAGGAAGCATGTCAGATCCCAGGAATAGGAAAAAGAATGGCTGACAAAATTGAAGAGATTATGGAGAGCGGCCACTTGCGGAAGCTGGATTACATCGGAGAGGCTGTGCCCGTTCTGGAACTTTTCAGCAACATCTGGGGAGCAGGAGCTACAACTGCACAGCTCTGGTACCAACAGGTGAAAAAACACATGCGTGTTATATCTCAAGGCATGTGAGATACTAGAAACTCAACAAAACCTTGAACCATAATCTGAAATAAAACCAGCCAGAATAATAAACTCATGCTGACATTTTCTTAGTTTCACCGTAGTACAGATCATGTATGTGTCAAAAAAAATTGTTTAAAATCTTTTAAATATTCTTTGCTGTACATGTTTTTTCTCCTTCACCACAGATTACTGACAAATCGTTTTCTGGAAAAAAAAAATTAGTGAAACTCTGATTTTTTTTAAAGGTTATGTTTTATGAGAAAAACAAATATTTTAACAGTATACCACAGAGATGAGCACACACAATAATATATATTCTTGAAAACCTTTTTATGAATGAGTGTTTTGTGTTGCAGGGATTTCGCACTCTGGAGGACATCCGCACAAAAGCCAACCTGAACAACACTCAGAAAATAGGACTGAAGCACTACGACGACTTTCTCGACCGAATGCCCAGAGAAGAGGCGGCAGCTATAGAGAAAGTGGTAATGAATCTTCATTTTTCACACCGCGAGCCCATATTATTCGGTGATAATTGAAATAGCTTTGCCTMTTTCATCACTTCATTATGTTTTACCACTTTTATCTAGAGTTGAGATGAGKCTTCCTCAAACCGTTAATAATTTGGTAAATTGAAGCCCCGATAGGAAAGACTTTTAATGAAAAAAACAGACTGTTCACACTGAGTGAGGCATCCCAGAGAGGAAAAATAAATCTTGGAACTTGCTGCATTTGAAGTTAGCCAAAAACCTGTTCCTTTTACATCTGAGGCATGTTAGTTGTTTCCATATCGTATCACTTGGATTCAGTTTTTCCTCCAGAACTGTCAGATAGATTGCAGATGATCTAGATGACAAAAACATGTGCTCTGCCTCAGTATGTCAGAATAATATGTTTTGAAAGATTACCTCCTAGTACAGGGTTCTGCAACCTGATGCTCTGGGGCCACATGTGGCTCTTTGGTCCCTCTGCACTGGCTCTTTGAAAATGTGACCAAACATAACGGAATTTTTTTGTTTGTTTTTTATACTCAGAACAGAAATAAGCTGTATGCAAATATTTGATGAATACTACAAATACAAAAAGTAAAACCTGTTGTTTAGCTAATGCCAGCCAAATAATCCAACTTCTTTCCATGATCTTTCTCTCAAATCAATCAGGGTTATCTTTAAACAGCTTTAAGACTACATAATAATGAAAATTTAAAAATAAAATGTCTGAATATTTCAGTTGTACTAGTTTTTATCAAATTCAGTATAAACTATATATAGTATTTTTCTTGTCCATGAATGTTTTTCTTTTGTCCTGAAGTGTAAAATATAAATAAATAATAACATTCACAAAATATATATGTTTTTTGTTTTATAATGTCACCTCCACTGGCCGTAAAGGTTCACAAAAGGGCCTTGAAAAGGCCCATGGACCACCAGTTGATAATCACAGTTGTAGCTTATTTTGTGGCTCTGGACACATTTTATTAGCGAGCCGAGGAGCAGAAATGGCTCTTTTGATTGCAAAGGTTGCAGACCCCTGACCTAGTATGTGGCTGGGAAATGTTAAAAATAAATGTTTCCTAGTCGAGGGAACATAAGGAAGAGAATGATCAAGATGAAAATGATTTTTAAGAACATAAGCTGCAACTGAATAAACTACAATATTCTTTGGCCAATCAGAGTGTTTTRAATCAGGACTGGTTTTCATTCTGCGCAGGTGAGGGATGCTGCACAAGCTGTAGACGCAGGTCTTGTAGCGATGGCATGTGGCTCCTACCGCCGTGGAAAGGCTACATGTGGAGATGTTGATGTGCTCATCTCTCATCCTGATGGCAAGTCCCACAAAGGAGTTTTCAGCAAAGTGTTACAGCTCCTCCACGACAGTGGTAAGCTCTGCTTTTTTTCCCCCTTAAGTGCAATATATTTAGATTTCTTTTATAAAAGCTGTTAAAACCTTTTTGTTTTCAAGGGTTTTTAACAGATGATCTGGCGAGCCACGACGAGAAGGAGAAGGAGAAGGGAGAGCAGAAGAAATACATGGGTGTGTGCCGTTTGCCTGGACCCGGCCACCGCCATCGCAGGCTGGACATCATCGTGGTGCCTTACAATGAGTTCGCCTGTGCGCTCATGTATTTCACCGGCTCGGCGCACTTCAACCGGTCAATGAGAGCCCTGGCTAAGACGAAAGGCATGAGCCTCTCAGAGCACTCGYTGAACAAAGACGTGGTACGGCAGGGGAGCTTGAAAGTTTACGGAGGCACTCCACTTCCTACGCCGACAGAGAAGGATGTTTTTAGTCTTTTAGGCATACCCTACAGGCAGCCTCATGAAAGAGACTGGTGATGATTTCCCATTCACAAGGACTTTAGAGATTTTAAAAACTAAAAAGAATAATCATGTCCTAAACAAATCATGAAAATTCAAATATCCTCAAATGTAAATTTTAATGAAAAATCWTATCTCTAAATATCATTTAAGGGCCATGCTTGATTTGTCTGAATATTCAACACGTTAAAAAGCCAGGGTTACTCAAATAAAACTAGGCCTTTTTGAACCAGATTCTGAGGAGGCTCCATAATGTATTCACCTATAAACTTTGTTCTACATCCTCAGTGCTTTATAGGGAAAAAACATAATTTAGTTTTAGAAGCCCATTTAAACTAAAACACTACAACGACTTTTATAATGTCTTTAGAAGATCTTTAACTGTGGAAGTCTTAATTATGTAAGACAATGAACAGGAAGGTATCTACTAAAAAAAGTTAAGTAGCCTTTTACTGTAAAGACATAAATTTAGCAAGGTGCATGAACTACGTACATTTTAAATATGAAAATAATAATAAAATTACTCATTTGTGCCTTTCTTTTCTTGTGTTGTTTTCAGAATTTTAGTTTTTTATTTATTTATTTTTACTTGTTTGGAGTTCAGTTTCCTCTATTAACTCACCAGTAGGCTAGTCATGCACAAATAAATTGGGACCAAGCTTTACTTTTCCAGGCAAGGTTTTCTGATGCAATAGTTATTTACTCATTCAACTGGAAATAGTTGGAATGTCCCCTCGAGCATCTGAGTATCWTGCTCCCAAGTGATGAAATGAGAGGTGGATTGACAGATTTGGGCTTCATCCTCTGTGATCAGGGTATTGCTTTGGTCCGTCATAGTGAAGAAAGAGTTTAATTGAAAGCCAAAGCTCTTGATTTACTGGTCGTTCTAGCTTCCAACCCACACCTGGGGTCATGAGATACCGGATGTATCATGCCCGAAAGAACGAGATTCTGGATAAAAGTAGCCAAAAAAAAAAAAAAAAGCTGCTACAAAAAGATGGCCAGGAGGAGTAACTTAAAGTAGACCCACTGTTTCTTCATATCAAAWGTAGTCAGTTCGGGTGCTTTGTGCATCTGATTAGGATGGTACAAGACACYTTTCCTCACTGGTGTGGGAACACCTTGGGGCCCCCAGGAGGAGCTAGCACTCCTGGACCTGTTGCCTCTACAACCTAATAAGCAGTAAAATATGGAGATTTTACAAAAATAAATGCATAAAATATGAATAACAAGATTCTTTAAAAAGGTTTATTAGCCATGTTTTTGCACTTCAAG
>NW_013952468.1:431789-443959 GCF_001266775.1 Austrofundulus limnaeus
GTTTTACTGGATCTGTTGGCAATAAAATGTGCAAAATAACAAAAATCTTAATTTCATTATCTTAACTTTGTATTTATTTGTTATTGGAACAAAAAAGGATTATTGCRTTTGGCAAGTTTGCCTATGTTAGATATTAATTTAAGCTTGTTTTATAATATCTGTGGCTCTTCAATGGCAGCGCCCGGTAAGCAGAGAACGTCGACCAGACGCACCGATCGGTGATTGGTCAATTCCTTTCAAGCTGGACGGAGCTGTCCAATCACAGCTCGGTCCGCAAATTAGCAGCTGTGGCCGGCGGAACTGAACGCCCATCACGTTGCGCACATGGGGTTTGGTTTCGGTGACCACGCCACACCCAGGCCCAGCTGACCGGAGCGGAGCGCCTGGGCTGGCTCGTGGGGAACGACTTGTGTAACGGCGGCCTCGGAGGCAGCGGCACCGAACCGAACCAGTCAGATGTGTCCCGGACCCGAAGGAGGCGGCGCATAAAGCAGCGGCCTGCCAGCCGGAACCGAGCCGATAAGTAGTTGGGAGACTGCGGCGTGTGACCGAAGGAGCGTACATGTTTTTCCGCGGTCAGTTGTCGGAGGAATGAGAGGCGTATGTCTGGGGCTGAAAATGGGACTGTTTTTGCACGCTATTGGCTCTGTCACCCCCACGGAGTCCGCAGCGGAGAAGGTAAGCTGCRGAAAAACATGAAGGTTTTGACCCACAGCTGTGTTATCGCCTTACATAATTAGTTTAGATATTCTGTAGCCATCTKATTTCTTAGGTTATCTTACAACACCCTCTTAATAAAGGCAATGGCATCACGTATTCGCTGTTAGTGATGTTTAATAAAAAGCTGTTAGCATGTTGGCTAATCTGTTAGCATCTGTAGCTAACATAGTTAGCTCAACAGAAGCAAACACTCGTGGCCTTCCTGTGTTTATGGTTGACATCTTTAGTAAGAAACGAGTTTTATAAACAATAAAGGAAGGGCATCTTGGTGTTAACACAAACGCATTGTTTGAATGTCAATTATTTATTGAAACAACAACTTTGTGATTGTGTTTTGCTAGCTAATTAAGTTGTTAAAGTTGATTTTGTTTCAACATAAAGTTAGCCTATTATCAGTCTCTCTACATTGACATCCTTATTTGTTTAATTCATTGGAGTGAGTGAGTAATTACCAGATTATTTTATCCTTAATTAGTTTGCATGGAAAGTTGTAATAAGTTACATCTTTAAATTTGAGGTAAAATGTAATTCTGAATTAAAAATTGGCATGTGGTGTAAAAGTGCTTTAAGACAAATGCAATGATTTCCAAATKGTTATCATACAATAAAGTGAAACATAAGTAAATGTATAAACTCTGGGATTTTTTATTTCTRGACAAGTTGTTTGCAAAGAGCCATTTTTGCGCATTTGCCACAAAATAAAAACTAATCCAGAAAAGAAGCWAATACACTTAAAGTTTGAAATAAACAGAATACAAGTTACCCATTGTTGTATAAATACTACACATTAAATATAGCTTATAACATTATTAAACTTAAGAACTAACACATCGTTACTATGTTGGTACAGTATTTTACTTGATGGAACAAAGGAAAGGACCCACAAGGCACTCGACCATTTACTCCCCACTTCAGGCCTGGTTCCAGGGGTGTGCCTCCGCTTTCCTTTTCCAATCAAGGTTTCCTGATGCATTAGTTGTTCAAACATTCACCCATATCCAACTGGAAATGGGTGGAATGCCCCCTCTGGGAGAGTCTTTGCCTCTGGAGGAGAAGCTCAAGTATCTGGGCATCTTGAGTTATGGTAGGATGAAGCTGGAGGTGGATCGGCTGATCTTTGGTATTTTGATAATGAGGGCATTACTTCAGTCAGTCATGGTGAAGAAAGAGTTTAGTTGAAAGGCAAAGCTCTTGATGTACTGGTCAGTCTACAATCCAACCCTCACCTGTAGTCATGAAGTGTGGGTCACGACTGAAAGAAGACCTGGATACAAACAGCTAAAATGAGCTTGTTCTGTAGGATGGCCAGGCTCAGATTTAGAGATCAGGTGAGGAGTTCCATCATCTAGGGGGAGCTCGGAGTATAAATGCTGCTTCTCCATGTCAAGTAAGTTGAGGTGGTTCAAGCATCTGATTAAGGACACCTCAGTTTTGAGGTTTTCTWGGCATGTCCAAYRGGGACAAGGCCTGGAGCAGACCCAGAACTCACCAAAGCAATTATATATCCTCTCTGGTTTAGAAAGCTGGGGATCCCCCAGGAGGAGCCGGACAGTGTCAATAGGGAAGGGGAGTTTTGGATTTCTCTCCAGGACCTGTTGCTCCACAACCTGACTACAAATAAGCAGTAAAAGACAGAGGTGGAGAATTTGAGTGGGGGATGGGGTGAGGCAAACAACTGAATAATTTTCTAAAATGTCTCCTGGAATGTAATTTCTCAGCATTAATGAGTGCTACAAATGCACGATTGTCATTTGTTCTGAATGACCTTGACAAATAGTCAAACAAAACAGTTGGCCTGACTGACTGGCTAAAAGTCCTGCAGAACTCTTTAGTGAGTCAGATGAGATGTAACCAAAACCTGCAGCCACTTGCATCAAGGTGAAGTATCTGATTGCCATCAAGAACCTTTTTAAAACCCTAATCATCTCAGCAGCTTTTCATAAGAGTTAATCGTTTTCTAATACACAGCTAATTTGAGAGATGGTAACCCAATCTGCTTTAATCCTTAAATTTGTCGTGAGAGAAGCTGATCGTTTCATTCCCTTGTGCTTGGATGAGAGTCARGGGAATCTAGTCTGTGCACATTATTTTCTCAGTCCTGTTCCGTCAAGATAGATGTCTAACTTTTTATCATCCCTTAAAGGCAAAGAAGATTTATTTTATTTAAATGCATGAGTCCTTTTTCCGTACGAYTCTTATTTAAATGTTGTTCTGTTCAGCTCAGGCTTAATAGCCACACAAATGTAATGTTATCTGTGTTGTACCGCAGAACGAGCRGAGTCTGGAATGCAGACACCACATATTAGACAATATCTAGGGAGTCAGAGCTGCTGAAGTTATTGCAACATTTAGGAACAGAACATCATGTGATTTTTAAACCTCTTCATGCGCAGGGTTTTTTTTTTTTTCATGGAATGCCATGTTGATAAAACGGAAAGAGCTAATAATCCACTGTGGTTTTAAAGTTCTGGCTACAATTTATTGTTAGCACTTTGGTTTGTGCTGATCTTGTGAAATGAATCATTCCTGCGTCTGACTTTTTTTGGCTGTTCTGTCCTTGCTTTACTCTCAACGCTCTCCTCTCAACACCTTGTTATCATGCAGCGGCGGAGCTAGGACCTTACACTTTGCCACTGCTTGGAAATTTCTGTAAAGCAATACTTGTTTGGGCTGGAGCGGAGCGTGTGTGCCAGAGACGAGAGGAGAGAGGGGCAGAGGGAGTGAAAGTATGTTGGAGATGTTTTTAACTTTTTCACAGTGGGATGATGTCTCATGAGGTAGAGTGGACGTGTCTGGATCCTGGATCACCATGCTTCTCAGTCGAGGACTTGAAATGGTAATCTATAGAGAGAAAKATTTGATATAAAGCATTTGACAAAGTCTAAACAATCTTTTAAGGTGAGACCGTTCGCTTGTCTCATGTGGTTTGTGACCGTGGCACTAGGTTCTCTTTTAAACACTATTTGATTATTATCAAACTTTCTTTTTTAAGTCAACCTTTCCACAGGTTAGATGAATATCAGCTACCATACTTCATGTGTTTGGTTAACTTTTGGCCAAGCTGCTAGTTTGCGTTATTCATAGTGAAATGACTTTAAAATGAAATGATTTCTTGCAGAAGTGACTTCAAAGCTTTTTTTATTCCTTTAGTTTTTTTTGTTTGAATTTATGCAACTGTTCTTGCGTGAATTTGCCTGTCTTGGCTGAGTTAAAACAGGTGCTCATTACTTCATATAGACTTTTAGTTTGTATGTGCAAGGTTTGCAGCCTGTCACATAGACACTGGCCATGCTCTGCTACCATAGTTCTTAAAATCCATTCAGGAATGTGTAACAAGTCATGAAAGAACGTGTAGCTGTAAACAATAAAGGTCATTAATTTTAACAGCTTCTGTGGGTTTTGGCTCAACAGGAACTGTTATTAGTGTTTTTATTAACTTACAGAAAAGACGTTCACTGTCAAGGATCAGGACTTCAGCAGGCTACAGTTCTGTTTCATGTTGTTTATCCATTCTTTGTTTTTTGTTCCTGTCCTTGAAAGTGATATATCTTGAGTGCCTTGAAGGAATTTCTGGGTATTTGGTTCAGGGGTTCAGTCGGACTCAAGGATCCACAGATTAGCTTCCTTTGGTCCAGGTCAGTGTGACCCTGCATCCATCCCATTGTTCTGAATGTGCTATTTCAGGAATGTCTGGAAGGACTTTAGACAGGATCCATTAATTAGTTTTATAGCTCTAAATATGACATYTGAAAAGCAAAAGGTTAAACCAGCATAAAATGTGAACACTTAGAATAAAAGAAAGCTGATAGATGACTCAAACAACTGATAAAACCTTTTTGTCTGGCAGAGCGGTGTGCTTCATGTGCTTAAAAATGTTACCAGCTCYGAGGATATGTTTTCATATTTGATCCTGCTCACTGTAACAGTTTACCTCTGGATGAAGTCATTTTCAAACYATTTGAAAAGTAACAAAAATAATTTACTTTTAAAATGACAAGGTTTCTTTTATGTTTTCATTTACCCTGCAGAGCTTACGCCGCTGTGAAGGCGTCAACAACCAGAGCTACTTCTGCGAGTACGGCCACTGCTGTGGAGAGTCCCAGTGCTGCAGTTATTATTATGAACTCTGGTGTAAGTTTCCAGCTTTTGTGTTTTATCCTCTATAGTTCTTTCCATTGTCTCACCTTCCCTTTCTGTATAAGCAAACATTCAAATACTTACTATATACTATACAATACTAACCCTAAMCCATCATTTAATCAAAAGTAATCCCTCAAACTCGTTTAGTGTAATTTGAAAAGATTAGGTTACAGGTAAGCTCAGATTTATTTAATAATTTTGTTCTGAGCTCTAAAGAACTTGTAGTCAAACGCTTGTACTCTGGCCAATTCAATACACRTGGATACACTACCAGTGACATGATTCATTAAAGAAACACGAGCGACAAAAACAAATGTGGTGCACTTCAATCCTCAATCACAATACACTTCATCAACCCCTGATCACAATGTGACGAAGCTCCTAATCCCTGATACAATTCAGCCTTTAACTGTGATGCTCTTTATCGCATTACAGCCTCTTTTACAAGACAATTCCTCAAAATTGCCACACACAGCAGGAATAAATCCCCATCGGGTCATTCATAAAACCACAGAAGAATCCAGCCATGTCCCACTCACATGTACACGTTCAGAAACGAACCAAAAGAGGCGTGGAGCAGATCTTAGCTGGGCTGAGATCTGTGTGACAGGTGTCTGCCTTGTATCAAACAAAACAAACTGAGAAGACTTATATTGATCCTGTGGTTTAATACTTTTTAAACTAACTACAAAGTTGCTGTTTCRTGTCATCTTTAATATTCCCTCAGTAATAAATCTGTTTGTTGATTGATCCTGCAGTCGCTCACTGATGCCATCAGCTCATTATCATTTTCTGAGTGCGGAGCCGCTGGTTGCTTTGTCTCACTTCTAGATTTGATGGTTTATGTTTAGAAAAAATGAGTTAAAGCAGCGAGGTTGACTTTTTCGAGTTAGATTGTGAGTGTAACTTTGGTGTTTTTTTTTTTGTTTTTTTTTTCTGTAGGGTTCTGGCTCGTGTGGGCTCTCATCTTTATTTTGTGCTGCTGCTGCATTTGTCACCACCGCCGCACCAAACACCGGCTGCAGCAGCAACAACGGCAACACGAGATCAACCTCATAGCTTACCGTGAAGCACACAACTTTCCATCTGTGCCCTTTTACTTCAGTAAGACCTTCCATGCATATAAACACTTTAAATGTGGGACCTATACAGCATATCACCATAATAGGTTTTTTTGTTAATGCGTAAAGTATATTAAAAGTAAGAGTAACTACTAAAGCCAGTTCTTATAGGACATTTACAGTGGGGAAAATAAGTATTTAGTCAGTCACCAATTGTGCAAGATCTCCCACTTAAAAAGATGAGAGAGGCCTGTAATTGACATCATAGGTAGACCTCAACTATGAGAGACAAAATGTGAAAAAAAATTTGAGAAAATCATTTTGTCTGACTTTTAAAGAATTTTTTTGTAAATAATGGTGGAAAATAAGTATTTGGTCACCTACAAACAAGCAAGATTTCTGGCTGTCACAGACCTGTAACTTCTTTTTTAAGAGGCTCCTCTTTCCCCCACTCATTACCTGTATTAATGGCACCTGTTTGAAGTCATTAACAGTATAAAAGACACCTGCCCACAACCTCAAACAGTCACACTCCAAACTCCACTATGGTGAAGACGAAAGAGCTGTCGGAGGACACCAGAAACCGAATTGTAGACCTGCACCAGGCTGGGAAGACTGAATCTGCAATAGGCAAGCAGCTTGGTGTGAAGAAATCTACTGTGGGAGCGATAATCAGAAAATGGAAGACATACAAGACCACTACTAATCTCCCTTGATCTGGAGCTCCACGCAAGATCTCAGCCCGTGGGGTCAAAATGATCACAAGARCGGTGAGGAAAAATCCCAGAACCACAAGGGGGGATCTAGTGAATGACCTGCAGAAAGCTGGGGCCAATGTTACAAAGGCTACCATCAGCAACACACTACGATGCCAGGGACTCAGATCTTGCAGTGCCAGACGTGTCCCCCTGCTTAAGCCAGTCCATATCCAGGCACGTCTGAAGTTTGCTAGAGAGCATTTGGATGTTCCAGAAGAGTATTGGGAGAATGTCATATGGTCAGATGAAACCAAAGTAGAACTATTTGGTAAAAACACAACTCGTCGTGTTTGGAGGAAAGTGAATGCGGAGTTGCATCCAAAGAACACCATACCAACTGTGAAGCATGGGGGTGGCAACATCATGCTTTGGGGCTGTCTCTCTGCAAAGGGACCAGGACGACTGGTCCGTGTACATGAAAGAATGAATGGGGCCATTTATTGTGAGATTTTGGGTGCAAACCTCCTTCCATCAGCAAGGGCAATGAAGATGAAACGTGGCTGGGTCTTTCAGCATGACAATGATCCCAAGCACACTGCCAGGGCAACAAAGGAGTGGCTTCGAAAGAAACATTTCAAAGTCCTGGAGTGGCCTAGCCAGTCTCCCGATCTCAACCCCATCGAAAACMTTTGGAGGGAGTTGAAAGTCCATGTTGCCCGCCGACAGCCCCAAAACATCACTTCTCTAGAGGAGATCTGCATGGAGGAATGGGCCAACATACCAGCAACAGTGTGTGCCAACCTTGTGAAGACTTACAGAAAACGTTTGACCTCTGTCATTGCCAACAAAGGATATACAACAAAGTATTGAGATGAACTTTTGTTATTGACCAAATACTTATTTTCCACCATTATTTGCAAAAAAAATTCTTTAAAAGTCAGACAAAATGATTTTCTCAATTTTTTTTTCACATTTTGTCTCTCATAGTTGAGGTCTACCTATGATGTCAATTACAGGCCTCTCTCATCTTTTTAAGTGGGAGAACTTGCACAATTGGTGACTGACTAAATACTTATTTTCCCCACTGTATCTGTGTTTCCTCTCATTCAACTAATTTAACCAGTTTTTCTCAGCAGCAAACAAGTTCAGCAGCAAACATAAGTTTCTGGTTCTAAGTGTGAAGGACTCAGTTAGTAAATCTGCAGATTTTTGATGAAAATTTAACTTAGTGGAAAAATGTGTCCTTTTGCTTGGTGGCTTGTACATTTAAACTGCTGCTCTGTGTTGTTGGTTTTTATCTGAGCAAACTTTTGTCATCTTTAATTATTGTTGTGTTTAATCATGTTTAGGTAAAAGAGTCCAGAAGAATCAAGTCAATGAAATAATTTGCAAAAATGAAACACAAGCAAACATTTTTCAACGATTGTAAATACAGATTTTGGATTCTTTTTTTTTTCTATAAATGAAAAGTTCCCAGTGAT
The DNA here is from genome assembly GCF_001266775.1 of Austrofundulus limnaeus. Taxonomy (NCBI): domain Eukaryota; kingdom Metazoa; phylum Chordata; class Actinopteri; order Cyprinodontiformes; family Rivulidae; genus Austrofundulus; species Austrofundulus limnaeus. The sequence continues at coordinate 439,890 of NW_013952468.1, forward strand.
GTCGTGTTTTCATGACACAACGTCAGACTGTTCAAAGACTTTTATAAATATCTGGAAAGAAAAAAGATTGCTGTAGCTATTCTCCCCTGAGCATAGATTCAGATTTATTTTTTTATTTTTTTGTCCTGAATCCGTGGTGTGTGGCTCTAATGTAATCCAGGGTTTCATACAATGTCAGGACCTTCCTTGTTTGCATGCCCCAGTTTTCAGGAAATAGTCAGCATTGCTGTCTTGGTAAATTGCCAATGATGCAAAAGTGTCTCACAGAGTTCCAGAGCAGCCTGCAGCACAGAAATGGCAAATAAATTAACTTTTCTTTTCTGTTTCTTGACACAGTCACAGTGAAGTTCTTTTTGTAAGAAATATTTTGAAAAAAAAATTTTTATACCGTTTCCCTCTAATCTTGTTTTCCATCTGTTTCTCTTCAGGGTTTCTGCCAAACTACCTCCTCCCTGACTATGAAGAGGTGGTCAACCGGCCCCCGACTCCTCCCCCTCCCTACACTGCCTTAAACTCAAACCCATCTTCAGTGGCTTCTGTTCCCGTGGCTCCCGAGCAGCAGGAAGGACATCGTCTGGTCATCCAGTCCTCTTCTGTCCCTCCGGTCCCTGAGGGGCTGTGCTGCAGACCCAGCACAGAGGAGCCACAGCCCCCTACTTTTGACAATAAACCCACCCAGACAGCACAAGACTCAGGCAGGATCCTGCTGCCGGACGGACTTAGTGTGGAGGAGCTCACCAGTCAGGACATAAAAAGTGGAAGTGTGGACCACTCCTGTAAGGACCCTTTGCTGAAGGTTTTTAGCTCTTTGGAGAGTTGTAATGAAGATAAAGAGCGCCTCCCCAATGGAAGGAGGCGGCGTTTCACAGGGGATTCTGGGATTGAGGTATGTGTGTGCGGCACACAGGGAAGCAACAGTTGTAGTGGAGCTGGAGGGACAGACCAGGACATCAAGGAACTAGAGAGCCTGCTGGGGCGCAACGTGGACGATGACGATCAGGAGGAAGAGGAGGCAGGTGACTTCTGTGACAGTTGTGGTCATCAGGCCTCCTTTAGTGTGGAGGAGGAGGGAAGGGCTGAGCGTGAGCCAACTGGAACTCCGCAGGCTCCTCAGAGCAGCGGCTCGCTCAACCCGCCCGTTTGCCTTATCCTCCACACCATCAGTGAGCAGGACGGAGCAGCCCACATCACCGAGCCGCAGGGCTGAGACACCGATAACCCACCTCGTTCACAGACAGAAGAGAACATGGCTGCTTCTGTAGCCCACAGCGTTTTAAATGCTTTCAGAGTGTTTTATAAATGTGCACATTAGATCATCCAGATGTGGGAGCTGCAAGTGGGATCATAGCAAAAATATCGAAACGTCTCCAATCCAAAGGTTGAGAAAGCCCACTCCTCCCTACACTGGACCAGTGGCCTTAACCTGTGTTTTAGGTTCTTTATGGGCACTACAAGCTCCGTATGGCAAGCTAAACCCCTCGTGCTTCACACACTCGCAGTTCTTCGGTTGTTTCTTTCAAACAAAACAATCCATTGACCCGGTCAGGATGATCAGGAGTGAAGCTGATGAGCGCAGCTCTGCTCAGCAGGTGAAATCTGTTCTCTGCTTGCAGTGAACTACAAAGTAGAAAAAAAAACCCGCTCAGCAGGAACGTTTTGGACGTGTGCAGTGTGGAGTTACCAGTGTTTGTTCCTACAAGTTTCAACTGTCTGAAGGGCGTCAGAACCAGACCTGGGATGTCCTGTTAGAATCATGTTTTTTCAGCAATCACAAACCGTTCTGCCTTCTGTTTTTTGTTGCTCTGTCAGCCCTGTACGCAAAATAAAATCAGACCACACTTCCTAATTTGCACACAAGCATTTTTCTCTTTAAAAAAAAAAAAGAAGAGAAAATCAGACGCAAACAGAAATCTAGTTTTTTCCCATGGTTTTGTTCTAAATTGCAGTATGTGATTAAGCTTTTGTTTGTTGTTACATCTGAGTTGTTTGTAGAGAATGCAGTGGATTCACTTGGTATTTACTCATTTTTAATCTGAATTTGCTGAATGGTTGTTGAATGTAYCTACCAAAAAGAAAATGCAGATTTTTGATAAACAATGATTAGCTTTAGTCAAGCTAAGATGTTAAACTGGTACCAAACTCAAGAATGTTAAGCTTCTGAGAGATTGTAACTGAAATGTGACATCAGACCTTGAAGGTTTGTGTTCGTCACTTCAACCCATCGTCACCAGCTCCAATATAGAATATATTTATAGTACGGGTGTAACGAGAGATCATGAGATTAAATGGGGGGGAAAAAACTTTTTCATGACTTGATCTGGTAAATTTAGCACTGATGTTCCAACCACTTTAAATCAGTTGCAGTTGAAACAGGTTTGTTGTGAGAGCTGCTGCAGCTACGTGCTGAGATGAAGAGTCTCCACGGCATATTTATTTAAAACAAAATAGACTTGATGCTGATTTCACCTGGTGTTTTGTCGATTTTAAAGATGAATAAATTAGGTTTAAACCTCGTTATTTTGTTTAAGTTAGGAGTAAAACTAGTTGAACACAATTCAAAGTGAAGATGACAAAATCTCACACACCTCTGCTTTAAGCAATGTGTTTATCTCTGTGTTGATCAGTAGTAACAACATATCTTTGATTAGAATCCAAAATACACAGATGTTTTACTTTATTTTTCTGAGTTTCATCGACTCCGACTCTCTGATGGTCGTCAGAGGACATCGCAGCTACAAAGTCTGAATTTATTTTACTCAAAATAGCGAAGTGACTTTTCTTTGAGAGTTTTTAATTCCTATTTTTTTTTCTTCTGACTGACATAGAATATATTATGAGGAAAGTTTGTATTTCTGAGTGGGTATTTTTAAAAACATGGCTAATTTTATTTTATTGACTCCTTATTCACAGTGATTTCTGATTTCAGCCATTTTAGCAAATGTGCAAATGAGTATTGATTATACAGGATTTCCCACAAAAAATGTTAATAAAAGTCAAATTAACAAGCAATTTGTCTGTTTTTGTAATTTAAATATTATGCATTTAAATGCTCAAAATTGCCTTGAACTTGGAAAAAAATTAAGCCCCCTAATTTAAAAAAAGGTACCCTAAGAGGGTAAAGGACTGAGTTGTTTTAAACTTTGATCTACTTTTTCCTGCATTGCGTCACTGAGGCGTCAAGTTTTTGGCAACTTGATTTTCTAAAACTACTCTCAGTGCATCTGCAAAAAAATTAAATAAAATGCACAATAATGCAAACACTTGCAAAAGCACAAATGTTTAAACAAGTTATCTTTAAATTTCTTTTGTTACACCCTAAAATCATCAAACAAGATTTCCCCTGGGTTTTTCAGCAGAGGTTAAAGTGCAATGTGAACTTTTTGTATTCACTTAGATTTAATGCATCATACTCTGAACACTAAAGTGCTTTACATCTTAGTCTTTTTATGAACTAAACATACATATTGTACATTTATGGTACATGTAGTTGGAAGAGTTATTTTCATATCAGCTGATCCATTTAAATTCATTAATCTATTAAAAAATTTAAAAACTACTTTGTATTTGAAAATTGTCTACCATATTTATGTTAACTGAATAATTGCTTTAATATTTAAAAAAAAATCATTAGCCTTAATACAAACAGATCTATACTTCTTTATGGATATATTACTGAAGTTTTTTTTTTCTGTTGAGCAAAGATTTACCTGCTTTTGAGACTTAATCTGAGGTTGTGTGAAGGGTACGTTTGACTAACAGTACAGATGTGTTAGGAGATCAGGGCAATCTTGCCAAAGACACTTTGCTTTCCTGTTGAGTCTGTCTGTGTTTTGCACATTATTCTCTGAATGTTCAGATCATAAGCCATTTATTTCAGTAACTGAGGTGAATGTATGTTCAATAAATAAACTTAATTGAAGCACATTTCTGTCTCTGACTTAATGGTTGTCATAAGTGAGTATGCTGTTCTCTGAAACATCACTAAAACTGAGAAGATTATCTATCTATCTATCTATCTATCTATCTATCTATCTATCTATCTATCTATCTATCTATCTATCTATCTATCT
>NW_013952468.1:443969-447804 GCF_001266775.1 Austrofundulus limnaeus
TATATATATAGAAGAAAAAAAACCACTTGACCAAAAGGGCACCTCAAGGCAAAAGGGGCAGGTGCGGGGGGCGGGGCTGGAGCACCTGCGTATCTGATTTGAGGAGACGCATGGAAGAGGATGCGCGCGCAGCTAAACAGGAAGTGGGTTGTTCAGCTAATAGGAAGATTACTACTTCACAAATCTTCGAACTTTAAACTTTAATAATTACGCTTGCAAAGATGGCTGACGACTGCAGGTAAGGACTAATTATTTCTCATTCGTTAACTCGTTTTGTTAAAGTGATGTTTGACCGTAAACAAGCTGTACAGTTTACTGAGTAAACAAAGTCAGTGGGTTTTTTTAAGTAAACAAAGCGAACCTAAAAACGCAGCACGAAAATTTTTTTTTAAAAAAGAGCATTTAGTGAGTTGAAATGTGTAGCTTACTGTCTATTTAGGAACTCAGTAAGTTTCAAAATATTTAACTATTTGTGGCTGTCTATGGAAGCCCATATGTGCAAAAATGTAAAAGGAAAAAAATAATTTACTACAGGACACTACTACCATACTATCTCTCAAAATTGACTTAATATTTTATTGTGATTCAGCATCTCATAATTATTAGTTTCTCAAAATTATGACATAGTATCTTGTGACATTGATTTATCATCTTAGTTATGTGATATTTCTAAGTTATGATTTAGCATCCAATATACTTGGTACTTTAGACATAGTATCATTATAATACTATGTCATAATTATGCAATATTATTTCATAGATATAATTTTTTTAATATTCAAATAAAATGGCAGAAATGGGATTATATAATAACAAACTTTATAGCCACTATTCTAGAGAAAAGTTAATAAAGCTACTTTTATCTTTTATTTCTGTAGTTCCTGTGGAAATGTGTTTTTTGATAGCAGCATCCATGTAGACGTAAAGGTAATGCCGTTTTCACACTCCTCAGATGTGTTTGTGTTGATGCATGTGTGGAAATCTGAGCTGTGACCTTGAGTCCACAGACTCTTCAGTTCATCTTCCCTGCTTGACAGACCTACAGTATATATATTTTTCTTTTATTATTAGGAATTCTGCTTCACGCTGCTTAGCTTGCTGTCCAATAAGGATCTTCTTTCTGTCTGAGCAGGATTATTATGGAAAGAGGTTACAGAAAAGCTCAGACCTAAAGACCAATGCCTGTGTGACTCCAGCCCAGCCGATCCCATCCTTTGTCCGTGATGCCCTGAAGAAAGTTCACCCTGAAGTCTCTGCCAAGTCAGTGGTGCATGATCTGTTCTTGAAGCCAAAAGGCTCTGATACTGAAGTGCTTCTGATATGCCCTCAGGTACTATGGCTGTGGTCTGGTTGTGCCAGAGTGCTTGGAGGGCTGCAGGATACTGGACCTGGGCAGTGGAAGTGGGAGGGACTGCTTCATGTTGAGTCTGTTAGTGGGGGAGGAGGGTCATGTTTCTGGGATTGACATGACGGAGAGTCAGGTATGGAGCATCACCATCTGTTAGGGCTGTGTATTGGCAAGAATTTGTCGATACGATTCATATCATGACAGATGGGTCACGATACGATATATCCCAATATATTGGGATACTATAAGCAAGGCGATATATTGCGATGTTTTTGTCCAAATATTCTATTAAATAAAAACCTCTTACTGGAAAAAAAAGAAAAACCAAAATTCATTTTCTCAGAAAATTCTANGCTGGCTCACTGCTGCCAACTAGTGGTCAGAGTCTGAACTACAACATAAAAATGAGCGGCTGGCAGGAAAGTTGACATTTTAAACCTTAATAAAAAAATCGATACAGGACTTTAGAGTATCGATATAGTATCGGGAAATGAAATATCGCGATATTTCAGTGTATCGATATTTTCTTACACCCCTACCATCTGTCATACTGATTGTTCATAAATCTTCAGCTTGTAGTTATCTCATGCTAACTGTCAAGTTGCAGAATTGTTAAGGCAGGTTTTTCTTCTCTTTCTAAATGTACATAGGTGCTGTCAGACATTTTTGAATATAACTGTTCAAATTCTTTGTGCACACGTAATCAAGATAATTTGGATGTTTTCCATCTCTTCAAGCTTGAAGTGGCCAGAGCATATGTGGACTATCACATGAAAGAGTTTGGCTATAAGAAGCCAAATGTCAGTTTTGTCCAGGGTTACATTGAAGCTTTAACTGAGGTGGGTCTGGAACAGAACTCCTTTGATATCACCATGTAAGATTTCAGTCTTTTTGCACCTTATTTGGCTAGCTTTAGTCCACTCAACTGCTTAAAACTTTGCTGCTTGTTGCCACCTTGTAGTTCCAACTGTGTGGTGAACCTCTCTCCGGACAAGAAGAGGGTTCTGGCTGAAGTTTACAGCGTACTCAAGGTAAACTCTTTTACATTCAGCAACATTGTGTATTATAAAATATGCAGTTTGCTTAAATAATCACCTCAAAGGTGTTTCTACTCATCAGGAAGGTGGTGAGCTGTACTTCAGTGACATCTACTGCAGTGGGAGACTAACAAAGGAAATTAAAAATCACAAAATCCTGTGGGGTGCGTTAAGTTTATGTCATAAAACCACGAACACCAGCTAAGCTATCAGTATTTTCCTTTGCTAGTGAAATAATTGTGGCCAATCTGTTGCTGATTTACAACTCCCCTATCACAAAATACAAACAAAAAACTGCTGCTGGTTGGCATCAAAATTCTGGCACATTAGCAACATTTTTACCACTTTCAAACATCTAATCTTGATGCTGACAACCACAGCTGGACAGTTCTGCAGAAAGTTAAAGTCTGAGTAACACAGCAGTGGTTAAACTTGTCTCCTGTTAAAAGGTTGCAGGACTGGGGCTTTTTTGTGTAGAGTATACATGTTCTTCCCGTGCATTAGTGGGTTTTCTCTGGGAACAGTTTGTATCAATATATATTTTGAAGGAAGCCAACAATAGTAATTAAAGGGCTAACATTCCTGGAAGGAATGCATGTTGCACTCCACCTTTAATGCCAAAGTTGTACAAGATTTAAGTTTTGAGTTCTTACTGTCAAAACCTTAAAATCTTTTTGCATCTAATCTGAAGGTGCTTGTTGNCATACAATAAACACTTACAGTTGAGTCCAAGTATTACTGTAGTTTTTTGAAAGTCCATCAAATCGGCCCCAAATCCATCAGCAACAATATGATAATAAATATGAACGTTTGTCCTTATTGCACATTTGCATCAGTCAGTGATGGCAGATTGGTAAAATGTTTGTAACAGTTGGATTATCTTTGCAGGGGAGTGTCTTGGCGGGGCGCTCTGGTGGAAGGATGTGCTGGAACTGGCCAATGAAGTGGGTTTCAGTGTTCCACGACTGGTTACAGCCAATGTTGTGACAGTTGACAACAAAGAACTGGAGGACATACTGGGTACTTTTATATATATTTGTATTTTGTTTGTCTCGAAGGTTGCAAGATTGCTTTCTTTGTGCACATATGGGTTTTCTCTGGGTATTCTAGTTTTCTCCCACAGACCAAACACATGCTTGTTAGGTTCATCGATAACTCTAAATTGTCCCTATAGTTGTGAGTGAGAGCATGAATGGTTGTTTGTCTAACTTGTCACTGACTCTTTGTGTCTGAAAGGCAAATGCAGTTTTATGAACCAACAGGACTGGACATAACAGGTGCAACAGCACTGACAGGACACAGAGATTTCTTTCACACACAATTTGTTGCCCTCATGACCTCATTAAAAAACAACTTTGGTCACTTTAAGGCTTCATTTATGGATGGGTTGTTGAGTTTACCTTCATGATGTGTGAACAGTTTTTGGTAACCAGTTATACTTGGTTAATGT
>NW_013952468.1:449399-451867 GCF_001266775.1 Austrofundulus limnaeus
CGGCTGGCAGGAAAGTTGACATTTTAAACCTTAATAAAAAAATCGATACAGGACTTTAGAGTATCGATATAGTATCGGGAAATGAAATATCGCGATATTTCAGTGTATCGATATTTTCTTACACCCCTACCATCTGTCATACTGATTGTTCATAAATCTTCAGCTTGTAGTTATCTCATGCTAACTGTCAAGTTGCAGAATTGTTAAGGCAGGTTTTTCTTCTCTTTCTAAATGTACATAGGTGCTGTCAGACATTTTTGAATATAACTGTTCAAATTCTTTGTGCACACGTAATCAAGATAATTTGGATGTTTTCCATCTCTTCAAGCTTGAAGTGGCCAGAGCATATGTGGACTATCACATGAAAGAGTTTGGCTATAAGAAGCCAAATGTCAGTTTTGTCCAGGGTTACATTGAAGCTTTAACTGAGGTGGGTCTGGAACAGAACTCCTTTGATATCACCATGTAAGATTTCASTCTTTTTGCACCTTATTTGGCTAGCTTTAGTCCACTCAACTGCTTAAAACTTTGCTGCTTGTTGCCACCTTGTAGTTCCAACTGTGTGGTGAACCTCTCTCCGGACAAGAAGAGGGTTCTGGCTGAAGTTTACAGCGTACTCAAGGTAAACTCTTTTACATTCAGCAACATTGTGTATTATAAAATATGCAGTTTGCTTAAATAATCACCTCAAAGGTGTTTCTACTCATCAGGAAGGTGGTGAGCTGTACTTCAGTGACATCTACTGCAGTGGGAGACTAACAAAGGAAATTAAAAATCACAAAATCCTGTGGGGTGCGTTAAGTTTATGTCATAAAACCACGAACACCAGCTAAGCTATCAGTATTTTCCTTTGCTAGTGAAATAATTGTGGCCAATCTGTTGCTGATTTACAACTCCCCTATCACAAAATACAAACAAAAAACTGCTGCTGGTTGGCATCAAAATTCTGGCACATTAGCAACATTTTTACCACTTTCAAACATCTAATCTTGATGCTGACAACCACAGCTGGACAGTTCTGCAGAAAGTTAAAGTCTGAGTAACACAGCAGTGGTTAAACTTGTCTCCTGTTAAAAGGTTGCAGGACTGGGGCTTTTTTGTGTAGAGTATACATGTTCTTCCCGTGCATTAGTGGGTTTTCTCTGGGAACAGTTTGTATCAATATATATTTTGAAGGAAGCCAACAATAGTAATTAAAGGGCTAACATTCCTGGAAGGAATGCATGTTGCACTCCACCTTTAATGCCAAAGTTGTACAAGATTTAAGTTTTGAGTTCTTACTGTCAAAACCTTAAAATCTTTTTGCATCTAATCTGAAGGTGCTTGTTGTGAATGACTTTGTGAAGTTAAGCTCAGTGTCTGTAACATGTATTGAAGCATAGCAATTTTAGTGAAAGCTGTGGCTGAAAAGATCTCGATCAGCTGAATGGCTTTTTTTATGATTTTTTTTATGTTTTTGATGTGTTAGCACTGCTACTTCATTACAAAATGTTTTGAGGTTTGAATGTTCTTGTCAGCTGTTCTTTTTGCACTCTTAGCAGAAAAAATAGTTAAAAAAACATTATTTTCTGCAGGACATACAATAAACACTTACAGTTGAGTCCAAGTATTACTGTAGTTTTTTGAAAGTCCATCAAATCGGCCCCAAATCCATCAGCAACAATATGATAATAAATATGAACGTTTGTCCTTATTGCACATTTGCATCAGTCAGTGATGGCAGATTGGTAAAATGTTTGTAACAGTTGGATTATCTTTGCAGGGGAGTGTCTTGGCGGGGCGCTCTGGTGGAAGGATGTGCTGGAACTGGCCAATGAAGTGGGTTTCAGTGTTCCACGACTGGTTACAGCCAATGTTGTGACAGTTGACAACAAAGAACTGGAGGACATACTGGGTACTTTTATATATATTTGTATTTTGTTTGTCTCGAAGGTTGCAAGATTGCTTTCTTTGTGCACATATGGGTTTTCTCTGGGTATTCTAGTTTTCTCCCACAGACCAAACACATGCTTGTTAGGTTCATCGATAACTCTAAATTGTCCCTATAGTTGTGAGTGAGAGCATGAATGGTTGTTTGTCTAACTTGTCACTGACTCTTTGTGTCTGAAAGGCAAATGCAGTTTTATGAACCAACAGGACTGGACATAACAGGTGCAACAGCACTGACAGGACACAGAGATTTCTTTCACACACAATTTGTTGCCCTCATGACCTCATTAAAAAACAACTTTGGTCACTTTAAGGCTTCATTTATGGATGGGTTGTTGAGTTTACCTTCATGATGTGTGAACAGTTTTTGGTAACCAGTTATACTTGGTTAATGTTTTCTAATGATACTTTCAACCTTTGAAGTTATGTTAACATTCTAAATTAACTTTTACAGGCTTTTTTTCTGTAAATTATTAAATTAAAAAAGGTGGCAAAAGATATGCATTCCTTCAGTGAGTGCAAGATAGTAACTAATATTT
>NW_013952468.1:452924-471313 GCF_001266775.1 Austrofundulus limnaeus
TATCAGTGTCACTATGGTTTTTAAGAAGAATATTCAAACTTATTATTATTATTATTATTATTATAAAGGACACAGATTTTTTATCAGTAAGACATTTTCATTTATATTAGAGAAAATTTATCAATTTAAGCTTTTAATGATTTATTCAATTATGTCCCGTGGTTTGTCCTTTGAACTCTCCTAGCCTCCCAACGTGAAATAAGATCAGATTAWTTTTTCTCAAATCATGAAGTCTTGGTCATAATGGTGATGAGAAACATTTTCTCTTCCTGGTGAAATCACATCTAATAGTGGATTTATGAATAACTCTAAACTAATATTAGCTCTGCAGAGCCGTAAAGAAGAAGTGAATAAATGTTTGTAATATTGCTTATTGATGACTGAAGGTACTCACTTTTTAAAAACATTTGCACAGTCCGTACAGTGACCTTAAGTGAGCCGTGATCATAAATCTGACCCTTTAATGCATGTGGCTGCATGTTTCTGCACTCATAATGCCGTTCCGCCTCCTTGAATTATTGATGCAGGCCGGCGTTGTGGATCCTTTCGAGCTGGCGGTTCAGCTGGGCAGCGAAGGCCTCAGTGCAGCCACAGGGGGATGCTGCAGCACACAATCTGCTGACTGCTGCAAATGATGATGGGAACAGCGCAACACACATCCGACATCCCTCTGTGTACACATGATTGTAGCAGTTCAAATAACTTCAGTGCATCAATACTGTTTACACAGCTCTGAGACAAATTAAAGTTTCTTTAATTTCACAATATATGTGTGTGTATTTGAGGGGGAAAATACTTTTTTTCTATAACCTGCTCACAGCATATCTTCCAGTTTTTCAAATATCGGTAAATATTTTCATGTAGAGCATTTATTTGTAGAAAATGACAAATGGTCAGAATAATGGAAAAGGTGCAGTGTTTTCAGACCTTAAATAATGCAAAGAAAAATGGGTCATTCATTTATATTTTAAAATCCTAACATCAATATTTGATGCAATAAACCTGATAATTATTTACAACTYTCACTTGTAAAATGTTTCTTTTCTACTCAATAGTTTAATTTTTATTCCAGTTACTTTTTAGCTACTCTTGGCACTGGTTTAGCTCAGAGGTTTATAGTAACTACCGTATTTATTCATGTATAATACGATCTCAAGTATAATACGATCTTTTTTGAGCTAAAAAGCATTAAAAATCTAATTATCAATAAACCGTGTATAATACTACTCCCCCACTTTATGGATAATTTTTAGGGTTAGATTTCTAGTATTATACATGAATAAATACTTTGTTACAGTACTTAAGTAATTTTTTTGAGGATTTGTAAATTTACCAAGTAATACTTTTATGTTTGACCTACTTTTACTTAGTTACTTTTAAAACCTAAAAATGATACTTTTACTTTCAAGTTTAACACCTAGTTACTTGTTACAAATTAAATCTGTCTGAACTCATCATGAAATTTATGTGCTGTAAAAAATTAAGTGTTAAATTTACTCAACTAAATCATATCAACTATTTCCACTAAGCCAGTAGAGTAGATTTGAGACGATATACATATTTTATTTTAAAGAAATTGACCAAATTAATCAACTTGGTTTTGTGGAGTCAGTTTGGTTCAGTAAATTTAACAGTGTATTTGTTAGAGAGAGTGGAAATGTACTTTTACTTCTACTTTCCCAGTGTTTGTGAACAGTTTTATGACTTTTACTTAAGTAGTTTTCTCATCAGTGACATTTATTTTTTACCGAAGTCATTTTCTGCTAAGGTACTTTTACTTTTACTTATTTTTTTCAAGTACTTTATAGACTGTTAGGGGGTCATTACATAAGATTTGATTCAGGTGATTGCCTAGTCCTCATTAAATAGTATGAGGTGCTGCTTGAGTTGAAATTCTTCCACTTTTATTTTGAAATTTGGAAACTGGAACTAATGGAAACCACTGCCTTAAGGCACACAACTTTATTGCAAACAAATGATAGTTTTGTGGCAAAACGTAATTACCTCAAATTAGACTCGAACAGTAGTGCAACTTCTAAAATATGTTTTCTTAAATCTTAAAGAATGTATGTCACCTTCCAGGCCAAAGTTTTGAACAAATATTTCACATGACATGCTATCACTCAGAATATGTGTTGGGKATTACTCTCAGCCATTACCCCATCCAATTTAAGCTCAATATCTGTCAAACTGACTGAATTATAGCCATTTTTGTGTTGACTAAAGATGATAAGCTGTGGTGGCCACCTTAAGTCAGGCTGACCTGAAAATTTAATCAGTTGTAGGTGTCTATCCGATGATYAGTTCCTAACATTGCAATTTAATTTTGTTTATTGGTTCATAAGTTATTTTGCTAACAGATTCTACATTAAGGCCAAAAGGAATTAAATATTTGGAATAAGTGATGCATTTGATCTTTTTCCCATGCAAAACCATGCCATTGTTACAATGTAACCTTTTTTCATGCATTATAATTTCTAATTTGTGGATTATTATTGTTATTATTATTATTATTATTATTATTATTAGTATTATTATCATCATCATCATCATCATGCAGTGTGTCAAATATGCTTTTAAAAGTCTGTCTGCCTCCTAACATGAGGTGCACTTGTTTTGGAATCTGATTCGCCGCGGAGGCTGCGAACGCCCCGCCCCCGCGGCCTTTCGCCGCTCCCGATTGGCCGACGCTGTCGCCCGTCTCGGGGACATCAAGAGAGGCACGAGTTGGCCCGTGAGCCTGCGCTCGCTAGTCCTCAGTGTCGCACACGCAGCGGTAAAGAGCAGGTCCCGATGCTCGAGTCACGGCAGCCCTGGGCGGAGATGAAGGCGGACTCCGACTGGCTCTGATTTTTAAAAGCCCTTTTCATTCAGCAGCTCGGTTGCCGGAGCGGTGATCAATATGGCAGATCCGTTATCCCAGGAGCCCACCGCTGCAAAAATGGCGTCACTTCACCGGGTCCGAGCTTTGGCGTTGATTTTCCTAAGTGTCACGGGCTGCTGTGTCACCCCGACCAGCGGCAAGGAAGGGTTCGARGAGACCGTCATCATAGGGCTCCGGCTGGAGGACACGGACGACATTTCCTTCATGGACAGGGGCTACCTGCGGGTGAGCGAGCGGTCCCGAGTGAAATTGCGGGTGTACGGGCAGAACATCAACAACGAGACCTGGTCCAAGATCGCGTTCACGGAGCACGAGCGGAGCCGGCCGGTGGGGGGCTTTGACAGCTCCTCGGGGGACAACCAGAGCCAGGAGGACTCCTCCGGCTCGCATCCCTGCGGAATTAGGACTTCGGATATAATTATATTACCCAACATCATCTTGAATCGCAAAACATCCGGAATAGTAGAAATCGAGGTCAAGCCTCTCAGAAAGACCGAAAGGAGTAAAGCGTATTACCTCTGCATCGCCACGTCCGCGCCGGCAGCGGCCGGGACGCACGACCCGTGGACGGAGACCACCTGGATCTACCACGACGGGGAGGACACCAAAGTGATCGTGGTGGAGGAGAAGAAGTTCCTGCTGCCTTTCTGGCTCCAGGTCATCTTCATCTCCATGCTGCTCTGCCTGTCGGGCATGTTCAGCGGCTTGAACCTGGGGCTCATGGCTCTGGACCCCATGGAGCTGCAGATAGTTCAGAACTGCGGCACGGAGAGGGAGAAGAACTACGCCAAGAAGATCGAGCCGGTCCGGAGCCAAGGGAACTACCTGCTCTGCTCGCTCCTGCTCGGGAACGTGCTGGTGAACACCACGCTCACCATCCTGCTGGACGACATCGCCGGCTCCGGGCTCATCGCGGTGGTCATGTCCACCATCGGGATAGTGATTTTCGGGGAGATCGTGCCGCAGGCCATCTGCTCCAGACACGGCCTGGCCGTCGGCGCCAACACCATCTTCCTCACCAAGTTCTTCATGCTGCTCACCTTCCCCGCCTCCTACCCGGTGAGCAAGCTGCTGGACTACCTGCTGGGACAGGAGATCGGGACCGTGTACAACCGGGAGAAGCTCCTGGAGATGCTGCGCGTCACGGACCCCTACAACGACCTGGTGAAGGAGGAGCTGAACATCATCCAGGGCGCGCTGGAGCTCAGGACTAAGACGGTGGAGGACGTGATGACGCCCCTCAGAGACTGCTTCATGATCCCGGGGGACGCCACCCTGGACTTCAACACCATGTCCGAGATCATGAAGAGCGGCTACACGCGCATCCCGGTGTTCGAGGGCGAGAGGTCCAACATCGTGGACCTGCTGTTTGTTAAAGACCTGGCCTTTGTGGACCCGGATGATTGCACGCCGCTCAAAACCATCACAAAGTTTTACAGCCACCAGCTGCATTTTGTGTTTAATGACACCAAGCTGGACGCCATGCTGGAGGAGTTTAAAAAAGGTGAGACAACCTGACTTATTCTGTCTGTCTGAGGCTGGACTTCCTGCACCTGTCTGCTCTGTTCTTTGGATAAGGGAGGCAGACAGGTGAGTTGTGTAACAATTCATGAGTAATCCCAGCTAACCTTTCATTCTGCAGGCTGGATGACTTCAAACAGTGTAAAACCTGATTTTCAGGAGGTGATGCTGTGTTTGCCTCCCTCAGGATGACAGCCTCAGGTGCCACTTCCTCCCTGGGGTCACTTCCTTCTTATCACCCCCCCCCTCCATCACTTCCATCCACTGTTAATGTTCACACTCTCCTCCTTGCTTTCCACAGCTGTTACCTGGCCTTCCTCCCACCTCCCTCTCATGTCTTCCTCCCTCAGATTTGTAAGCAGCAGCAGCAGCAGCAGGCCATGTGGGAATCGTGCAGCAGCAGTGCTCAGGTTATCAGGTGGGGGCATCTTGTTTGAGAACCTGCTCTCTGCCTCTCATGTGCTTGCATCTGAGCGATGGTGGCGATAACGCCTTTTGTCCGGCCCTGGAATGCTGTTGTGTGGATAATGAATAACAGCCTCTAACACTCCTGAGCCCCCCCAGTGTTTGTACGCACATGTCGTCTGAGAAACATGTTTACCTCACATCTGGTCCTTTTTTTGCATCCTATCCTCCATGTTCTAAAGTTATTGTTGATGTTTCTGATGCCATACACTCAAAYGCTCAAAGGAAAGACTGATGCCTTGTTTGCTCATTAGAATAATCACTTTAAGTGGATTAGTTGGGAGGTAAAACAGAACAAATCATTCAGCTCCATTACCAGAAATTAGGTGAAGTTCTCCACGCCAAGTTAGCGTTACATAACGTACTATTTGTTTTCATCACAGCTGACTAGTTTCAGACACGCACCGTTATTCTGAGTAAACAAATGAAGCCCACTGTCCTACTGTGCTACATTTGTGTGAAAGCGATGAAGCAGTCACACAACTGAGATGATCCATGTTTCTTCTGGACGTTTTCCTGCACAGATCTCGTTCCGCTATTTCAACAATTCATGTCTGGAAGCTTTCAGCTGCTTCAGGACGTTAGGGTTGTGACTTTTTGTATTGCAGCCGTTTGCGAAATTGAGCTTTTTCTGCCATTTTTGTTCTCATTGAAAACGAATGGAGCTGTCTTCAACATCCTTCCAATACTGAACTTTTCAGCTTTTGTTCTGGTTCTGCTTTTTCCAAAATGATTTCTGCTAATTTTAGCTTCCTTCAGCTTCATTTTAGCTAATTTTAGATTTTTTTCTGCTTTTTCAACAATTCTAATGTAATGTTTTGTGCTTCTATCAGCTTCTATCTGATAATT
This sequence comes from Austrofundulus limnaeus, assembly GCF_001266775.1. Classification (NCBI taxonomy): domain Eukaryota; kingdom Metazoa; phylum Chordata; class Actinopteri; order Cyprinodontiformes; family Rivulidae; genus Austrofundulus; species Austrofundulus limnaeus. The sequence goes on from NW_013952468.1 coordinate 458,644, forward strand.
TAAGCTGTTTATGCTTCTTTCATCTGTTTCCTGCCATGTAAGCTACTTTTTAGTTTTTTTTTCTGCTGATTCTAGTTTTTCCAGCTAAATTAATCTTTTTTGATAAATAATTTAAGCTACTTCTTTCAGCTGCTTATTTTAGAAAATGTGCTAGATTAAGCTTTTTTTTTATACTTTTCTGTGTTTTTATTTCAGCTTATTTGACTATTTTACAACGAATTGCAACATTTTTAAACATCCTTGCTTTTTTTTCTGCAAAAATCTTTCACATTTAAGCATTTTTGCAGAAAATGACCACTTTTGTCACCAGCAGGATCTTCAGTCATGACTTGTGTTTTGACTCTGAACATCTCATAGATTGAATTTTACAGATTCTCGTCCATCTGTGCACTTCAGTTAGTATAACGTCAGGATAGTATTTTTTCCCTCAAAGTACACAAAGTTCTTGTATTTTGGTTCATCGTTGATCTTTTAGACTGCTATTGCACAGTTGTACAGCAGATTATTATTGTTTTAAAGTACATATTTGAATTTTATTTTAGCACTTGGGAGAAACTTAGGWGATTTTATTCCTTAATGTGTTTTCTTAAAGAAGAATCGGTTTAATGAACTGAGTGGACAAATTCTGTTTCTACCATGACACGTGGTGGTGGTGGTGGGGGGGGGCTTCGTAGCTGCTACATTGTGAGACAAACACGTGGTCTCATATTTCCAGCACACTTCCAGTAAATCACTGGGTTCAGTTCTGGTGTTTGGTGGCTGAGGCGGAGCRTTCCTGTGGCTGGCTGTGCACCAGAGAGAATTCACCTTCAGCCCCTCACRGACGGCATAAGCAACAGTTGTTGGGAGGGCGGCGGGGTCAGAGTTTCCAGTCAATCTGGCTCTGTTCACAGCACACTCTCGGTTCAAAGTGCTTTGTATTGTAAGTCATTGTTAATTAATTTGATGCCACTCGCAGAGCTGCATTGTCGTCTCCAGACTGTTGCACACACAAAAAAAAAGCCTCATATTAAATTGTGCTGGAGCAGCTCTGTGCACTGGATTAAAACTTTTCGACTATTTATTATGGCAACTTTAGCATTTTGCTATATTTCTCACATCACCACAGTGGTTACAGGTCAGGGGTTGCAGCCGGAGTCATGCAAAAACCTTTTAATGCAGCCAGACACCCCTGTGGAAAGTTCTGGCCCCTACATTAATTGCTCTCTGTCTCTGACGGCAACAATTACTGTCATGCAGGAGTTATTTGTCAAGCTGCAGGTTTGCTGGTTAATGAGAGGGTCGGTGTGAAGCCTTTATGGGACCAAAAGCAGGCAGCGCAGTCAAAAAACAAGAATTTGGCTGCCCTTCTGAAGGTCAGTTGTGTGATATTCCTGAAAGTCAAAGTGACTCAATCACTCACCAGCTTCTTGAGACAAGGAAGAGAGCTCATGTCATGTTATTTATAGGTATTTGTTACTAAATTACAGACCCCAAAGTTTTTTTTTCATAACTCTTAATATGTAAACGTTGCATATTGTTTTAATTTATCAGCTGCCTTGTAGAATAAAATCCCCCTATATTAATTGTATGTTCATGCAACTGTTCTTCGTAACCTGAAGTATACATTTTGTTTTTGCCAGATTCAGAGTAAGGTCTCTGGGGTGAAAAAGCCTGGCACGTCTTGAACTACTTCCCTGATTGTTACAATATAGGCCAATCTATGCTTAATTCAGATTCAGCAGCCTTCACGGCCTCTATGCGCGGCACTTTGTCTCAAAGTGAAACCCAGTCCCCCTCTGAGTCTTGTTGAATTTCTGACAAAGGTTTTGTGTTCTGGTTTCTATCTTTCGAGCTGATTTGTGCAAAGCGTGTCACTGCAAATGTCTAGAAAGCATGTCGTGGCTGTTTCGTCCTGTGACTCCTGGTCCTAACGCTGCAGGGAAAAAAAAGTGCTGGGATTGAATGGCATCGTGTTGGTAAGAACACTTAATGTTTTCTGATGAGGGACACCCCTTTGAAATCAGTAAGACTTCTGCAGCCAGCCGCTCACTTTCTCAGAACTAATTATCTTGAATCAAAAGGTTTCTGCACTCGCTGTTAGAGGGGACGGTATTAGTGTGAGATTGTGCCCTGTGTGCAAATAAATTTCTTAAAAAAAATACACTTTTATGCACAGCTGTTTATCACAAGTTGGGACATTTTTGCATTGGGTCTTTCTTCATTACACCTTTTTGTTGCTCTGACAGCTAATTATCATTCAGTTTAATGGGTTTGATATTAATAGCTGGTATTAATGATATTGTATTATTGGTATGGTATTATTTGGTATTAATGCCTTGACTAATAATAATTAATTGCAATAGAATGGTTTATTTTGTCGTCTCATTACACTGTGTTGCATAAAATGTTACTGCAGTAACATCCAGACAAGACAATCCAAAACTCTTGAGTTAAAATGGACCACTTTTAACTTCTTTATCTAAACAGTTTAAAAACATCACTGCCTTTTAGCGCCACATGGCTAATTAGCATCCCCGACATCCRGACCATCACACAGCTAACTGATAAGTTCTGCCACATTGTTTCTAGCATCCCTGCAGTCATTTAAAGTGAAAAAAAGTGATCAAATTACAACTATCTTTGCTGTTTTTTTTTTCTCGTTTAAACTCTGAAAAGTTTCCTCTCAACTGAGCTTCTGCAGCTTCTCCTGTCAGCTTGTCTGTGTCTGGTATTGAAAATAAAACAAACACTTTTTCTAAAAGACTTCAGTTTAGAGGGTGATGCTGAAAAATCAGACGATTCTGATTGCCTGATGAGTAATAGGTGTGTTCCTCATTAAAAAAACATTTCTACTTTATTCTGACATTATGAACTGTGCACTCTACAACCCTCCTCTTAACCTGCTCAGTACTGTATGTACATATTGGTATACTATTGCTTATATTAACCACACCTAATGAGTTTATTCTCCGTGTTCTAATTTTAGTTTCAGAAGTTCTGCATGTGATGCAGCATGTAATTATTTATGTTAAACATCACAGTTATAAATCGGTAGTAAATAGATACATAATTGACTTCAGCTTTATTAGATATCGACTGAGTTGAACTGTCGTTGTTACAGGACTTGCTTTGGAACTGGCCTACATTCTTCAGATTCTGCTGTGTTGTGGAGTAGGCTTTTAAGACCTGATTAGCACAATGATTGAGTGTGAATCTGGACTCAGTGCATTCCCAAAGCCGGTCTGATCTGGCATTATGACTTTTCTTTACATTTATTTTCCTCCTTGAAACCCGTACGACAACATTTGCCTCCAAACTYCTCCATTATGAACCTGATCAGCAGCGTACTGAGATGCCAAACCTGTTTGTATCAACACTGGGTTTCTCTGTTGYGCCACAAGTTCTGTTTTTGTTTTTCACCAAATAACCAAATATTTCTTTTCTGCATTAGCATCCWGGTTTGGGCCATTTGGCAAAGTTGTGTGTAAAAATCCAAAGATGCTAAATGAAGCAGAAGGATGCTGTTTAAAAAAAATCACAGTCTTTAATAGGGATATTTATTTATTCATTAAAACACCAAAATAAAAAGTCTATATTCAATTTAAAAAATCACAAATGGAAAGGAAGCAGAAGGAAGAAGAAAAAAATGCTAAACTAAAAAAAGCAAACCTATAGCTAAAATCAGCAAGATGCTAGTTGAAATAGCAAAAAGGTTAGCTAAAAGTAGCTAAAGGCTGGCTAAGAAAATTAAAAAGCTAGGTGAACGCTAAAAATAGAACAAAAGTTAAAAGTAGAAAAATAGATTTCAGAGACCAATGTTTTGAAGGAACTAAAGAAATGTCAGGGTTTGTTATAAAAGCTCAATATTTTAAACACAAGTCACAGCACCCATCTCCTGAATGAGCTGAACATTTTCACATGTGAATCAATAAAATAAAGTATGCAGAAGTAGTTGGGTCGCAATAAAAAGTACAAGGGAAAAATGGCATGACAACTGAATCAGAATCTATACAAAAAAACTTATGCTGTTTAGAACAAATTTTCTCATAAAAGAGTTTTTTCTTTCTTCTGGAAGACCATTTTATTTACCTGACTTCCTCGTCGATGCCACTTTTAGTCTTAGCGAGTTTAGACATCTGTTGGAGAGAAACTGGTCCAAATTTATTCCACAGAGATCAAAGCATAAAATACTTGTCACAAGTGGTAAAATCTTTGTATTGAGCACCGATCAAAGGCYGCAGCTCTTTTTCTTCTTCCTGCTGGCTGCTRTTGTTTTTAGCTGTCAGCACATGTTGCTCAGACACTGTCACCAAGAAATCCTCAGCAAAATTTATCATTATGCAACGAATGCTGCTGCCGCCCCCACATTGCTTTTAATAAGCTGTTTCCCAAACAGAGATGTGTTTTTCCCTTTTGTTAACAGATTATTTAGACTTTATGGATGACGTGCTCACAGAGCTCTCACCCTAACAGGCAGCCCAGACTCAGAGGTGTGAGCTCTTTTACTGCAAACAGCTTCATTTACAAAAACAAACTAATGCCATTAATAACTCCCGTTTTAACTGTAAAACATCTGGATTGAACATAAATGTAGATTTTTTCATAGACTTGTTAGGTTTCTAGGGTTAACTGAATCTTCCACACCTGTCGTTAATCAGAAGGAAAATTAAATTAAAGAATGAATAATTGTAATAATCAAAAACACCTCCTCACTGATCGAAATCAGAGAGGATGATCTGTTTACTGTCAGAGCTGGACAGCATGAAGCTAAAAACAAATGTCTTTATCACTTATTTATTATTTTATGTTTTATAAAACTGCAATACGGTTTGTTTAAAAAGTCATTTCTTCTGCTTTCGGAGAGAGGAAACGTTTGTTTAATCCGTGCTTATGTCTTTAAGATGTTATCTGGTTAATTTGGTTGCTAAACATTACATCACTCATACGAAACGAACAGAAATTGCTGTGATCCCCGTCGCTGGGCTTTATGATGATTAGGAGGAGAAAAGTTATGCTCCGATCAGCTGAGTCTTAATAGCAAAAAATAAAATGAAATACACATTTTTGCCATTTTATGCTGTAAGTACAAAATGCTGCTGGTTTTTTACATGRGTTCTAGAGGAAATCTAGAAAAGTAAAAAATTACGTAACGCCTGTGTTTACCCTTGAGAAGAAACCAGTGCTTATTAATGTTCTGATGCATCTCAGTAATCCAGGTAGAAAAAATCAAAAAGAAAAAAACAAGTAGGTCCTCTGGATGGGTTCTTCTTTAGTGAAACGTTTCGTCTCTCCTCCAAGTAGTGATGTGACRTTCACGAACGATCCGAATCTTTTGAACGGCTCTTTACAAYGAACGATAGGAGCCGAGTCGCAGGCAGTAACGAGCCATTTGTAGTTTTATTTATTGTTCTTTTTTAATCCTTAAATTGCTCCYGCTTCGCTTTTTCACAGAAAACAGGCAGAGCAGTGGAGTACAGAAGCTCACGGGAAAGAGGGGAGGGGGGTTTCTGCTTGACAAAACACATGGTTCCACCCGCGTAAAGTGACGACGTCATGACGTCGCTGTACGTGATGACGTATTTCCCTACGTGATGACGTAACTCGTTCAAAATTGAACGGCTCTTGCGACTCCCCAAGATCCCGGATTCCTTCAAAGAGCCATTTGTCTTATCACTACCTCCAAGAGACTTCTTCAGTCTGATGWGTTTCAGGTGAAACTCAGCCTTATAAGCACTGCCTCCACATGGACAAACAGGTTAGTCACATGCAAAAGAGGGCCATCACTTAACAATAGGCTTGATTAGCTCTATTGTTCATAGAGGGTCATGTGGTCACCTGACTTATTGGTTTGGATGTTTCAGCTGTGGTTTTTTGGTGTTTTGTTGTGTGTATGTAGTGAGTGCAAGCGGGGTTCAAGGTCCCCTTGTTTCAGTGCTTATTAACTGTGATTTTAAAATTATTTTTTATGATGCTTTGATCACATGAAGGTGTGAGTCAGAGTTAAACTGACTGGGTATCACGCTCAATGCTCCATTGTATGTTTTAGGCCCTGATTATGCCAATTTTAAGCAAACCTGTAGCATTTCTGTCATGTTTTGTAGTTGTCTTCTCTGAGTGAAGCGTTTTGAATCCATGTCTCAATGTGGAGCTTTATCTTTRTGTAAACTGAGCCTGAGAGTGAAATTGACTGGGTATTAGGCTTCATGCTCCAGCAAAGTTGTAGAAAGCTGAAATCTCATGCCTCCTTTTCTGTTTAAAGTTGTGCTTTCTTGATAGAATGGCTTTTTTWAAAAAAACCTATCTCTGCCTTCTTTTAAACATTGTGATCCTTAGAGTCCTTCATCCTTGAGGTGTAGGTCCTGAAGAGCTAGTTCTCCTGTCTGAGAGTCTTATTCAAGACCAACTTTAACATCGTTTACAAAGCTGCTATTCCTACATTCCTCATGATCCTAGTTCAACATTTAAAAATAAAAAAGCACATATGATCACATGTAGACAGCTTAATGCTTCATCTGAGCGCTGCATCTTCACACCCACATCACGAGGGAGCACTTGTGGTCACATCTCAACCTGTGGTAATTAACACAGAACAGGATGTCATAAATAAGCATCGTATAAAACACGATTCATCCTCCTGAACTCCGATCGCACGGATTCTTTGACAAATGTGAGAAGGATGTTTTGTTTTCCGTTGATATCAGTGAGAAGTTGTGAGTTTGCTGCTGAGAAGCCTGTTAAAATGGACCTGCTGTGCTTTAGCTGTGACGCTTTGTTCTGTTTGACGAGCAGAAATGTTGAAACTGACATAATTTGATGTAGGGTTGCACCAAATGAGAAAGAAATACCGTGCAATAGACCATTTCATAGTTAGAAATAAATAACAAGTGAGCATAGTGAAGCCTCTTCTGGGTCACAGGTGAACCAGGTAAACGCAGAGGTTGCTGTGTAAATGCCATAGTAGTTGTGCAAATTTAACGAGCTTGAAAAGCACATAAACTTAGATATTTATAAAAATTCTCATCTACGATCCTAAAGGAAAGTTTAACACAAATCTGTTAGCAAATACAAATAAATGTATGAATTTACCTGTTGAATTCTTGCAGTTACAATGGAGTTTCCAAACCTCAGCTTTTTCCAGACCGCTTAGCGCATTTGTGATCATTTCTATCTACGGAATGGTCTATTGCAATAATATTAGTGATTACTGCAACAATATACGTTGTAAAAACAAAAACACAAGTTCTGATTATTAATATTATAACTTTAACAAAGGCCTTGCTTTGCAAAAAGACTATGCTGGCAGCAGATGTGCTGCAGCAGCTCTGCAACACAAACACTGACAGTTTGAAGACCAAGAAAGAGCAGCAACGCAGCTTCAGTGTGAAGCTGACAGGAAGTGGACCATTCAGGAACAGATTTTGTCACTCTTGAGTGTGAAATGTCAACATTTAAAGCTCACTTTAATGAAGCATTACAGTGCTCATTTATATTTTGTTTTTTTTGTCAGTGGGAAATGGAATCGTGCATTTTTATACTTGCAGATATCATAATTACAAGACGCAGTGAAACATGTCGTGTTGTTTGTCTGAGGTCGCATTTACTGATGTTAAGATGTGGCACAGACACTGAATTTGTTTTTATTTTATTCTTATTCATAAAACCTCTGAAATGACATGGTGTGCACATCTTTACTTTGACTGTAGCTGAGCCCTCCAACCTCTTGTTGAACTTGTCTAGCATAAAATCATTTTTTACTGATGTCTTTTTCCAAGACTACTTTAGAAATATTGATAGTAATGATATTATTTTAGGTTGACAGACTGTCAATGTTGTGTTTTGTGCTTCAGAGTGAAAAACTGTGTTACAGTGATGATGTGACATTGATTCAACTATTTTTTATGTTTTTATTTTTTTGTCTAAAGTAACTGTCCTTAAGCCTTGTAGCAAAAAACTGTTTTTAAATAGCTTCAAAGGTTTTTGTTTGTCTAAAACTAATAATTTTATCCAACTGAATGCTTACTGAGGTCAAGTTTAGTTTAAACCAAAAATATATTGTTTTGTACAAAAATAGTTATTTATTAGTAACTTGTTATAAATAGCTGGATTAAACTACAATGGAGTTAACCCTGAAAATGTAAGTATTTACCTGAAATCTTTAGAGTTGCCTGCAGTCTTCTTTGTCTTTATATATCTTTATTTAATGAGACCAAAAGAGAAATTAAACCCCTCTTGGGTTTTTTTGTTTCTCAGATTGGGACAGAAAACCCTGCAGCTTGGTCAGACTTGTATCCAGGCTCAGTGCAGCACACTCAGGGAAGTAAAGCCACTTGCTTCTGCAGCGAGTCCCATCCCCCTCCTCCCAATTTCCCTCTTTTGCTTCTTCTCTCCATATTGTCCTCTTACCCATTTCCCTCAGTGTTATAAATTACAAACGACACAAACCTCCAGGCCTAATGCCCTGCTGTGGATGCCTTCCAAGCTGCACTTTTTGCCGAGCCAAGAGGCTGGCTTCATTGATAACACTGGGCACACTGTCCGTCTCTTTATTTACTGGCAGGGGAAAAGGCCCAAGACAGGCCCTCCACAGGCCCAAACGACACCAGCGCTTTTTGCAATCAGCTGATGGAACCTAGTTTTCTGAGACTTCACTGCAGTAGTAGACTTGATTTTCAGCTTGAAACACATCAGTAACTTCAAAACCTCTAAAAGCTCAATCAGTTCTAACTTTAATGACGTTTTATGTATTTTTAAAGGTCTGCTGAAAAGACGTCAGACATTTTGGAGAACATTTGGAAAATTCTCACACTGCTGTCGCCGTTTCTTAGAATTGGCACCAGCCGCCCGTTAGCATTTATTAGCAAAAGCCAATGAGCCATGAAGTGTTATTCCTGAAAGGGCATGTGACTATTTCACGCCTTCAAACTAACAAAGTGATATTAAAGAGAATTTTTACCTTACATAAACTCTGATTTAAAACCAGGGAACAAAACAAATTAATGTTTATTGACTAGTGTTGCCATCTTAATGAATAATTTGCTTTGCTATAATAATTTTTGTAACATTTGGGGTACGACTTTGGAAGAAATTTTATTTAATTTGATATTCTTCACCTTAAAGAAGCAGACTTTTATATCAGTGTAAATGTATATGGATCTAGCACTTCATAAACAAATGGAAACTGCGCCAAAAAACAAAAATTACAAAATTGAAAGCAATGATATAAAAACATGAAAATAGGAAGGGTAAAATCAATTCATTCTTAAAGTCATTCCTAMTGCAAAAGTAAAACAGCGAATGAAATATGATTACCAAACTTTGCTCAAGTTAACTTCCAATGAGAGGTTCAGCCTCAGTACTGGAGATGAATCATGACATTTAAAATATCCTGTAGATCGAGGCCAGACCTTTTAAAACTTTGACAAACAACAATGAATTACACAATATCAGATATTTTTCCACATAGCAGGAATTATAATCTGTCTGTTGAAAGAAATCGTAAATAAATAAAATGAACCATGTAAAWTTTGTCATCCCCCTCCTTTACTCACAAAGCAACATCCTTGTGTAGAAAGACCGCAGTTATTTTTCTGCAGTTTTGTTGTAACGGCTCAGATGCATTTTTAGGTCATTCAGTTCTCTTGGTGTGCCTGTCCTCTCTGTCGTCTCCCAAATAACAGCAAGGGAGGGAACTGCTAGTAGAGCCCCACTATGGGTTGCAGGCCCCAGCCACTGCTCCAGCTGACCCTCCAGACCCAGATTCTGCCAAAAAAATGAGCTCCATCTACAGCTGAACTTGAAATTGTAAAAAACTTTTATTTTTGTCCCCTTTTTTGTGACAATTGGCTTTTATTTTTGCGTTTGCATTTGCCAAGTCTTGTCTTTTAAGAGACACATTGGTGACTTTGCACATTTAAAATGATCTATTTTTGTCTTCTGGGAGAAAGCAAGTTTAAAACAATGAGAGTTTCATGGGTAATAGGTAATCATTAATCATCAGTAGTTTGAAGTTCAGAGAAAGAGTTTGGGTTATTTCTGCAGGTCAAGGTTAAAACTATGATTGTTTCAGAAAAAATATTTTATATAAGGTTCAGAAAACATATCAACAYGTTATGGTGCTGACTCATGTTTTCATCCTTTCAATGGGCAAAGATGACATATTTTGCTTAAYGCAAACCTATGCCTGAAAAAAAAAAAACTGGACAAACAGGAGTCATTACCATGATTCAGTACTGTTTGACTTTTAATGTTTTACAATCAGGACGTTAATTTATGAGTAATAAAAATGTCAGCAGGCTTTATGATGAAAAATGGCCCAACTAAGCCCCCCTTAAAACTAAGCATGCATGAAATGACGCCAGGGTTATTACTAATGTTTCCTTGTTATTTGAAAATAGTATCAATTTACCTGCCAGTAATAAAACTCATCTCTCAATGTGGACAAGTTTAGTAATAAATCAAAAAACAAATGAATGTTACAAAAACATAAACTGATGAGATGTCCCTTTGGGTTTCATGTTTATTTAAAGCACATTTTTAAAGTTTGTTTCATGAAGTACAGAAGATGTACTGATGTACTCATTTACCCAGCTATAGTAATTGATTTTATTTGCTGTACTAATTATGAGTTTAGAATTATTTTAGCACCCGATATTAAATGCAAGTGATTTTCAGATATTTCATTGTCAAATAGTGGAGAATACTTTAGAGCAGGGATAGGCAATCCTGGTCCTCGAGTGTTGCTGTCCTGCATGTTTTACGTTTCTCTGCTCCAACACACCTGATCTGAATGAATGGTGATTAACAGGCTTCTGCAGAACTTGGAAGAGGTAATTCAATCTCTGAATCAGGTGTGTTGGAGCAGGGAAACATAAAACATGCGGGACAGCGGCAATTGAGGACCAGGATTGCCTCCCCCTGATTTAGAGCGATGATGAAACAGGAAGTACATGAAAGTGTTTTTGTCTTCTTTGTGTGTCTCTGGTTGGTGCGGGACTTGTGTGCGCCTGGGCTTCCATGAACTTCAGTAATGTTTTGGCATGAGGTGTTTCTCTTTACAACTGGGGGTGGTGGGGTCTTTTTGGTTTGCATGTCTCCTGTGAGGGTGCATGGATCTTCTGCTGAAAGGGTTTTAGGATCATGTTTGTGGTTTTTGTGCAGCAGATGAATGTTTGGGGATGTCTGCATGTCTTTGGTTGGTGGAGGGTGTTGTGGTGTTCCTGGTGGGGCAACTTTCTCGTACAGTTCATCGATTGATGTGTGGGCTTATTTTTAACTTGGTGCAAGTTTTTTTGGGGGGGATTCTCTATTTATGTTTACAATCATCAATGTAATATTACAATTATTATCACGATCTTTTATTTTATTTTTCTGGGTCATGTCTCCTGAGGTTTTTYTCATTTTAGGTTAACATTCATTGTGACATTGTGCTTTGGAGTCTTACAACTTTAGGATCAGACAAAATAACTGCAGCTGTCCATTTTGGGGGCTATGGTGTCAAAATGTTGAGGCTGCAAGTTCAAGCTCAGGTTTCCCTTAGAACGGCCATTTGTTGCCAAATCACTTGTGAGAATTTGCTCACAGAGGCTGCATTTCCATTGACCATGAAAATGCGCAAATTAGAATTTCAAAAATAAATTTGCTCAATGGAAACACGACAATTTCAGAAAAAAATTACATTTTTCGACAAAATGTTTTTGCGCTAGGATGAGGTGGTTTTTTGGCCATATCGAAATTGGTGTTTTTCGCAAAACTGCAATGGAAACACTTTTTTTCGCATCACGGGAGTCACGTGATCAACAACTGGCTGTTTCTACTGGCGAAAAAGATGACGGAAGAAGAAGATAACTGGAAGTAGAAGTAGTAGTAATATCACAGAAGTAGTAAAAGAACATAGTAAACTCACCGACTACAATTTCCCAAAAACACAGCATATGTTGCCGCTCCCAAGTAGAGCCTTGTCTCTGGAAAGCCTCGATAAAAGACACCGACGTCTCCTCTGATGATGAGCACTAGTGTCGCGGTAGCAATATGCTATAAGTTTACATCCATTGCCGCCATGTTTGTAATGACTTATCGCGAGAACAAACGTACTCACGCGTGACTTTAATAGCATTTCTTTCTTAATGGAAACACTGTAGTTGTGAAACTCTGTTTTTCGACATTAACAGAATATCGACAAAGTTTTGCGCACATTTGCAATGGAAATGCAGCTAGTGACTACCCCTGAAAGAAAAAGTTGTATACTTTTTTTAAAGGAGATATGATTGGAAAAAAAACCTGAAACAACTGAACGCACGACTTGGCTTTGTTTTTTCTAAAACTCGTAAATAAGACCAATCAACCTGCACTTAAACAAAAATGTAGAAATAATTAATTCTACTTATTGGATGACCTAAAAGCAAACAATATTTTGCCTTTTAAACTGTCTGTATCAGCGCCGTGTGATGTGCTGACCATTCAACAGTTGCAACGCTCACAGCACAGAGCTGCACCTGACTGCAGGCCCATTCATTTATTCCCACTGGTTTCCCATTGACGACTCGCCTTATGACTGAGGCCCAAAGGAATCTCCACCCAGGGGACCTTTCAACAACAAACGCAGCCAGCTACGACAGCAAGCTGCTTCTCTGAATGAACAACAATGTCCTTCCAGCAGTGTGTGTGTGTGTGTGTGTGTGTGTGTGTGTGT
>NW_013952468.1:471939-483743 GCF_001266775.1 Austrofundulus limnaeus
CACACACACACACACGTGCATGAATTGAGTCTGAAAAGATTTATTTTCTACATGACTGCAGATCTATACGGGGGTGTGGGTGTCTCACAAAGATACAGAGGATTGTTAAATATAGAGAGTAGTAGTTTCTGTGTGTGAGAGTGTGTGTATACTTGTATTTGTACATGTTTTGGACAGTTTCTGGTATTCATACCTACTTTGTCAAAACCAGTACCGGTAGTCTCTATGATGGAAATCCATTTYTTTGGGTTGTGGGTTAGGTTTAASGTAAACAGAGMTAWAGAAATGAMTGGAAATRAATGGAAGTCAATGAAYGTTTCTTATAAGGATAGAAAGASAAACTAGTGTGTCTAACTGTTAAAATATCTCATAAACCGTTGAACGTATTTTAATGAAATGCTCAGAAAGTAATTACTTGATGTACATCTACAGTACAAGTGATTAACTTTTAGAGTCACCACAGCTATCAACATTAGCAAACAGAAAAAAATGACCTTAACTCAATCAGTTTTATTGATATTAGGCCAAATATTGGTGTGGTAGTAGCTGAGAGTCATTCCCAACATGTACTTTAAATACCCGGGGCCTCATGCATAAAGGAGTGTGCAGCTTTCACACAGAAAGTTGGCGTACGGACWAATTTAGAAAAGTGCGCTGCACCAAAATATTCAGATGTATAAAACCGTGCGCACGCAGGTTCCTGCGCACCTTTCCTTCATACATCCCAATGAACGTGGAACTTAGCGTACGTGAGACTCCTCCCCTGACACGCCTACATTTAAATCTGTAAAATAAATGTAAATGTGTCCAGCGTGTGAGATTCTCCTCAGATTGTCCTCTCTGTGGGATCAGAAATGATTTTTAGATGCAGGAAAATTATACATTAAATGGAGAATGAGTGAGAAAATTGTCAGCGGGGTGTAAAAATGAGTTTGCCACTCGCAAAGGTGTGTGTGGGTGTTGGTGTGTGTGCGCATGTGCTGCAGCGGCGCATGAGGCTGACAGACATTTCCACCTTTACACGTCTTTAATAAATGACTGTAAACACAGAGAAACCTATGACTGGTAGAACTTAGAAAAATATTTATTAAATAGTTGAAGTGAAGGAACGAGTGACTCGCAGCGCTGCGAGTTTCTGCCGCGGTGTGATTTATATTTTAAAATCATGAAGTTTCTCATTCAGATCAGCTGCACGACTTGACTCAGAACTACAGTAAAATACCTGATTGTATTTTTTTCGGTGTGATACAAATAAACAAACAAAAAACACGCTGTCCTCAATTCTTCTTGTGGTGATATCAGCCTGCAGAACAGCTGACGTTGATCCATAAATTACACACAACTTTACGCAGCAACAAATCTGTTGTCTGCGTCTTGTGACGCTGAGGAATCATCACAGCTGAGATGTTCTGAATTAATATGCTGAGTTTTTTTTCTCAGTGAGAATTAAAAGGTTTCTTTCACTCATTTTATTGTCCTCAGCTGTGTGTGCGCTCTGCAGGCCATGCACTCTGCATGTGTTTCCAACTCATGACAGAAACATAACACTTTACAGTTTACAGACTGGACTGAGGTTCTTTGATCATTTTTAGACTGATCTATTTTCTTGTCTGAGGTTAAAGGATTTTCAGTCGCGGGGTTCAGTTTCATGATCGTTTGAGTTTAAACAATAAAAACACAAATTAAAGAAAAAAATCTTAACTGTGTTCAGACGCTCCTTACATCCAGAAAACACAACRAAGTCATATTTTTATGGATTCAGGTCAGATTCATGACTTTGTGAGTTAAAACTGTCGACTGAAAAACTTTGCGTGGCTGCCGCACATTCTCACAGCAGGTGAAAAGTGTGCGTAAATATACGCAGACTTTCATGCAACGTTGGATTTGATACATCMCAACGTGGGCGTAGAACCTGGCGCACGCAACTTTTTTATGCGCACGCACCGTTTATACACGAGGCCCCAGATGATTTTAGTTTAAAACTCTGGCATAAAAGGTGATGGGTGAAATGCATTTCTTCAAGGATTGCTAGGACTTTAATGACTTAATTAGTTAATTAAATAGGTAATCAAATGTTTTGAATGTAAATCTGTTTTTGTCATGTCATATTTTCAGTTTGGGATGTTACATACAAACTTCCTTTCTTTCCTCTTTTTTAAGTCTTCCTACAATCAGCAGTGGCGCTCTGTGAACTCAGTCCAAGTGAAGTTTTCAGAGTCTCAGAGAGCAGAAGCTGTAGTGACCCATAACATGACTAATTACCATAGTTTGTTTCCTTTTTTATCTAAATGTTATAAATAACTCACTGGGGATTTCATTTATCTGTATAATCTGTAATACTTGTGGACAAAAATGGACACAAACATGCAGACAGACAGATTCCTGTCTATGTCTCCAGATAATACAGTTCAAGCTACTGAATTACATTGTGTCACTGTGAGGCCATCTCAGTCTGGGTTTCTGAGAAGTAAAAAAATAAAAAATCCTGTAAATAGTCAGCATGTTAGCAGCATCAGGGTGAAGGTTTTATTCATTTCAGTGGAAAAATGGGTCAGAATAGATGGAAACTTTGAGTGTTTCTTTTTTTAACCGGAGGTAGATTTTGAGGGAAGATGATCCAGTGGGTTCCCATCACCCTAAGATTGCACTATATTTGTCAGCGCTCAAATATTTGGAAAAATAGGGGGAGAGTAAAGCAGGAAGGGGTGGGGGTGGGGGGGGGGGCTGCGATGAGTGTCCACAACAGATACTGACCCCTCATAATCCCACCCCAACTCTCTGAGCCTTATGTGACTATTAATAGGGTCAAAATTGCACTATGGAAAAATATGACAAAGCTACATTCCATAAATAAGCTGGGAATGGTGGAAAAGAGCACACGGCTCAGTCTCTGAAGGCCTGAATGAAGGTTCTCAGGATATGGATGGATGGATGGATGAGTGAATGAATGAATGAATCAATAGAGGAATGACTGAATGATAGATTGATCAATGGATGGATGGATGAATGAGTGAATGAATGGATTCATAGAGGAATGAATGAGTGGATGAAAGTGAATGATGGATGGATGGATGGATGGATGGATGAGTGAATGACTGAATGAATGGATCAATAGATGGATGAATGAGTGGATGAAGGAGTAAATAAATGGTTAGATGTATAGTAGCTGGCTGGATGGAAAGATGGATGAGCGGCTAGGTGGATGGATGAGTAGATTGATGGATAGATGGGTGAGTGGATGGGTGGATGAATGGCTAGATGGATGGATGAATAAGTGGATGGATGGATGGATGGATGGATGGATGGATGGATGAATGGCTAGATAGATGGATGAGTGAATGAAGGAGTGGATGGATGGATGGATGGATGGATGGATGGATGGATAAATGAATGGGTAAATGGATGAATGAGTGGATAGATGGATGAATGGCTATATGGAGTGAATGAATGCTGAAGTATATTTATTCTACAGAGTAAATGTATAATTTTGCTTGCAGTTTTGATAGAAATGTTAAAAACTAATTATTTAATTTTAATATAAACAGAGATAAACATGCTCAACATCAGGATTTTCTGTTGAACTACGATCCTTTAGCTCGTCTGCTCTGCCTTTTTGTTGCTTTTAGAATGGTTTTAAAGAGCTCAACATCTGAACCATCCTTTGTAAAACTAAACACTTCCTGTTGTTTCGTCTCTGCATGTGTGATTAAACCAATAATAAATGACATAACTATCATTTTCTAAACTGCTCCACATATGAGCAGATTAATGACTAATATATTTGTTTTTGACTTGATTTCTTGATGGATGAAACTGAAAGCGGACTGACCCCTGGCCCTGCTGTGTGTGCCGGACTACCCAGCATGCATTCAGCCTCAGGCTAGTTAGACAGCCCAGATGTTAGGCAGCAGTGGTGGGTTGTAAGACCCTGGAAGACTGGTCTTCAGATGGACACACTTTTTGAGACTGCTGCCAAGTTCAAAGCTCCAGAGGAACAGCCTCCAGTTCGCTTTTACAAAACCCACTGCTTTGACGCTAAGAACAGACAGATCATCGTTATTTGTTTTTGAGAGCTGGATTGTTTTTTTTTTGTTGTTTGTGATGTGGTATTTTGTCTTTGTGGAAAACTGGAAAGTATGCACTCATCTTGTGGGACAGTGAGGTGATCTGAGTAGTGCTACCGTGCAAGTGTGTGTGTGTTTCTTTGTATTTGTGTGTAACAATGGGGAAGGCAGTAATAGACTTATGGCTGAAAGGGTTTGCAGAGCTGCTTTAATGGTAACCTCGCAGTTTTTTCTATTTATTATAATATRGTTTTCTTGCTGCAGCTGCTGTAGTGTAATAAAAAAATCTTGAGCTTGGAAATGTTTGGATTTTAAAGGTTTGGTGCAGTTATTGTAGGTTGGACAGCAGCATTTTACAAATCAACATATCATTCCTTTATGGAATATCGCCCGCCGCTTTTCATGTCAAGAGTTTAGATCATCTTATGTTGCGAAATGACAGAGTCACTGTTGCAATGTGTTTTCAGTAAAGTCCCTGTCACATTATGTTTTAGACAACTTATACCAACTTATAAAAAGTTTGTCCAACACTAAAGATGTGTAAGTTGAAGATGAAATAAAAAAAATCTTTCGGACCTATACATACTGTAATGCTAACAATTAGATCGAATATACAGCCAATGTGAGTGAAATAGTTATAACAAAACTTTCATAAATCAGCTTAACTTGTTTAAAACATTGTAGTGTGACAGGACCTTTAGTGCTTATAAGTGTATAAATTGTGGATCAGTCTCAGCTACTACCACACCAAAGTACAAGAACATATTCCATCAAACTCCTGAACCAGAGGAGGAAAAAATGAACTCACCAGTTCAGATTACATTCTAGCTTTCTTTTTAATGATGGATGTTTATGATGCTGAGATGTGTGTTGCGTTTATGGGAGGCATCAAACAGATTATGTAAACTAAATTTCCATTTTTTATGGACAATAAAGTTTTTATCTGATCGTATCTTATCTTTATCATAACCATGGTTGTGCTTTGCTGTGGCAGCCATCTTGAATTGRGTGAACTCCAAAAGCCAATGTTAGTTGTCCAATCAGTGATTACTTTCTGAAAGTTTCAATGAGATTCATGAGATATTTCGCTAACAGCATTAATGCAGCTCTTTTTGTTAAGGGTCACRGGGAGCTGGTGCCCATCTCTTGTGGTTACACCCTGGAGTCAGCGGTTAAGCTAACGTGCATGTTTTGGTACAAACATTAGCTCTTGATTTGCTGTTGTTCTAGATCCAGACTGAAATCCCTCTGACTGCTGCCTACTGCCTGACTGCTCCGGATTACTCCACACAATCCCACTTACAATAAAAAAAATTACATAACTATTCCTTCACAGCTCACACTGACAACACCAGCATACTGATGTGCTGCAGCTGATTCACATTAAGGTCACCTTGAGTTTTAGCGAGCTGTTTCTCTCTAGTACTTTGTTATAAATAAGGAATATTTTTATAGAGGTTATAGCTGGAGGAGGGGGATCAGTCTATGTGTTCTGCTTGTCTTGGTTTTCTTCATGGATGCTCAGGCTGCCCTCAGCTGGTGTTGAACTGGTGTTTTTTAGGTTTGTACAATTTCTGTCTCATTTTTACTGTGTTTTCTGTGAAGATCTGTTCTGGTTGCACTAAACCAGGGGTCTGCAACCTGCGGATCTGGGGCCACATATGGCTCTTTGGTCCCTCCATATTGGCTCTTTGAAAATGTGACCAAACATAATAAAATTATTTTTTTTTATTTTCATACAACAGAAATCAATTAATACAAAAGTAAAAAGGTAAAACGTAAGCTCATGTTAGCCTGATGTTTACCTAAATGTTCCAATTTTTCTATGATCTTTCTCTCAAATCCATCAGAATTACCTTTAAAGAATTTAAAGACTAGGTTATAAGAAGAATTAGAAAACAATATGCCTGAATAGTTCAGTTGTAATAGTTTTTATGAAATTTGGTGTAAACTACAGTATTTTTCTTGTTTAAATTTGTCCTGATGTGTAAAAATAGTAATAAGTAATCAAAATGACAATATATTTTTTTAATTTTATAACATTGCCTCCACTGGCCATAAAGGTTCCCGAAACGTTCCATGGACCAGCAGTTGATAATCACACTTGTAGCTTTTTCTGCAGCTCTGGACACATTTTATTAGTGAGCCAAGGAGCAGAAATGGCTCTTTTGATCATGAAGGTTGCAGAACCCTGCACTAAATGCTTTCATGAGAGAATTAGTTGAATAGTTTGTTGGAGAGTCTGTAGCTGCAGGATTCTCAACTCTGTGAGAAAAAAACTGAGATAAAACCTTTAGAAATGAGTTTTACATGGAATAAAATGATGTACAGAAGAGCATTGCATTCACCAAAGAAGAAAAATAGACTCCTTATTTTGTAGTTACAAGATCGGGATCTCATAATTACGAGAAATTAAGTAAAAAGGAGTACTCCTTGAGGATGTACGTATGATCGTGAGCAGATACCGGATGTAAAAACTGGAACTATTGTTTTGAGTTTATGTTCCACCCGGATGTGTTATCATGTGATACCAAAGCGAGCTGAATGTTTACCCACTAGAGTTGAATAAAGTTAAAGCCTGCAGGATTGAAACTGGACCAAGTGTGTGCTCTTTATGTACGTTCAGGAGGTAATATAACAGTGGATAGTTCTTTGGGACACCACCAAGTCAGCCTGGGTGTATTTCAGGATGAAGCATCCTGGTTTAATTGCTTCTGCAGGAAGAGAGTGACTTCCAGCAGCTCARAGTAGGCTTTCCTCCTGAACAACCCCTAGGACTTAAGATACCTGCACAATRTCGACATACTAATATTCAGTTGTGAGCAGTAACAGAGTACATTTACTTGAGTACTGTACTTAAGTACATTTTTTGAGTATCTTTACTCAAAAAGTCATTATTTTTGGGGGAGCTTATGACTTTCACTCCACTACATTTGTAGGAAGCTTGTAGTTACTCGTTCCTTTTGGCCCAACATAGCTTTGTAATCCGCTGTTGCGCTTTTTCTTTTTTTGAAATGCAATTGGCCAAATGCTATGTTCCTCACAGGGGGAACCAATCACAGTCATAGCTCACACCTGGGATAGATTTGGAATTACGTCATCCTTGTTAACGATCGCGAGCTGAGCTCTCTCCATCATTTCAAACAGAACCCAGCAACGGAGACGGTTGTAGAAGCTCAAGCAGAGAAACCAGCGCWCCCATGACCAGCCAGCTTGGTGTTTAAGATATTAGGACTGAAAAATACTTYGTATCAGTTTAAACGTCTTCTGTTTTCACCGTTGATAAACTACACTTCTGCATTTAAGTACTCACCGCTAACTTTATTGTATTTTTATGCTGAAGTCTTTACAGATGGTGTAGAATTTGTAGAGTGACRTGTCGATACATCAGGTGGTTTCTGAGAGACAAGATTCTGTCATACTTTAACTTGAGTAGATTTTTGACTGAGCAACCTTTACTTGTGGTTGAGTAAGATTTGACCATGAGTATCAATACTTTTACTCAAGTACTAGAGGTGAGTACTTTGTCCACCACTGCTATTATTAATGCCATCCACATGAAGTMAACTCAATATTTCCCAGTGTCTCATAYGCACTTTGAAGTGTATTCTGTAAGATTAAAAAGAAAGTAAACCCACAGAGATCATGATTAGGTGGTGCTAAATGCTCAGCCTGTTTAAAATATCTACTTAAAATAAATTAAATCTGTCAAAAGTGCTAAACGACATAAGTTCTGCAAAATCTAAGGTCAAAAAAATTAACCCGCGCTGCTTTTCCTGGAAGCACGATTTGGTCTTACCATCCTCTGAGACCGAGTAGCATTAAGAAAATATTTTCTGTATGATTTTCCTTTGCCCTCTGGAATCTGTAAAATGTCTGTCACTTTACGTTTTGCTGCTCGTGGGACAGACTGTAACACAAACACTGTTGAACGCTGCACAAACATGCTTTCAGTTTGTCATTTTCACAGACTGTCTTCCCATTCAGTTCGATCTTGTCTGTGTTATTYTTATTTTAATCTCATGACCCGCCGCTGAAACTCCTCAAACGTCAGTCAKCTTCAAATCAGCTCCTCCGTATAGGGAGTAGAGAGGACGTTTATGCTTCTGAGCCAAGTGTGCTTGCTCGTTTTCRCTTCTACCTTCAGTAACTTTATCAGTCGTCTTACATAAAGAGCAGAGGTCGGGTCTTTTTATGTTCCACACAGGTGAGAGTGACAAAGGTCCTCATYGGATCTTCCTCATGCTCTGATAAAGATGTTCATATTTTGCAGGTGGGAACTCTGTGTTCTCACTAAAAATACTTACTGATGACGGTGCTCAGTTTGTGCTAGGGCCGGCTTTAGCCAATTTGGCAGTCTAGGCAAGATTTCAGGTAGCCCYCCTTGTGCAGTTTTTTAAATCTCACTACCAGTTTACATTTGTATTGAAATAATTTTGGCTGTATATTGTTTTTATCTTTARAAACCAGGTTGAGKTAAAATAGTTAATACAGTTAATATAATTCATGTGTAACAGAATGGCAGAAGTCTTCATCATGCCTGCCACCATCCAGCAGTGCAGTTCTAGCGGGGTCCTGGGGTATACTCCTGCAGAAAATCAGTTTAATTTTCCAGCAATTTGAAGAACATTTTTACTATATTCTTGGGATTAAAAAAAACACATAAAATCAGCATTTTCTGAAAGCAGAACACTGAAAACCAGATCAGACCAGGGATCATAGCTAAAGGCTCCCACATTCTCGTGTGGACTGTGCGCAGTCTGTGAGCGGCGCGGACTCCGCGCATAATGTCCGCGGTTGTTTGAGACTTCATACTAGAGTGTACTGACCGCCTGATAAATTCTTTAATTTCTCACAATTTCAGTCATGGTGTCAAGGAYRGGAAGGAWGAGATRGTTTGCATTTTAGCTTTAAAACAACAAAAGAAAAKAACTACTTACCCAGGATCTGAGCYATTTCCTCCCACAAATTAGTTGCTCACTGAAAGTTTTTATATTCCATCTTTGATGCATCATAAAGTTTTCTAATCTCCTCCATGAGTCGCTCTTCAAAATTTGACTCCATGACGTCCACAAATGACACCGATTCTCAACTTTATCTGCTTGGTGTCACATCCAAAACAGTTTGACGTGAACTCGCCGGGCAGTTGATTGTGCGACACCGCAGACGCAGACGTAAAAAATTGATCTCTGCGTGGACCAGTCCAGTGGACGGCTGCTTCGAATACGCATTGAGTCTGCCTCGAGTCCACGCAGAGCAAAGTACGCCCGAGTATGTGGAGGCCTTAAAACTTTCATTATCCTTCTTTTTTCTTTTTTTAATGTACACTCAGCACCAGTAGTTAGTCTTGACTTAATCATATGATACATTTTTATGTCCCCCATTTGTGGCACCCCCTAGATGTACAGCACCCTTAGCGTTTGCCTACACTGCCTATGCCACAGACCGGCCCTGTTAACAGGCCGTGTATAAAATCTTATTTTTGTTTATTGATGCTGTTAAAATTGACTGTAATGGYAAATGAACTGTACTAATATAGCACCTTTCTAGCCAGCTAAGAAAAAATATTGTCCATCTTTTCCAAATTATTCTTTTAAATAAAAGTACAAAAACAACCAGCTAAAATAGCCTCTTTGAGCTCAAACCAAAATGCAAATTCTTCGTCTTTTTTCAGAATTTTAAGGTCACAGTCAAGATCAAATTAGGATTTTTTWATGCTTCTTTAGTTACTTAATTCTTAAAGTTTATGTGAAGTGTTTGTAGAAGATGTCATGACAGAGGAAGACGTGCACGTTGGTCGATGTTCCTGTGCTGTGCTGGCCTCTCTTTCTCTGGGTGTTTCAGAGTTATTGCATGCTTAAGGACTTCTTTAGCTTGATTAGTTTAACCCATGAAGCTCTGTGTAGGTTTRTCAGTGATACAATTTACAATAAAAAAAGACTTTGGCACCAGTTATGGTCTCGTGGTGCAGCCATTATCAACAGCTCATTTTTATAACTTAAATCTATTTCTCCAAAATATGAGATTAGTGATCCTGGTTCAGTTTCAGTCTGTATCATGTGAGGACACTGAGGAAGCAATCGGCTGCAGTGCAATAAAACATTTGATTCTGTTCTTCCCAGGACCAAAGAGGCCAACACATCAGCTGAGACGCATTGATGATGTACCTGTGTTCTCTAAAAACAAACACATGCTTTCACACACGCATTCAGCCCCTGAAACACATGCATGCACACGTGCGCACCGACATCCTTTGTTTTCTAACATCCAGGGGTATCTGCATGCAAACGGCCCATTCTGAGACAATCTGATCATGCRGAGGAGGTTTGCCCGGTCCGCTCCTTCGCTCAGTGAGAATATCGCCAGGGCGGAATGGAAACTTCATTTTGAAGGGGCTAATATTAGCCCGGGCCTCTGGAAAATTCCTTTTAAATGATCACAAGCTGAGAAAAGGCAAAGAATTTGTTTAGTGTTTGGCCTGACAGTATTCTCTGCACACACGGCAGTTTGTTTCTCAATCTTTTTTTATTATTATTATTTTCAGATGGTACAGCACACAGGAGGGTCCTGGGAACACAGATCTGGAGGCAYGGGGAGCCAAAAGGACTGAAATGATGAAATATAGGACCGTCTGACTGTATATCTCTCTGACTGAATCACTTTTTCCTGGCTCTGTTAACCGTTGGACTCTTTACTGCTTTATCTCAAACTGCTGATCTTTTATCTGAGCAAGAATCAGTTTTATCTTTACATCACTTTATGTCACCTGTAACTCTTCAAGCATCTCTGCAGTGATGAAGCTCACAGCAGTACTGTATTTATTTTATGGGAAAATAAACTGTAATAAACACGGTATTCATTTATGACTTGGGTTTACTACAGACAGAAGTGACTCTGTCTCACAGTGACCTCAGGAGGTCACTGTGACCTCCTGCTCAGACTTTATGATTTTATGACCTTAACTTTGTAACCTGTGTGTGTTAGGAAAATCCCACCTGGCCATAGTTCAGAGGGTGAACAACGAAGGCGAGGGCGACCCTTTCTATGAGGTTCTGGGAATCGTCACCCTGGAGGAYGTCATTGAAGAAATAATCAAGTCCGAGATCCTGGATGAGACGGACTTATACAGTAGGTCCTCCTCTCTGAGCTCTTCCAAAAAATTAAACTGTTGTGAATTTGATGTCTCTATGAGCGCAGAAAACTTAATTTTAGCCTGTCCCGGTGCTGCAAAGATACCTTTATATTCTGTTTGGGTCAGTTTTCTCTATTTTCTGTGATGTTTTCTGGAATATTACGTCACRCTTTTTGCGRCAGAACTGCCAAATAAGGTCTGCATGTCCACTTTGAAACTAATTATAGTTATAGCGTTCCTGCTCCTCCATCATGTCCAACTAAAGTCCTTCCAGGTCTTTAAAGTTTCCTCACAAAACGAGGGCTTTGTTATCAAAATGCAGCCGTTTTTTGACGGACATTATAGTATTATATGCTCTAATGCAGTGTTTCCCAAAGTTGGGATCGGGACCCAAAGTGGTGTCCCGAAACATCAAGGTGGGGTCCTGAAAAGATTTTCTGAATTAATTACATTTTTACCTTAGTTGTTACAAAGAAGTGAGGTTATTATGGATAAATGTAGTATAAAAAACGTTGTTACTATGCCCATGTTTTGTTGACCTGATAGATATGTTTATCATCCAAAAATATCTGGGGGCACAGGTCTCTGCTACTGTTATTTTGTGGGTC
>NW_013952468.1:483928-490316 GCF_001266775.1 Austrofundulus limnaeus
GGGTGCCCCCTCAACCCCCCTCTCTGTGGAGAAACTTTGTGTGTGTGCATGTGCCTGGATGAGCTTTCAGTCCCAGCTATAGGCGAGGAGGAGGAGCGAGGATGTGTGTAGAATGAATATCTGCTGTTTGCGTGTTGGTATGTGTGTGTGTGTGTGTGTGTGTGTGTGTGTGTGTGTGTGTGTGTATGTGTTACAGTGCGGCACGGGATGTCTACAGGCTGTGGACACCGCCTCCCCCCGAAACGAAGAAAGAAAAACTGCAGGCGTTTATTTGCTTGCATGTCATGCTCTGAGGGTTACACATTGAGCTCTTCAGTCACAGCTTTAAAAACACCACCCTGTTTGCTTACACTCTTTCCTCAATGACATCACGTCCAGCGTTTTTTGGCCTATGATCACAGTTCTCACACAAGTCGACATACTTGTGTACTTACTAGTGTAAAATGCGAAATATTTCACCAGCTTTCCCTTGGGAAATGGAGCAGGCAGCAGAATAACCGAGTTTCCACTCCAGCAGCTGAGGCTGACTGCGCCTCGTTGCTTTTGGATTTGCTTCAGAACTTTGACCTCGCAGCTACGCGTTGATTAAGTTCCTCTAAAGGCTATTAGGGGCTCGAGTTCCTCTCTGCAGCCAGCTGACACATATCACCGCCACTGAGTTGAAGGAGCTGATTGGCCCAACAGGTGGCTGAAGCTGACCAGTTACAATTAGGAGTGGTTGTTCACCAGCTGACATGTCTGCTCCAGTCTTAATGAAACGAGTAAAAGCAACTCGTCGAAAACTGTCGGCAGGTTTTGTCGTAGGTTAAACACCTCAACCTAAATTAAAACTATAGGTCCTAAAGACCGACCTGTGTTTGTGTTCCTCCTGCCATCACTGTAACACAATCCTTGTCTGAGTCCTCTGAGATTTTCACAGATTTCTTTAAGCTTCTTCCACAGTCCCACATCTTTCAGTTATTTGATGTTTTTTAAACTTTTACCAATAAAATGTAAAAAAGATTCATTACGATAGCAATACATCATATGCTTCATACATGGACTGTATGAAGTGACTTCTTATTGTACCCACAGGGTAGATACCCGGTATGTACAAAGTGCTTATCCTGTAAGTTTTGGGTACCTCGTACAAAGAGCAYGGGGTGGATGTGGCAGAGTGGTTAGGAGAGTCATCCTGGATCTGGTAGATTGCTGGTTTGATCCCCTGTTCCAGCTGTCTCAGTTRWTCAGCCCCAGTSCCTCTGCTGTGTGTCCCATCAGTGTATGAGTGTGATTTAAAGCACTGATTAGTCTTCATAGATTGATTTGCACATGTTAACTTTGTAGAGATTTAGTAGAGTGCTGTGTGAATGTGTAAATGAGAGCACAGATTGTAGTTTAAAGGGCTTTGAATATCCTGGTTGGACAGAAAGGCGCTATAAGTACCGTCTCTTTACATTTACATGCTCAATAAGTTCTATGTACGTACCCTGTTAGGACCAGGTACATAACTGGTAAGTACAAATAAGTACCTGGAACAAACAGGGAAGTAACCAGTATGTACCTGTTAAGTATATTGTACATACCTAGTAACCTAATAAAGTTCATTGTGTCTATAAAATCAATCTACCACGTTTTCCTAATTACTAGACACTTTTTTATTTTTTGTGTCTGTACAGATATACCTGACATGTTTTGATGTGTACTTCCGTCTTCATCAGAGGTGTCACTCAATCAACATCAGCTGTGACACCTCTGATGAATACAGAAGTACACATCGAAATATGTCAGGTATGTCTGTACAGACATAAAAAAAATACAAAAGTGTCTAGTAATTACGAAAACGTAGTAGATAGGTACATACCTAGTGCGTACCCAATAGGTACTGGATAGGTACCTGATTCATTACAAGTAAGCACCAGTTTGTTTTGTGTCATTATTTATTCATTTTAATTGTAATCAAATCTAAGTAAGACTTTTTAAAAATATAAATATTTAGCATAATATTTTTAACAATTATTATGGAAGCTGAGAGCAGTTGTTTTCCGCAGATATTTCTTTTTCCATGATTTTCTTGTGATAACGACACAACATGTCATAATACACTGCCTAAAGTGTCCACCTGGATTTAGCTAAGTGCTGTGATGTGGGGTTTCTGCAGGTGGTCAGGTCCAGGTTCAGCAGTCTGTGCTCAAAGAATGAGGTCAGCTGACTACCTGAATATACTGACTGACCAGGGTAKTCCATCAATGGATTTGTTTATTGCACGGCCATATGCCAAGATGAAAATTCATGGGGCTGGAACTGTGAAAGAGTTCAGGGAGCATGAGACATCATTTTCACACATGGACTGGCTCCACAGAGTCAAATGAGGATCTTTAGGATGTGTTGGAGACTTTACCATCATCAGTGCAAGATCTTGGTGAGAAATTAATGCAACACTGGATTAAAATAAATCTTGTGACGTTGCAGAAGCTATCCAAACAACGCCACAGTGAATGTGTGCCATAAACAAAGCTAAAGGCGGTCCAATGAAATATTAGAGTGTGTGACCTTGTTTTTGTCCAGGAAGTGTATGTCGACATAATAACAATAATATATAATAAGCATATAAAGTTTTTCTAGTAAACCCCACATAAAAAAATGTAAACACTTTGCACAGATTTATTCAATCTGTTTTAATGTTGCTCTCTAATTCAGAGTAAAAACTGYGGCTGCAGTGGTGTAAATATGAAGCTTACATTTACAGATGATGTTTTTGGGGGGAAACACTCGCGGTGTTGCCCAAGAGAGGAGTTCAAACTTCTTTTTCACCCCCACACAGATGGCCAGATGAAGTGGGTGTGTTGGGGTCAGGCTTCAGAACGTTGCAGTAAATGTTTGAGTTTGAGGTGCATATTTTGATTCATCCCACTG
The DNA here is from genome assembly GCF_001266775.1 of Austrofundulus limnaeus. Classification (NCBI taxonomy): domain Eukaryota; kingdom Metazoa; phylum Chordata; class Actinopteri; order Cyprinodontiformes; family Rivulidae; genus Austrofundulus; species Austrofundulus limnaeus. The sequence continues at coordinate 486,824 of NW_013952468.1, forward strand.
AAATCACACCAGAACATAGATTCTGTCTTCTATTTTTTTAAATTACTGACAATGAGAAAAACTAACCCTCATATTTAGTCCTTAAAAAATGCAACAATGTACTTTTCTGTCTGTTTCTGCAGAGGTGGAGCCATTCTCACCGCTGCAGATGTCAGAAAAGATTCTGCTGCGATTATTGAAGCACCCGAAYGTCATCCAGGAGCTGAAATACGATGAGAAGAATAAGCGAGCGGCGGAGCACTACCTCTTCCACAGGAACAAACCCGTGGACTATTTTATCCTCGTTCTCCAGGTGGGCATCAAAAAGTAGACTGAACTGTTAGACTGAACTGAAGCAGAAGTCGCTATTTGAAACGTTTCACTGGTGAAGCAAACCTGCAACCCTCTCGCTGAGAGGCGAAAGCTCCAACCGCTGCACCACCGTGTCGCCGGGATATACGTGTTACACAACTTTTCCTAAAGCTCCTTCCACATTCCTTACCTAGTTTCTATGTTTTCCCTCAACTCCGTGGCAGCTGTACAAACAACACTACACTGAATAATCACACCAAACATGTTGCTGTTAGCGCCGCGAGTTATTGTTTCCCTCGCTCTTCCAGCGTTTCCACAGTAGAGTCGTCGATCTGACCGAGCTGCGCTGCAGGGGTCTGTTCGCACAGAGGCCACGCATCCTTCATAGGTATGCGTGGTATGATTGTACTGCAGGGCAGGTCGGTTGAAAAGAAGCAGTAACGGCAAAGGTAAACAGCTGACTCGTGGTCAAGACGTCCCACTGAAGTCTGTCACGAGGTCAAAGAATAGAAGAAGCCTTTAATATCTCTTCTATATACCGTACTGTATACCCTCCATCAAATAATTTGGTGTATTTCAGTCTAAAAACCTGAGCAGAGTTCAGAGATCAGGGTTTCATCCTTCACAAGTCTATTCCCTTTTGCTCCCTGTATTTTTCCTTTCTAGTCTTTGTCTTTGTCCTTAGTGGACCTGCTCAACATATCAGTTAAAAAACGCAAACAGAAAACACAAAAATGTGGAAATACTGAAGAAAATTTACCGTAAAAAGTCTCCATAATAGGTTTAAAACAACTGCGCAGTAAAGTTTTAATTAAATTTTGTTTTTTATTGAAGTGGCTCATCTTTTGATGACAGGGGAAGGTGGAGGTGGAGGCGGGAAAAGAGGGGATGAAGTTTGAAGCGGGACCCTTCTCCTTCTACGGGATGATGTCTCTGACGGCATCACCTGGTAAGATATCTATCTCTGTTCAGTTTTTAAACCGTTATCCTGCTTTCMAGACATGCAAAGGACATCCAGTCTCACTTAAATCAGAAATTATCTTGGTTTTTATGTGATTTCACTGTGGATTTTATACAACAAGAAAGAAAAAAGCTTGTTTTTCTCATGTACTTTAACAGACAGTAACCTCCCAGGAGCAGAGAGACTCTAAGATAGCAGGTCAGCAGTGCAGGAAGCTTTAATAAATATAAAAAGTCTTATTACTCAATATGAAGTATAAACTGTGTCCTATAGGCCAAGAGGCAAATAAAACTCACTCTCACTGATGCTGTGAATCATGGGTAAACTTTTCCATACAGCTGATTTGAAGGAAACAGGCAGAATCTTGAGCTCCTGTGAATCACCAGAACTCACCATTCTTGCTTTGCTTTGGTGAAAAGTGCTTTAGACCAGGGCTATTCAGCTAAATCGCTCCGGGGGCCACAGTTACTGCAGGCCAACAGCTGAGGGGCCGAACATCCAGCAATTAAAGTTACTATGTAAATAAACCAAGTATTACAAAGATCTGTCACCTTWGAATGAGTTTGTTTTGCTGCATTTAATCATGAACACAACATACAGAACCCTATGTAATAAAAKAAGTAATATTAAAAGAATATCAAACAAAAAAACACATTATGTCTCCTAATTGACACAAGTATTATTTTTGACATATTTAACGTGCTACGTGTTCAAACCAATTTTATTTTTACTTGTCTCACTTTTATCTTCTACTGCTTGTAGTTTTAAGTGTCTTGGGTTTTTATAGAAATGTTTTTACCAGCTTTTAGCCAAGATCCTGACATTTCTGTAGATACCAAACATGTCTATATCTAAATAAATGAACTTATAGTAAATAAGTAGAAAACCAGTAGTTTGGGCTGAAGATATTAATGAACAATTGGTGGGCCAGATGTTGGTCACCGGCAAGCCTGATGTGGCCCGCAGGCCGCCAGTTGAATAGCCCTGCTTTAGACAGTAGATTCCTCATTTCTCACCCTCTTTTAGGTATGAGCGGTGACTGCCTGGGACTGATGTATCCTTGGTTTTGTAGCTTTTCTGTACAGATCCACGTTGCACCATGAACACATGTGATGCACTCAGTTGTCTCACTTCATTCATAAACTTCAGCACTATCCTCAGCTTTTCTCACTTCTGGTTCACTTTGGTGGTGGGATCTGTGGGCCCCCTGCTGGTAAAACAGTAGAGCGCCCCTCCTGTGAATTGTGTGGCTTAAAAAAAATCCAACAGAAAGTCATCTTCAGCTGATTGATGTCAGATGATTGTTTATTATTTCTGGGCTTTGACAGACTTTCCTCTTCTTTCTTTGCTTCTTTTGTCCCCCTTCCTCATTTCCAAAGTGCCACTGTCCCTGTCTCGGACATTTGCAGTCAGTAGAGCAGAATCATTAGCGGGATCTCCAGGTACTGTGGCTTTTACTGTCTTCACACACTCATCATACTAACAAAGCTCCATCCCACTGACTGGTGACGTGTGAGAGTTCAGATGGCATGATTTCATCACTTTGGTCCTTACACTTTAAATAMATTTGTGTTTTGTGAGCAATGAAGGAGGGATGGGTCTGTTTGTCCCTGAATGCAGAATGTAGTGGAAACACAGTGTATGCAAAAAAAAAAAAAAATTAGAGCAAAAGAAAGACAGAAAAACAGATTCAGACTTTTACATCCTCGTTTCCTGAGCCGTTAGTCAAGTGGCTGAATGCTGTTGCAAACTGGAGGCCCCAGAGTGGAATCAGGCTCCGCCCCCCRCTCGCCCCTAACCTTTAACCCTTCCACTACATAAACAAAACTTGCAGCTACAGCCCCCTGCTGGCCGCGGCTGAACGCACACACAAAGACAGACTCCTATATRTTMACGTRAACACACACACGCACACACTGCCAAAAACACAAACACACACACGTATGTTTCTGAGCAAGATACGCTCTCCTTCTGTCTCTAGCAGTGACCCACATTGTGCCTCTTCAGATGTTTTCCCCACCCGGTTCGGTTCAGTGTGGCGCTTTGCACAATGCTGAGTGTGTGTGTCAGTGTGAATGTAAAGGCACTACACACCACGCCGCCATCTTTTTGTGCCTCTGAAGCCCCTAGAAAGTAAAGTTTTAATCCATAAGAGTTCACATGCCGGGTCTTTGGCTTTCTGCACACACACACACACACACACACACACACACACACACACACACACACACACACACACAC
>NW_013952468.1:492124-494366 GCF_001266775.1 Austrofundulus limnaeus
CACACACACACACACACACACACACACACACACACACACACACACACACACACACACACACACACACAAAAGACACGCATATTCCAACACAGGATTACATACATTCCAGTCCATGTAGTAGCATTAGCCGTTTCCACTTTGTTGTGTGTGAGATTTCCACTGGACTTCTTTAAGAAGTGGAAAACATAATCTGGCTTTAATTAAAAATTACAAAAAGAAAAAAAAAAAAGAAAAATCGAACAAATCCTTTAATGTGTCAGCACATAGAAGGAAGCAGCATCAGTGGAGCACCTTGACTCGTTACGAGCCACGTGAGGAAGGTGAAGACTGTGTTTGTTGTCCTAATCTAGACGTCTAACTTTAAAACTAAACACACTTGCAAAATAAATTAAGCAGAATAAATATAATACTCAGAGGTCTATAAAGTACTTGAAAATATAACTGGGTAAAAGTAAAAATACCTTAACAGAAAATGACTTTGGTAAAAATAAATTTCACTGATGAGAAAAGTAAAAGTCATAAAACTATTCACAAAAATCGGGAAAGTAAAAGTATTTTTACACGGTCAAGAAATAAACTGTTGCGTTAACTTAACTCGTTAACAGTTTTTGTTCCACTGCTGGGCATTTCCAGACACTACCGGGGCTTTTATTTTGAAGACTAGTGTGCCAGACTACTTCCTCTGGATCTTACCTTTTAGTTTGGCACCCTAAAAATGTTGAAAGTCTTTTAAGCAGAGTTTTATAGTAACTAAGTACATTTACTTCGTTACAGTAAGTAATTTTCTGAGGATTTGTAATTTTACCAAGTATTTTTTGAAATCGTTACTATTACTTTTATTTTGTTACATTTAGGGATGCACGATATATCGGCATTAATCTCAGTTTCGGCCGATATTGGTCATTTTTTAGAATATCGGGATCAGTGTGATATGTAAAACTGGGCCGATATTAATGTCCGATATTGATTTCCCACTTTTTATCTTTGTGTTTCTGTTTTGGGAGGGGAGATGGTTTGTTAAGCAGCATCTGTTTGATCATGATAATGATACTGATGCTGCACAGCCAGGAATAACTGAATTAGAGCCATGTCAGAGGTCTGGTCGTTTATTTACTGTATCAAGAAAAGACCCAAGTGTGTTTGTGAAACCTAAAATTGATACTTTTACTTCTTTAACATTTGACACTTAGTTACTCGTTACAAAATTAAATAAATCCTCAAAATTACTTAACTTCTGTAACACAGTAAATATAATTAGTAACTATAAATCTCTGATAATACTTTGACGTTTCCTCTAAAACTATTTCAGTCGTGTTGTGTTTGTATCATCCAGCTAAGAAAGTTACTTTATRTTTTTATCAGCAGCTGTGCAGATGATTTTTCTGTCGTTCCTCTCATGAGGAAACGTCTTGCATGCAGTTTGTTTCATAGCCTCCAGTCTGAGTTTTCTGTGTTCTGACCTTCTTTCACCTTCTCGCAGAGAACAAGTCGCCTCCACGGCCGTTCGGCCTCAACCACTCCGACTCCCTGAACAGGAGCGAGCGTCTGGACGCCATCACGCCGACGCTGGGCAGCAGCAACAACCAGCTCAACTCCTTCCTTCACATCTACGTGCCGGACTATTCAGTCAGAGCGCGCTCAGACCTGCAGTATATAAAGGTGCGAGTGTGAAAAAGACAAGTGGGGATCTTAGCAGCAAACCAGTGACCGTGAGGAGAAATGGTTTGATGTCTTCAGGATAAAACCTGGTTCTGTTGTTCAATGTTGTATAAAGTACCTCAAAGGGATACTTAAATAAATATAAATATAGATGGAGGACAACAGAGCTGCTTCATGGAAGAAGAACCCCAGTTTAGCCTGTTAGGTTTGCGCTAGCGCCAACCCTATATTGCCTTATATGTATTAGCTCGGTGCTAGCGTGACAAACTAACAAGCTAAACTGAGGTCCTCCATCCATATTTTCAGTTCCAGGCTGAGTCATTTCTACCTTCTCCTCTCTGTCAACGCTCTCTGGTTTCATTTAAAAGAGTCGATCATCAGATATTGGCTGTGTCCAAAACGACAGGACGGGTCCTCCGAAGGTCGAATTTGTCGGTCGCATACGTCACAGCGCCGCGACGAAGGACGTCCAAAACCGAAGACTCCTCCGATGCGGCCGACAAATTCGGCCTTCGGAGGACCCGGCCTGCTGTTTTGGACACAGCCAATATCTGATGATCGACTCTTTTAAATGAAACCAGAG
>NW_013952468.1:495978-507331 GCF_001266775.1 Austrofundulus limnaeus
GCGATGCCTTCGCTAGAGTCACTACTGTGTAGTTAAGGTCAAAGTGCCAACGAGTTATCTATGCATGTGAGGTTACGTCTCCTTTTTGTCTTTGCTCAGTTTCAYGCAGTCAGACCTGCTCAGTTTTAATGACTTTAACATGTCGAGCACAGTCATAAGGAGCGACGGTTCAAAACTTGAAGCGAGGTTCTGTGGAAAGGTTTCGAATAATAAATATCTTACATATTTTTAAAAAATAGGGTTTGGAGAAAGAGATTTTATTGGTGCCATTATGTAAACAAACAAGAGAAGTGATGATTGTGATAAACAGTCTATTATCTTCCACTTTAGCAATAAACAGCTATTCTGACAAATATATGGTTTAAAGTGTTGCCAAGATCTACAGTCATTAATTTTTACAAATAGCTAAAATATTTTTATATAGAAGTAAAAAAATAAAAATAAATATAAAGTTGGAGGTGTGTCAGGATGGCAGAGGAGCTCTTAGCTTCTTAATTTGGTCACAATTAAAATATGTTTCTCCAAACTGAAGCTGTTCAAAACGCTATCTACAACAGTTAAGATATTGACCGTTCATCACATTTCCACAAAACCCCGCATCAATGTTTCAGAATGAACAACGCACAGCTAACGCTTCCCCGCTGTTTCTGCTCATGAATGTGTCAGACTTTTATGTTTTTCTGCATTTCTTTTCTAAATGCAGAGGAAATAAAAGGAAAGCAGACTTTGTTCTGTCTCCCAACAGATTGTAGTTTATAACGTTTTCCTTCTTGAGTTCAGATCCGAACCTCTAAAATATTCTTTACAAATGCTGGCTGCTATTAAAGAGAGAGATTTATATTGTTCTGCTTTTATCTTCGATACGTTACACTTTCATGCACACACATTTAAAGGTTTTAGTGCCATTTGAAAATTGAAAGCCCTCTTTGTTACACCGAGCTCAGAAAAATTGTATTTTTACACCCTTCGTTTGACCCAGACAAATTTTAAAATATGTCTTAAAGTTTTTTTCATTCCATGTATTTTTTTTCCCCGTCATTATTTTACCTCAAAACAGGAACAAGTTTTAAGATGCTGTTCATGTGCTGGAGTTTTCCTAAAGCTATATAGAGTCAAATAAGTGTTTATTTTATATCTCTTGATTTTAAAGTTATAGATTTATGTTGATGCCACTTCAGTGCCTGTTCATGTTGTTTTCCTGTGCTGGCCCTTTTATTGTTTATTTTTTTATTTTTATTTTTATTTTTTTTGTAACATGATTGAATCTGTCTTTAAGGTTGTAGATGCATATTGTAACCACTGGTGGCCGCTGTTTCCTCATGTATGTCTCACTGTGTTTGTTGTGTGTGTGTGTACAAACTGCACACATGAAACAGACATGTCTGCTCCAGCATCAGCAGTGACCCTGTTGCAGAACCAGACCCAGAGTCCGGCTGCAGCATTTGCAGCTTCGCTCGCTGTTGTTTATTGTTTACTTGAAAGTGCTCCTATGCAGCAACAACCCCCACCCCTCTCCCTCCCTCCCCCCTTTCCTTTCTGCTCCAGATATAAAGCAACAAAAACAACAAGTCAAATATGAAGACTGTGACCTTTAGACTTTTGATGCTTTCCAACAATCCTGTGTATCTCAGTGCCTGATGGGAGAACGAAAAGCATGGCGGGTTAAAAAAAAAAAAACAGTGACCGGAAACACAGAGGGGGGCTGCAGAGAGGAGGGGGTCATCTGTGACAGGGTTATTTTTAAAACAGACTCATTGCAAAGCATGAAATTAAACATAAAACAATCATTTTTTAATTTTATTTACTGTTGTTTAACCAGGCAAATCCCATTGAKATCACAGATCTCTTTTTCAAGCACGGCCTGGGCCTGAAGGCAACCTAATGTACATATTTTTGTGTTCATCAATCATGAACTCTATCAAATGGTGCTGTTTAATAGAGTTTATTTGTTTTCCAGAAATACTGATATACTGCAAAGGCATTAACAGTGTAAACAAACAGATTGCGCCAAGATTGACCTACATTAGCCTGTAAACAAATAATGGTGTAAGACAGGTGGAAATATGGGTGAATCTACAAATCACATGAGATCACAGAGCTTGGCAGTCGAACAGCTTTTATGAAACATCTGCAACACCTGTTTTCAGTCATTTCGGCTGTTGTGGTTGCCGAACAAACGCTCGTGCCAGCTGGCACAATTTGACTTGCAGATTGTTACTTTAAAGCCCACGCTAGCCATCAATAAGACGAAAAAACTACGTATTTCTTAGGTTTAGATAATTTTATTGTATCAACTAAATTTCATGACTTTGCGATGAGGACCTTTAACCCTCGGCTCACAGGAAACGCCTCCCCTCTCCGGCTCCTCCTCCGACTGTGTGAAGGTGTGTCTTTACCTGCTCTGTTGCTTCTACCTGCACACAACAATCCCATCACCTCCAGCTGGTGGTTTAATAAAGAAAGTGAATGATTAACAAATAAGACAGGTGCTGCCTTTGTGTGTTTAATGTTTATCTGTGTCTTTATTKCTCAGATGTCCTGATTTTAATGAAACCTTTAAAAAAGTAATCAGCCCGTTCAGCATTACTATAGCCAACTAACTTTAGCCAACAATGTGACTACAACTCAGTTTATTCAGCTAACACTTGGTGTGGTAGTAACAGAGTACCAAACAACACGACATTATGTTTAAGGTCTGACAGGCTTTCACTAAGGAATGCTCAACCTTTAACTTCACTTGTCATTATGAGAGCAAACAGGAGTTGTGCTGAGTCAGCTGAAAAAAAAAAAAGCTGAGTTTATGAAATAAATCAGCACCACACCAACACGCAGAGTGATGCCCTTCAGAATAAACAGCAGATTTATAGTAAAATATAATTTTCCACGGCGTGTCCCTGAACGCTTCATGGTTGAAAACATTGGGACTGCCTCGTTTATATATATATACACCAATGCAGAAAATATTTATTGTAGCTTATAAAGGGGGAAAAAAGTTATTTTTTATTACAATGATTTCCCTCCAACAATCTTTATGTTTTAGTGCTGCTTAAACAAGTTGTGCATTTGAGGTCAAAGCTTTAAAAACAAACACACACAACAGATTATAAGAAACTAACTTTATTCTAGATTTGATGCCATGTTTCTTTAATGTACAGTATGGAGGACATTTTCTGGAAACAAAACAAAACATTATCCAGAAGAACAAACTTGTAGGAATAAAAACAACAAAATAATCACTACCGTTCAGAAAACAAAAGGTTCTGTAAACGAGTTCTGGTTCTGGATGYGACACCGATGGAAACAAACCGAATCGCCGGGCTTTAAAAAGTGAGTGACAGATATCTGTGGTAGTGCATAAAAATGTTATTTAAAAATAAGTAAAGTAAAAAAAGACAGAGGAAATATTTATTTATAGTTTTATAGTTATAGTTTTATAAACCTTTAAATAAAAAAATCTTAGAAAAATAAGAACCCCGCGGTGCTGAGAAACACATCAGTTACGATACTTTAAAAGTTAATCACAATAATCCTCTATTTCAGATTAGTTTTGCCGAGGTTTGCAGTTTTTCCATGTGTGTAATGTGCACCAACTAATTATAAAAACATCAGAAGTCATAAAAACCATGTCGAGGTAAGACTGATGTTATCAGAACCGTTGTGCCAGAACACATGTACACATGCAAATTATGCAAAACTGCGAGTGATTACAGTGGCCTCGTGTAGCATTTCCATTTTTTTAACAAAACAAAAAAMCCCAAAATAAAACACAGCAGTCGTGCATTTTTCTGTTAGAAAAAAAGGTCCCAAAAAAGAAAAGAATGAAAACGGTCATGAATGTTTTTAACTCCACTTCAACTCAAACCAAAAAGTTCTGCAAAAAAAAAAAAAAAAAGATGACAAGTTCCTTCCCTTTTGTGGCCTTAAACGTCCGGCCGATCCGATATTTACAAAAGTGACAYGGCATACTTCAGACAGATGTGAGAACACAGCAGATGTTTGAGGAGAGAATTTTAAAAAAAAGAAAAAGTTACCATGTTTGAAGTTCAGACACATCAACACTGGTGTCCATTGAACGGACTGAAAACTTGTTTTTCTGACCAGCTTCAACTCCGTGTGAAGCGCCGACCGTTTTCTGATAAAAACTTTAACATTTCAGAGGATTTACTCTCCGAGGACAAAAGCAGACAGTCTGCAAAGACAAAAGTCACGTCAGTGAAGGAAGAGCAACACGATACAAGACGGTAAAATTATGCAGATTTTTCCAGCGCAGTGCTGCTGCAGAAAAAACGCACAAAAAATGTCGTTAAAAATCTACACTTCGGTGCTGCAGAATATACAGAAAATGTTTCAATACTGCAATATCAGATTATTTGAAAACATGCAAACTTGTAAATCAGATGGACCYGCAGTCCTCTGAATGCCCACTGCGGCACAAGGAAAGTGGTGTGAACACTGCGATGACAAAACCTTTGGGTTTATTTATAATCATTGCAACATCAAACACTAGTTTTGCATGTTGTCCTAATATCGTGCAGCTCTGCTAAGCTTGATTTAAGTTTAAATGATATTTTGTTTTGAATCTTAACGGTGATTAAAAGTGTCTAAAGAAGCTTTTACTTGGTTTCTCCTTTTGTCAGAAACTTCAAATGTGCATTTTCTGAAAAAATTTAACGTAATGTGGGGGATGTGGTGACATCTAGTGGCTAAACAGCATATTGCAGCCAAGTTCATCTCATCCAAATTACAGCAGCTCCTTCGTACATTTGGTTCTTCAGTTGTGGGTTTGTTTTAAACATTTCAGGGTGTAACACAGTGGAGTGTGAAAACAAGAATCGACACTGTAGACTTGGTCACTTTGAGGTAACTAAACAAATCAAATTTCCACTCACATCGATAAAAATAAAGTTTCATGTTCTGTCAGTTTTGTTTACACAGAAATGGACCTGTTTTAAATGTCTGGTTTGTAAAAAATAATAAGATCAAAGCAAACACAAAGTGGAGTACCACAGTCAGAAGCTACATTATTATAAAATGATCACAGTGTTCAGAGAATACTGCGCACGCTTCCTCTGTTAAAAACAACCAAATCTGCAATACAAGAAGCTGGCTGTCCTCTGAACAGAGCTCACCTTTTCAAACCTTTAAGCTCTTATTGGACGCTTGGCAACAACAAAAATCATCACTTCACACATGTCCAAATCTGGTTCTCTGCTTCTTCTCACCACTAATACTCCAGTGCAAAGTTTCCTCTTAAAATCAGACCACGCTGAAACTAATACCACCTGAGGCATTAAAGTATGAAGATAAAAACCCACTTTACACATACTGAAAATCAAACACAGCTACCATACTCTGTCCTTTTTGTTTTTTTAGAAACAAAACTTTAGCTCAACAAAACCTTTCCTCCCCCCATCAGACCTCAAACAGAATACGCTATGAACTCATTCTGACAGCTTGTGCTTCGGCGTTCCTCCTCATCAGCGACTGTCGCTCAGGACGCCACGGTCAGAGCGAGGTCACTTTGGCAGATAAACATACGCTCTGACATACGAGCAGAAAAGAAACAAAAACAGATGAAAAGATGCAAGTTGCTCCCAAGTAGCAGAAGACCTGTTCTGAACTCGCAAAYGTTTTGTTTTTTAAATGGTGCATTTTTTGTCAGCTTGTTTTTTGTTGTTGTTAAAGTTACAGTAAATGACCATATCTGGCGGTTTCGAGCGTAAACACGACTAAAACTATTTCAGCTCTTAAAAGTCGGATTAAAAAAAATCAGGGAAAGTTCGTGTGGGATATTTACGAGGAGCGAGCATGCGTGTAGTCTTCTGATCTCCTCTCCTGCTGGTCCGTCTCAAATCTCCAGAGTGTGTGTGTCTGTGTTCACACAGTATTTCTTATATACACAGTAAATATTTGTACACACACACATTCTGGAGATTTCTTTTTCCTGCTTCAAACTGGAGAGAGATCGCGCTCCGACTCTACTGGGGAACAAGAAGTAGGCTCAGCTCTTTGGGCTCAGTTTATTCCTCCTCCTCTTCTTCATCGTCATCCTCGTCGTGGCAGTGAGTGATCTCCTGGGGGGCCTGGGGGAACATGTTGGGGGGCTTGATCTCGCTGAAGGAGCGGGTCAGCTGGTTGCGCTTGCACTCCAGGTCCTTGCAGTCGCTGCAGTGGGTGCGGTTCCGTGTGGCCAGCGGGGACTCCAGGTCTTTGTCCACATGTGTGTGTTCAACTGTCGACTCGTGGGGCATCTGAGCACGAAACAAAGAAAACATTTTAAATAAGATTCCAAGGACATTTATGACTCGTGTGCGATTATTTAACATCGTATCATACATTACTGAAAGATTCCATGCTTGTGGATTTAAAAGTTAGTGCATAAAGTACTTGAAAAAGACAAAAAACAAAAACTAAACTGGCTGTGAGAGTTGTGCACGCTTCCTTTACGAGCTCTTTTCTGGAAGCTGATTGGCTCGTGCCTCCAAATTTGCACCAATCACGGAGCATCAAGCAAATACAAACTTCCTGCTTCAGCACTGGACTGATCCGGGAYTAGTTGTAACATTAGACTTTATTTGATAAACATTCATTTTAACTGTAAAATAAAGACTGCAAAAATGCTGTAGGCTGTTGAGTTTTAAAAATTTATTTTAACTCGGACGGAGCCATTTTATTTACACACAAAGCATTCTGGGTAAAGGATGACGTGGATAGGTCCTCGGTGCGAGGCTGCTAGTGAGCTATATCCACCCTGAAGGTTAATCTTGGACAATATCTGATGATCGACTCTTTTAAATGAAACCAGAGAGCGTTGACAGAGAGGAGAAGGTAGAAATGACTCAGCCTGGAACTGAAAATATGGATGGAGGACAACAGAACTGCTTCATGGAAGAAGAACCTCAGCTTAGCCTGTTAGCCTTTGCGCTAGCGTCGATGCTATATTGCCTTATACAGTATGTATTAGTTCAGCACTGGCATGACAAACAATCTAAACTGAGGTCCTCCATCCATATTTTCGGTTGCAGCTGAGTCATTTTTGTGTTCCCCTCTCTGTCATGTGGATGGAGGACCTCAGTGATGAGAGGAGAATGTGTAGCACTGAGCTAATACATATACTGTATATGGTGACAGTGTCGGGCTAACGCTAAAGCTAACAGGCTAAGCTGAGGTTCTTCTTCCATGAAGCAGCTCTGTTGTCCTCCATCCATATTTTCAGTTCCAGGCTGAGTCATTTCTACCTTCTCCTCTCTGTCAACGCTCTCTGGTTTTATTTAAAAGAGTCGATCATCAGATATTGTCCAAGATTAACCTTCAGGGTGGATATAGCTCGCTCACACCAATGACCTATCCACRTCATCATTTACCCAGAATGCTTTGCGTGTAAATAAAATGGCTCTGTCCATGTAATATATTAAAAAAACTAAACAGCCTACAGTATTTTTACAGTATTTATTTTACAGTTAAAATACATGTTTATTAAATAAAGTCTAATGTTACAACTAAACCTACATCCCTTTAATGTTGCGTGATCTGATCGAACTCCCAGGTGTTTTGGCGTGCAGGTACTCACCAGGACGTGCGCGGCTCTGAACAGGTAGCTGAAGGGGTAATACAGCAGGTTGATGAAGGAGGCGGCGTACAGGTCGGCGTAACGCATCACCTGCGAGGCGAACAGAGTCTGCCTGGAGCCGCTGCGGAACAGACTACCCATCATGCCGTAGCACATGTCCATGTCGTGAGTGACTTTCTGAGGGGGACGACAGAGACAGAGACATTTAATCTGCACGCTCCAACCAACAACACAGCTTCATTAGAAAGAGGTCTTTTTTTTTTTTTTACACATTTATCAAGAAAAATACTCAAATTTAATCCCATAATTTCCCAGACTGTGTAGGAACCCTGCGTGTTTTCTCAGAGTCTTGTTGTCAATGATTAAACACAGTAAAGCTCTATCAAACACACTGTATAGAACATGTCAGAGGTTGTACCTTGACTCTTCTCTGAATAGTGCTGATGTCAGGCCTCTCGTTGCTGCTGCTGTCCAGATGTCTGAGAAGAAAAGGATGGGGGGGTTGTGAGGGATACTGATATCAGTTTGCTGAAACGTAGCATGTCAAAGGCGTGTCGCAACAGCGAGCTGTGCCAGGCTATAAATACTGTCAGTGAGGCTGGTTATCAGGTGGTCCGGGTGTCCCAGCCCTCAGACTTTGACCTATTGACCCTGTTGTTCTCTCGCAAACTCTGAGCCCCGCATGCTCTCAAGCTTTTCAGACTGCAGGAAGCAAAGTGCAGCAGAGTGGGTGCAGGAGACGCAGCTCTCAGCTCTTACTTGTAAAGCTCTGCCAAGAAAATGTCCAAGCCTTGTAGCTCCTCAAATAATGCTGGAAAACACACAACAGGAAGAAATGAGTCCAACTTTCTGTGGCCACAGGATATTATTCAACAACTGTGATGATGATGATAATAATAATAATAAAAATAATAATAATGATAATAATAATAATAATAACAGAATCTGTAACATATAAAAGACATCTCTGCAGCAGAACGTTTCTCTGAACGTTCGTCTCACACTCACAGCTCTTGTCGGTCCAGACGTGCAGCTCCTGGGCCAGCTCAGGTATGACCAGGAACGTTCTCCAACCCTGGCGTTTCTTGGACTTGAGGATGTCTCCAAAGATGTGATCCCCGATGTACAAAATGTCCTTCCCTTTAGCTCCCAGCAGGTCGCACACAATATCTGAAGAACCTTCGGAGGGAATAGCATTTATTTAAATTAGGCTTTTTTTTTGTTCTAAAAGCTGCGTTCAGAACTGAAAATCTCACCTCCAGAGTACACTATTCCATGCTGCAGTGGTCCGGTGTAGGTCCCTATTTTTAGACGTCCTGTGGTCTGGAATGAAGAGAACGATGCGTTTGTTGAGGAGTTGAAGGTTAGCTCATGGACGTTTCTTAAACATAATGAGCTCTGTGTTGTTTTATTTCTAATATACTGGTTATTCTGTATTCAGGGCTTCTCATATATAAAGCCTTCTTTCAAGTCATTTTTCTATCTCAAAATAAAACAGTCTTTTTTAAGAGCAAACAGAAAAGCAAACAAGTTCTTAAAGCTCCTGAGTGCTTCTAACTCCTAAAAAACAAGGTGACAGACTGTGATCCTCAACAAGTGGTACAAACTGGATCCCCTCACCGTGTCCACCTGTCTGAGCACCGTCCCCTCCCCGAAGAACAGCGGCTTCCTGGCATCCACCAGGATCAGGTCAAAGTAAGACTGCCAGGGTCGGTGGGAGGTCCCAGGCTGTGGATGGAACAAGCAGATACACGTTCATGTACTTAAAAAAAGACACGTTTTTCCACTTTTTACCTGCTAAAGTGTTAAAACTGGATTTTACCTTTGGGCCATGGGGGAAGTCAAACAGGTAAGTCATGATTTTCTGTGAGAAAACATCCAAGTTTCAAGTCAAGTCAAGATCTCACTTTGTTTTAACGTAATGAAGCTGTTTCTTACTCACGTCGGTGTATTTGTAGTCACTGTTGGTTGCTAAGAAAACTTTAGCCACTTCATTCATCCGGCTGAGGAGGAGCGGCAGCTTCCCCTGACGGGAACAGAGGAGAGCTTTAAGCATCGTTTCAAACCAGACCCTCACAGAAACCCTGCTGAATCCTAAATACTTACATCTTTCACTACGTACTTCTCCAGGTTCTCCACCGTCTTCTCCTTCAGTGTCCCCTGGGACGTGAAACATGAGAAATCCATCAGTGAAATAACGATCCACAGACCTGACTGCTAACAGTTAACACTGCCTTTGTTTGAGTTCTTTTATTTTACAATCCAAAACAAAAACTTTATGGTTGCTTTTTTTTAAACTAAATGTTACAACTGAACTTAGAGAGCAGTGACTGCAGAGGAAGAGACCTCTGATTCCTCACTTTAATTTACTCAACTCATGGTTTCCTTTGAATCAATAAACAGTGAGCAAGTGTGCTTATGTTGGAGCAAAAGCTCTGCACAGCTGGTAAAAAACTGTTTATACTACAAAGTGCTCCACAAATGTGTGTTTGAAGGAAGAAATGATTTAACCTGAGCTGGCTTCTGAAATGAGCTGAGATTTCATGAAATGCAGAAATGATGAGGGGTTTTTGTTTTGTTCACTTGTTGGTCAGTAAACAAAAACTTCAGCCTGTGATTGAGGTAAACCCCCTCAAGTTGTTTAAAACTTTAACCTCATCCTTATTTTCACCTGCATGAAGTATTTGTTTCCAGAATTTGATGGCAGTAAAATAAAATAGATTCTCCCCGCAAGTTACTGATGTTCCTCTGTGCAACACACAGGCCCAAATCATAATCACTGTTATTATATAACAGTGATTATATAATATAATATAATAAACATATTATATGCAATATGTTTACATATAATATATATAATATAATACATATAATATAATATAATATAATATAATAAACATATTATATAATATGTTAGTTATATTATATGGTGGTGCAGTGTTTGACCTGTGAATTTACGTTTAGTCACAACAAATTACTTTTAGAGTGATAACTGTTACCCTCTAAAGCACGCGTGTCAAACTCAAGGCCCATGAGTCCGCATTTTCTTTTTACTTTATGTTATTTTACTTAATTTAATTTAAAACTAGATTTTAAAACAATTGTAAACTTTAAATTTATGATTCAGTGCATCAAACAAACACATTTAAAAGTCAAAAGATAATACTTGTCTGGCCCCTGAGCTGTTGGCTTTGAGTAACTGTGAGCAATTTAGCTGAATCGCCCTGTATTAATGTATCAAAATAAGCTGCTTTAAAGTCAGCATTAACAATAAACTACATCTCCCATAATGCATATCGATTATTTTGCCCGCAAAATGATGGCATCCTACCACCAGGTGGAGGTGCACAGGGTTTGGTGAAATTCACTTTGCAAAATCTACTTTTAGCTGCTTTTTCGCCGGCTACTTTTGCTACGGCCCAGTTGTACTGGGAAGTGGGAATTTCCCACTTACAAGTCATAAGTTTAAACTGGAACCAGTGGGAACGTCCAGAGTTCAGAATTCAAGGTGAGAGAGAGCTTACCACAACTCAATAGTGAGTAAAATCCTCGTACTTTTACTTTTACAAGTTTTTCTGTATTATTTATATCATATTTAGTCAGTCATACACGTAGTACTTTTCAGTGTGCAGTGCTGTATAAAGTACCACAAAGTGATACTTGAGTAAAAGTACAAGTATCTCACCAAAAATAACTTTGGTAAAAGTTAAAGTCTCTTTTAGGAATATTACTTGAGTAAAAGTCAAAGTATCTGGTATTTTTTGTACTTAAAGTATTAAAAGT
>NW_013952468.1:507341-515159 GCF_001266775.1 Austrofundulus limnaeus
GTCCTGGCCACACCTCCGCTCTCTAACCCCCCTTCCCCTACCCACACCCCCTCCCCTACCCACTTTGATGCATTTTTCAAATTTCGCCTTGGGGCGGAGTTATCTTTTCACAGGGGGGTAAGTTACACTTTAAGTACAGTAACAAAGTATTTGTAGTTAGTTACTTCAAAACTCTGTCAGTGTGCATAAGAGGATGTATATAAACTCTGTTTCTATGCAGGAAATACCACGTAGAGCTCAGCTCTTGTTTGTCAGCAATGAGACGAGGGACGTGGCGTTTCATGTTTAGTCAAAGTCAAACAAGAAACATCAAAGTGAATTACAACCATACTCATGTGGCCCTCTGTGAAAATGAGTTTTGCACCCCTGCTCTAAAGTTTGATCTATGTGATCAAGTGTTACCTTAAAGTGGACCCAGTCCACGGCGTCCCGGACATCCTGGAACATGCTCTTGTAGGACATGAAGAGGTCGCCGTCTTTGAAACCAGTTTCACAGCTGGGGAAGGGGAGCAAAGAGACACACGTGCACAGCCGTCGGACAGGCCAAATCTTTAACAAAGTGTTTTTTTTTAAAATGACGTTA
Source organism: Austrofundulus limnaeus (assembly GCF_001266775.1). NCBI lineage: Eukaryota > Metazoa > Chordata > Actinopteri > Cyprinodontiformes > Rivulidae > Austrofundulus > Austrofundulus limnaeus. The sequence continues at coordinate 507,925 of NW_013952468.1, forward strand.
CATTTGTTTTTGTTTTTCTGTTTGCTTTTAAATGGGATAGCCTTCCCTTGTTGGAGGGTCCCCAGCCAAACAGGAAAGCATTCTCCCCCTAAAAGACCAACAACCAAGTTTCAGAGGACAAAGGACATGCAACCATTCCAGATTACATTCTCAAAAAAAAAAAAAAGAATAAATAAATGAAGAAATTACAGGCTATTAATCCTCTTTACAGATGAATTTAGACAGTTACATTGAATTATTTCCATGTGTGGACAGTTAGTAAAGTTTTTAAATTCCGCCTCACTTTAATGAGAACACTTGAATTCTAATAAAAACATTAAATCCCATTTGATTACAACTTTAAAAGAATTAGCTGGAATTAGATGTTGAGACACCTGGAGATTCTCATGCTCTGCTTGTAAACGTGTCGGTGTCGTCATGCAGTACTCAGAAACTTGTGGCATGACACGGACGTAAAAACTGAAACTTTCTCACCTTGTGTATCTGTCACAGTTGGAAAAGAAATCCACGAGGCAAGCAAAAAGGTAGGTTTCTTAACGAGAAAGAACAGAGGAAGTTATGTGGATTATACTCTTTGTGGTGTTCACTTCTTTTATAAATTATAATTATAATTATAAAACAGTCTCACAGAGCCTACCTGGCAGGTTGAAGAGTGTGTTCAGGATATAAAAACGTTCTGTATCGTCCCTCTGAATGAACTTGTTTGGATATCTTTCACGAATTTCGGGGCTGGAAAAAAAAAAGAAGTTAAAAAAAAAACATAAAACATTTTTAGTTTCTTGTGCTTTTCTTGTCTGTAGTTCAGAGTGCAGAAGGAGAGAGCCCACTTACCCTCGAAGGAAGTTGAATCCGTGAACACAAACCAGGATATTACCGTAAGCATCAACCTTCAGTAAGTTTCCATACATGGTATCAAACACGAGGCCCCTGGAAGCAGGAGAACAAACTGTGCAAGTCGGAAACAGATAATAACGAGCAGCTTCTGTTTTACGTATTTGGGCGCCAAGCTTTTAAAACCTGCTCCTCTGCCTTTTTTTTTTTTAAAGATTCCAGCTAAAAAGGTCAAAGGAAGAACTGAGGGTCAAAAATGTTGAAAGAGTAAAGCAACAGTTGCAGCTGCTGCCCGTTAACAACCAGCGTTACCTGGTGGGAAATGATGGATCGTAGACGAAGCTGAGCAGCTCTTGGGGGTAACCGATGGAGACCAGGCGTTCCACGGTCAGTTCAAAGCCTAATGACTCGTACTCAGGTGACTTGTATACTGAAAGAGACAAAAAAAACATTTAAACTTATAAAAATGTCCAAACAAACTGTTTTTTTCACTCTGGAACAAGAATTACAAGATTGTTGTGAACTGCAGTGTCCATGTTTTGCTGCTGTATGGAATCATGTGTAGCTTGACTCTGTTTGCATTTGCAAGGAAAGGTGTGCATCGAAGTGTTTGTGAAAAAAACAAACTGTAATTGTTGAGCTGCAGAGTTACAGAACACAAGTCCACAAAGAAAGACGATCAGGTGCGAGGATGAGAAATCACTCAACCCTCATCAGCAGCTGTAAACAACCCTGTGGAGACAGACGACCCTTCTCCACGCTGTCACTGCYACTCAGTGATATTTACCCCCCCCACCACACACACACACACTCTGGAAACATAAACACAGACTGATGCTGGGCTAAGATCAGGCAGGCAGGAGATTAAAATGCTTTCTGAGACTGGAAAAAGAAGATGTCAGATGTTATAAATACACGTTAAAAGAATGAACGTGTTGCCTTGCAGTGGTGTGCAGCAGTGGGGGATTCGGGGGCACAGTGATTGATGGTTCTTAAGGGGGCAGTAACTGGGAGAACTGCATTGCAGGATAAACAGGAAAACATCTGCAGAAACAATGAATGCTGCATTTTACAGAGAAAAGAAAGAAATCAAACTTTCTAAGTTTGACACAAGTTCCAGGAAAACTGGTCCATCTTTGGGTGTAGGCTTGGCACCCTCACTCTGTAAACAACAGTTTGTTTCTGCATTATAATCACGTAGCCTCTTGTGGTTCACCCCTCGCTGTTTTCTCACAGCAAACTCAGGTTTTGGGCTCTCTGCCCGGAGCAGCAGCAGCAGAGTACAGCACCCCCCTCCCCTCCTTTGCTCACTTATATTCTTCTTGAAAAAAAATAATCTATTTTGGGAGGCGTTTCTCCTCTGTCACCTCAGCTATCATTATGTTCTCTGCATTTAGTTCAGAGGAGAGCTCTTTTACATGTTGTCCTCTGGATATTAGGTCACGACTCAGAATTATCTCATCTGCTGATGCTGTGATTAGACAACTTTTAAGACGATGTAAAACTTAAAGGGGAGGTGTTGTGTGTTTTTCAAGCATATAGTTCAATTCTATACCACAGTCAAGTAATTATGTTACCTTCAGGTGTTCTGAAAATGCTATATAAAGCAAAAATAAACTTGACTTTGCATTGTAGTTTATTTAAACGCCTTGAAATTGGCCTCGCAGTTTTAAGAACCTCTTACCGTTTCTAACACTCCCACTTCAGCACGTTTTCAAACAATGCTTTTGGGGGAGGGGTGCTTTGTGGAGTGGGAGCTCTGTTGCAACCTGAGCTCCAGGGAGGAGCTTTGTGCAAAAAGGCGGAGCTTTGTACCAGCAAGTGTTTTGTCAGGTCCACATGCCCACCACAGCAGTTCAAGGATTTCTCAAACATGCACTAATGAGTCAAAGCAGGTATGTTTTTGATGAGAGAATAACATAAAATAACATTTTTAAAAAGTTGATTTTGCATAATTCACCTTCTTTAAAACATTGCTCAGTAAAATTGTAAAGTGTCTTTGAGGGTTTCGAAAAGCGCTATACAAGACTAATGGATTATTACTATTATTACTGACTATTTAGTGCACCTGCAAAAATATACCTTTAAATAAATTGATATTAAAAACTTTTAAAACAAGGATTAACAACTTTTCCCCCTCATTAAATAATATAAAAAGTACAAAATGAAGCTTTATTACCACTCTAGTGTAGTTTGTTCCTAAAACATTTCTCAGTTGTTTTGGAATTATATAAAAAAAAAAAAAACAAGTTACTAGAATCACAAAGTGAATCACAAACTGAATCACTAATTGAATCACAAACTGAATCAGTAATTGAATCACAAACAATCACAAACTGAATTACAATCACAAACTGAATCACAAACTGAATCACAAACTGAATCACAAACTGAATCAGCAAAATAAAAGCTTGTGTTTGAAGCAAACTGTTGCTTGTTGTGTCCTTGACATTCTTTGATTTATGCTTTACTGGGGTCCTTGCTCTACTTGTAGTAAGCCCCTGCTCATATTTCTCATGCTGACATTGCGCACACACACACACACACGCACACGCACACACACCTACTTAGCACTACAGTAAGACATGGTTTTAGCTTGTGAAATATATCATCTTGAATCCCTGATGAAACCGTTGCCAGATCATTTTTTTCCTGCTGCTCCAGTTGCAGAGCGAAGTGATGTCTCTTCAGTTTCTGGGTGAGTTCACCCCAGGCGTGTCGCACACCCCAACAAGCAGAGTAAACAACCTGCACCCTTCTTTTAACAGAACACTTAAATCCAACAGCCTCATACCAGGAAACGTCATCTGAAGCATGACACAGAGTTAATTACAAAGGCAACAATACACATCTTTATTTAGCCGTTTCCACTACTGTGTGAAAAAACAAGAACACAACTAAGTCACAGATTTAGGACTTTATAAAGCATGTGGAAAAAATTTGTGACTTTAGCTACGCCTTAAGGGGGGCGACTTTTCAGCCAAAAGTATGTTGGAAAACTAGGACGGCAGCGTTATCTCTCAGTGAAATCTAGGCCTAAAAGCATGTCGAGCACCATTTTCTGCAGGCTATTCTGTGTTCCCTTTCAGAGCAGAGGAACAGATGAAGCAATGTTGACCTGCCTAATATTGATTTGGTTTGGAAAGACTTACAAAATATGTGATAGCTGCTGGCTGTTCACGGAGGGTTCACAGTTTTACAAACTCTGTGATGAGCAACCAGGGCGGAACAGAGTGAAACTCACAGACTAAAAACCTGAAAATCTGTTCAGTTTGTTTCTGTGAAACAGGATTTCTGAAAACAAGAGAATTAGCTTTTCATGGTTGTTAACTCTCAAATGTCAATTCAGCTTAATGACATGATCATTTGTAGAGAGGATCTCAGTATTAAACTTCACCAGTATTCATTGAGTTTTGTCTTTGTTTAATTTTGAAATGAAAAGCTGGTTATTCTTGTTTTTTAAGTCCCTCCATCCTCTGCCGCTCACCCACTGGGTCACGGGGGTCGATCCGTCAATTATTCTCCCGCTCCATCCTACCAGCACTCGGGAACAAGATGTTCAGACACTTGAACTCCTCCACCTGAGAGAAAAACTCATTCCTCATCCAGAGGAGGCCATTCCAGCCGTTTCTGCTCAGGCGGAGACCAAGCTGCGCCGAGAACGAGCTCGACTTTCTACCAAGGATGCTGATACAGCATCCAGGGACTGGCAGCCCGTGTGCGACACTTGTTGCACATGTGAACTTCCCCTAAACAAACACTGCCGACATCCAGGCCGCTGCGGTCGAGTGGCATCTATTTTGTGAAATTGACGAGGCACTTATGTAGTGAAAAGCTGAAAACCCAGCCAAAGGTACATGATAGCCCCACTTCTAGCAAACATTAACACTTGGTCATGATGAGCCATAAAATGATTCATGTCAACAGCTGAGAATCTGTAATATCTCCAGTTCTCCAAATGGGGACAGGAGGACAGGGGCAAATAAAAAAATAAAAAATAAAAAACAATCCTTTCCCCGGGGGARCTGCCTCTGCCGAACTCAACAAACAAATGTGACCTGATTCTCAAAGTCAGGGGATATTTATTTTTAGATTTAGAGTCCAAAAACTGGAGCTGAGTCACAGAAAAAGTGGCATGATATATCAGGATATGCTTGGCCCAGTTACTGGTTAGTAGGGAAATAAAGACTTCACAGTTGACTGAAAATGACTATCTTCACTTCCAAACATTAAAAAAAAGACAAAAGTGTTGCCAAAATAAAACTAAATAAGTTTGCTCATTGGGGAGGGGGGGGGGGTAGATGGGAGGAAAGTGTGGTATGAAAAGAAGACAACGTGTTCTGAACTTTTTAATATCTACAGTAAACATTCATTTACTCAACCTTTATTTACACACAAAGGAGAACCGAGTGATATTTTTCCATGGCAGTGATCATTTTACCCATTTTTTCCTTTTTCTTTCCAGTTTATTTCTAAATATATCTGTTAGTCTGGTTTATAAAAAAAAACACGTTTCTTTAGACAACACACAAAAACAGTTTGTACCGAAGGCGCCTGTGACTCGATATGTTTGTATTTAAAGTGCCTAAAACTAATGGTAGAATCTAAAAACGCTTCATCTACCAAATAAAAGGGTGTTGAATAAAAACTGGTAATTAAGTCAAAGAAAAAGAAAAAGCAATCCTGAAACCAAACATTGCTTAATGACAAATAATGCTTAGATTCTTCCTGACTGACCTTATTTTGCTTTTGGTAATTATTTAAATGTGAGTTAAACTTACCTGCTAAAGTGTAATCCATATCAAAGCCAAAGCACTTGATTTTCTCCATCGCCAAACTTCTATTGACAAAGATTCTGAAGAAAAAGTTTGGAAACAACATGTGAGTTAGAACAGATTTAATTTAATGAGGTTTCTTCTGTTAAAAAGACCAAAAATAAAGAAAAGATCTGAGGAATTAACTTAATTCATGATATTTTTCTTCCAATCAAAAATTAATGTGGCATTAAATTTGAAAACTTTTCCACCAGAGGCCACCTACCATGTGCCTTTGTTTACCTACTCTGACCAGTCTAATAGTTTGATCATGTGACCTAAGCTTCTGTCAGTTTCAGTGGATTCAGAAAAGTTATTTGTTTACACTGAGTGCGTGCCCGCTTTTCAGAAATGCTAATCAATACATGTGGAAGACTTACAAAGTATCAAATCTCACCTTTTGATATAGTTCAGCACAACTATTGTGTTTTATTTCATACTTTGGAATGAGCATGTTTTAAACATTTGTAAAAACTGATCTGTTTTAATGATTTTAAAAGCATTTTTTCAGGTGACTTTAGYGAGTCTTGTTGATCATAAAGACCACATGAGCAGCTATCAGTCCAAATAAGTTATGAAATATTAGCTGTTTATGAAAAAATAGCTGTAAATCTCTAAACTTTKATAATCAATTAAAAAAATACATAAATGTTGGCTTTCTTGTCCTGAGCCATCAAAATTTTATTCAGCAACTTAGGAGAAAAAAAAGGAATAAAGTCATGTTTTGTTGTATTTTGCAACCAATCTGCCATAGAATAAGAAAAAAACACCAAAGATTTCCACAAACATCACTCAGTATTGTAGTGAAACATTAGGTAACCATCATGAAACACATTGTTTACAGTAACTCGACTCACACAAAAGAGAGTTACACACGCTGCGCCTGCTGGCACGAACCTACACAACTTATCCAAAACAGCTGAATGTGGAACTGATAGATTTCCAGAGGTCAGGATTTCAAAATCGTACAAAATTCAACATTTCAACACAACCAGAGAGAAACCTGAAACTCCCCACAGAACAAAGACAGTTCAGTGAACTCCAGCCTCCATCTCTGAGTCATGAAATACCTGGCAGCTGATCCATAGTGAACAAGTTCCCATTTAGAGTCGAGTCCGGGACACGAGCGGCGGTACATCGTGTGTGACATGAACCCTCAGTGTGACTCTGCGTTGGTCCGATCTGCTCCAGAAACAACAGCACAGCTCTGGCCCACAGACAATGCCCCCCCCCCCCCCCCCCCCCCCTCCCTCTTTGCTTTCTTGTCATTCAGAAATTTTCTGACTTGTTGCAGAATTGATTGTGGCCGTTCTGCGTCATTCTCTGTTGTTGTGCGCGTGCGGTGGTGTGGTGGTTGTTGTCGCGCAGCGGGACGTTCGCGGGCCCTCAAAGACATCCAGAACAATCACAAGTCGGGCAGAACGAAGCTCGGAGCCGCAGCTGCTTCGCCACTCRGATCCCACTCGGGATCAGCGCCTCTGCGGCTGCAGCTGACCTTCATCCTCTGAATCAATCAATCGTCTGGACTCGAAACAATAAGAAAGCTTTAAAAACTTCTATTTTTTTTATTTGAATTCAACTCTTCAAAAC
>NW_013952468.1:515272-516971 GCF_001266775.1 Austrofundulus limnaeus
CACTTTTGTTTAAAACTTTCATCACTTGACAACCTGATTATAAATTTTTTGAAGTGCTTCCTAAAACAAAAACCTTTTAAAGTAGTGAGTTTGTAAATATATTAAAAATCATTAACTATATTTTTAAAGCTATAAGTTAATAGTTTAACATCGAGATCACTATGATCTTCTTTTATAAATTTCTTCACAATTTGTTTTACATATCAGTATTTCTCAAAACCTTATCTGCACATAAACAGTGTTTGTAGATACTAGGTTTGACTGGCAATTGACGTTTTTTAATTAAATAAGTAATCTGGGCAACTGGTAATATTTTTTTAAAAAAGTATATTTGATCTTAAAGCCTGCGAGCCTGTTTCAGTGTATGACCAGTCTTTATAACTGGTTTAGAAAAAGGTTCTGTAATGCCTTGTTTACAAACTCACAAATAACCTGTTTATAACACATTAATAAACCTTTTATAAAAGATAAAACTGCAGGTCATCCCCCACAGTTTTCTTTTGTTAGTTTTTGAAGCTTTGATTTAACAGTGACAGAATCACGTTATTATATTTTTATCTTGTTTTATACAATAAGCTAACAGAAAACATAAAATTAGCATTAAACCCATCGCAGATTATCTTATCTATTTTTGCTTTGACAATTAAAACCATAAATGCTTCTGGGAGCTAAAGAACATCCAGGAATGATAAGTTGCCTCTGGACTAACAATGGTTGTTTGGGGGGCGGGGGGGAGGGGGTGTTGGCCTTGATTACAGTCGTCGACTTTAGTCCTGTTGACAACTGTGGGCCTTCAAATAGTTCAGACAGGCCACCCCGCGCCTGCAAGAAAATCCCTTAATATCTTTTATTCCATCCGAGCGTGGCTGAGCGACAATCGGACAGATTTTTTCCACCGTGCTGTAATCTCACGCAGACAGCGGCCGGACTTTGTGTGATAGAAAAGATTATCTGAGCTCGTTAAAAGTCATCAGCCCCCTGCAGTGTGGCTTATATATTTATCCAGGAACCATTTATCTGGGCTGAGCTCTTATTTTGAAGGTCTGATCTTTGCTCAGCTGGGGGATCAAATAAACTAAATAAAATCTGCATTAATTTTAACTGATCAAAAACTTTTAACACAAATGCACTGTCTTTGTGAGCAACTTTGCCCTTTTGTTGTGCACAGTGTATGCAGCTGTTTTTGCGTGTGTGTTTGTGTGTGCATAAGGAGGAGTTGTGGGTTGAAGGACTGAGTGACTTTTGTCCTGACAGCACACACAGCTAACAGATTAGTGAGGGTTTTAATAAAGCCTGAGGGCAGCAGGATAGTACAGTGGAGCTGAAGGACAGCAGCAGTTATTGTGAGCACACCTTGGAGTTAAACATTGACAGAAACTCCCAATAATTACTGTGACCCTCAGTCAACTCCTTACATCAGCAGGGTGTTTTCCCCATCAGCAGCAAAAACCAGAAGGCCTGGCTGTCATAAAACTATTTAATAAATAAGAATCAAAGTTAAGTCATATAATCTTTGGATTAACTGCAATTCACAACAAGACTGGGATATTAGTGGATTTAATTAAAATAATTWTGTCTTCTGTTTTCACTTAACTGAATTGAATTAAGGTAACAAACTTTAAATTTACTTAAAGTCAGTGTATAGTACACGTGTTACATTTATTCAATTCAGTTGAGTGGAAACAGTAATATATATATA
>NW_013952468.1:517066-518255 GCF_001266775.1 Austrofundulus limnaeus
TGAATAGGACAAAAGTCATATATATATATATATATATATTATATCAGTTTTTGAGTGCACTTTGATTTTTTATTTTTTTTGGTTCTCAAAAGTTGGCTGATGTTTCTAAAAAGGCTGAAAAAAGCAAGAAAAATATCTGGCTGCAAAACTACAAAAACCTGATTTACTGACTGGTGACATGACTGAGTAAGTACACTGTACCACTGATTTAACATTAATTTTTTTTATTTATATTTTACTTATCTGAAATCACTACCAAGCCATAAGCTGCTAAATAAATAAATAAATAAATAAATAAATAAATAAATAAATAAATAAATAAAACACGCACTCCTGCCGATTTGTTTTGGTCCCTCAGGTTTTAAAAGTACTTTATTCATTGGGCTGTGCAGGGCATCATTTCTGATGATGATAATACAACAGATCCCAACACTTGGTTCTTATTGCCTCCCAACTTTAACTTCAAACTGTGGTGCATTCACTGCGCCTTAAAGCATTAAGTCAAACTGTTATTTCCACTTCTTTCCACAGTCTGGAAACTCTAAGCCCCCTTCGAAGGCTAGTGTTAGAATAATTTTACATAATTATGTACAGCCTCTCTCTCAACCCTTCAAACAAGCCAATCAGAAATAAGCTGAAAACAACTCTGTTACCATTTTGTTTTAGAAACACAAGACAACAAGTAAAAAAAGTACCGTAATCACAGCTTTAAAGAACTGTTCATAAAGAAATAATGTTTGTATTTGTTTATCAAAAAGGCACTGCAAAAGGTACTCATTCCAATGTCATGAATACTGGTTCATAAAAATCCTAAAGAAAAAAAAACAACAAAATCCAATTTTTTTTTTCTTATAATCAGTGGTTAATGTGCCTTTGACTTAAAATATGTCAACAAAATTAGTGTTCAGCTGCAAACAATCCATGTATTTGAAGGAAATTTTGTAACTGATTAATTGAATATTAGATGCAGTTTTGTATTTTATACTTTCTGATCATTGCAGCCTAAACAGAATGAGAGTTGCTGTGTGTGATTTCATGTGTTGTGGAGTCACAAGATTGAGAATAAAGTTTTGACAAGAAATCCAGTTGGATTCCTGTTTATTTGAACATCCTATTTTGCAAACGCTGCCTTCCTGAAATTTGGTATGCTTGTTTGTCTTTGGGTCTATGGTGTATAATGATGTGATTG
>NW_013952468.1:519875-523136 GCF_001266775.1 Austrofundulus limnaeus
TATGAAAACGGTAGTAAAAATAACACAAGTTACTAAATTTATTACAAATCACTTTAGATTTTGTACATTTTAAATGTATTTCAAAGACTTAATTAATCRTTATTCCATTAAAACATGAATAGCAACACTTTAAAACTCAAAATGACCCAATTTTTCTTGTGCTGGTACCGTAAAGACATACCCACACTATTTATTAAACTYCAGAGGTCATTTGTGAATTGATACCTCAAGCTTTAAATTAAGCAAACTGTATCTCTTTACTTACACAGGAAAAGATCTAAAGATTAATACTGTCTTTTTTAATTATGTAATAACAGTATTGTTAAAAACACTTCAATTCTCCATCTCAAAAGCTTTACAATGTTTTTGCATTTTGTTAAAATTTGGCAATTTATCACCYGACCTATAGCAACAAGCTAGGTTTGTTTAGAGGAGCCGACTTGAAAACTGGATTTTTATTGATCTGTAGTGAAGTTATCAGATATTCCAGCCATATATTTAAAATCACAAATGGTTAATTTGAAAATGTTTATGCTATTTTAGTTACTGGGATCACTAAATGGCATCTTTATTATTTTTTTATGAAATTATCAATCGCACTGCAGCCTGTGCTCACTCTGACTCGTTTCGTCAGCCCGGGTTTACATTTCATCAGGCAAAGAAAAGCAGATGCAAACTTCTGGCGCACTGACTCGTYTGTATAAAATAAAACAGCTTGAACATAGAAAGCTGCTTTGTGCTCTGAATGTAGTCAAGATTAACAGTAATTTAGTCGCGTGTTTCTCAGKTTAGCGGGACAATCGTTGCAGAAACGACTGGAGCCATTCCCTTTAGATCAGAGGTGCCCAAAGTGGGGCCCACGGGCCAAAGTTGGCCCGCCAAGCCATTTGATTTGGCCCACCAGCAGTTGTCCTGGTTACTAGATTGTAATTATGTTAAATATAAAATACAAGTAACTACAAGAGACATTTAGATTAAAGTCCATATATAGATTTGCACACCTTATAAGGTCCCATATACTTAAATTTTAAATTGTGAAAAGTCCCATGAGCCTTTGCTGCCTGAGCATAAGTTGAATTTTCTCCATGTCCATGGGCTGAAAGAAAAAAAAAGTGTGGATAACCACACTGGCTGCTTGCTTAATCATAAAAAAATAAAACAACTTTATTTAAGAAGTATTTGCATTTCGTATATTATTGCATTTGGCCCATGGCCCTCAGATTGATTTTAATTTTGGCCCTCTCAGGGAAAATGTTTGGGCACCCGTGCTTTGGATGTACCTGTGGTAGGGCTCCCTCCTGTATTTCTTCATGGTGAGGCCGTCCATGTTGGCAGGCAGGTCGGCATAATTCTGCAATCGGTCGCTCCATGAAGTGGTCATGTTTCAAACTTTTCAGTGCCTGGTGACAAAGAAAGCAACACAAAGAAAGAGGGTAAAATCAGTGGACTAAGTCATATATATTCAATTAAAAGCAGTTCAAACTGAGGGGAATTCATTTATCTTGTGGACACTGTGTTTTCGATTGGATTAACAAGCGAACCTGAATGAAGTGTAAAGCCTGAGTTTTAAACTAAGATCATCTTATATTGAGAATGTTGTGATTAAACCTTGACAATAAAATATGTAAAATGTCATGATGACACAGTGTTATGACAGAATCTCTTATCATATCAAACTTAAATAAAACATAAAAAATAATAATTTTATCAAACAAACAAGCTGAAGGGATAAAAACTAAAGCCTTGAATTAAAGTTTTGTTTGAAATGCTGAGTGTTTTTCCTGCTGCTGAGGCTGCAGAGGCTGCAGGAAGGAAGGCCAAAGATCAGCTTTCTTGCTCTCAGTGACAGCATAAATGAAAACGGATCTAAAAGCTGTCAGCGGGGCCACAAATACTGCCTCTGACTCGTAAACAAAGTCAACGTGAAGCTTTTAAACGGACCTAAATAAACGCTAAGCCCTGTTTACTTCACTGCAGACCAGGAGCATGTTTTAACAGAGACGTGTGGCTTTTCTCCGTTTATTTACAGCTCGTCTTGCTTTTCTAGAAAGGTCCTTTATGGGACCTGAGCCTGCGGGGCCAGTGGGGTCTGAAGGAAGCTGTGGAACTACTTACTGCAAGAAAGAAAAAAAAAAAAAGCTTTGTTTTGTCGGGTCGACGCTGCAGCAAAGCGTTTATTTCACCGACGTGTCACTGGTTTCCAGTTATATTTGTGTTTGAGCAGGAATATTTTCAGAAAAGTGTGCAGGTTACAGTTCAAATACGTGGTGCAGGTCGCTGTAAAGAACAGCTTGTTCGCATCAAGCAGCCGATAACACTGGCAGGCTTTAGCTAACAGTCTCCTGAACAAAAAGTATCCATGTTTTTAATCTGGCATTAATGCAAAGCGTAGCTCAGATGTTTAGACTAACCCGGTGGCTGCCTCTGATGGGAAGAGAAAAGAAAAATACGAGCAGTTTCACCCCGCTGCTCGGATTGCTCCACTCACCGATCTGAGTTCCTGGATCGATGCGCCGTCTGATAGTTTGCGCATGCGCAGTGAGCCGTGTCAAAAGACGGTGTTTTTCTGTCTGTCTGCAGCTTTGAAGCGAAGCGCTGGTTGGGACTCTGTGGAGCCAGGAAGCAGCTAAGTGTTTACGCTGAACTCGCTCTCTAAAGTCTCTCCGAGCCGCCAGCTGCTGTTATGAGMCTTTCAGAGGGAGGTGTCGATGCTCGTCACAAAGGGGCGGGGCTGCCAGTGCCACGTGACAAGTGATGACAATGGAGGACCAAAGCTGCCATAATTTAGAAAAAATATATAAAATTTTAACACTATCTTAATTCACATTTTAAACTAAAGCCATAAATGTTGTCAACCTACACAAACGTCAATTAATTTAACTTAAAWTTTTGTGCTTCTATATAAAGAGAGTCAAATTTATGTTTTACCTAGGGTCACACAGCTTTATGGTGGCCCTCAAATGGCCAATTGTAATTAATGTCGGTAATTTATGAAATTCAATTTATGTAATTTATGATAATTTACGAAACCCTGGGTTCGTACGAGCCTGAAGGAGCGAACAACTTTAATCCAGGGAATAAGATTGTGGAACAGCATAGAAGATGAGGTTTAAAATGCCAGATCCTTGTATATATATTGAAGAGAATCTTAAAAAATAATATTCTGAAGAAATATAGAGAATTATAAGTGAATTCGTGCCAATTGTTGTTTGAGTTGGTGTCTTAAATTTTGTTTTTAATTCATTTTCAAGTGTTTTAAGT
>NW_013952468.1:523546-526975 GCF_001266775.1 Austrofundulus limnaeus
AGATTATATTCTATAATACTATATTTTAATCAAATATTAAAACATAGTATTATGTTTTAATAATACTATAATAATACTAATAATACTATTAAAACATAATACTGTTTTAAAAATACAGATAAGGTTAAGGTTGAAATGACAATCAAGCATTTAGAGTATTATTAACTGTACTTTGCACTTGTAGTCTTTCAAAAGCATACTGTAATTATATCTTGCCACTGACAAAGAACAAATTCAACAAGTCTGCTGCTGATTTTACAATAAAATAATAGAAAAAATATTTTTAAATGGATAAAAGCATGTCAGTGAAGATGATGAACCAGAATCCTTAAAGTCAAACAGCTGCACAAGTTATCACAAAGACAAAATTTGGATTTGGACTCCATAAACTTTGCATTTTGCCAATCTCTTGTCATGGCGTTGAATAAAGTCTCTGTAAGCAAAGCTTATACTGAATGGCAGTGGAGCTGCCTACTGAAACACACCTGCCATGCTGAAGCTCTGTTTGTCACATAGGGTATGCATCATTAACATTGGACGGTGCTTGCCCCGCCCATTCTCAGGTGAGGGGGGAGCGGAGTGTGTATGGAAGAATTATTACGACTTTAATCAAGAGCGTATATTTTCAGTTTGAGAGCAGGAGTAAATGTCTTTGCTCTTAAAACTTTATGTTTGTTCTCAAAGGAGAGCCATGGAGGAGAATCGTGAAAAGACTTGCACTGTTCACGAGTCTCAAACCACAAGTCCAAGTCAAGTCTCAAGTTTTTAGGGTCCAAGTGCAAGTCAAGTCGACGTCTCTAATAGTAGGAACTTAAGTGTGACTCAAGTCCAAGTTCGAGTCATGAGTCTCCATCTCTGCCACATTCAGACCAAATGTATTTTGAGCATCATGTCAAGTGCATCAGGTTCACATGTAAAGTCTATGGCGGCTGYGCATCTAGGGGCATCGAGTAACCTTGTGGCACATTTAGCGCAGCGAGTTTTGAAGTGGTGAGAGTTTTGAGTATTTGACGTGTGTGCGACGGGTTCAAAGCAGCCGACACTGGAGTTGAAAAATCTGAACTTTTGCTGCTCGATGTGATGCATCAACCAATCAGAAGAGAGTCTGCTCTGTGACGTAGTGGCACATTTTCTGACGGGACAGTTTCCTGAATGTCCACTAATCTGAGACAGTCATTATTCTGATCAAAAGCTGTTTTTATGAAAGTGGCAGCAATAGGCTTCCATAAAACTGACACCAATTTATGCTACATTTTATWAAAAAAGTAATTGTCCAACATTTTTATTTGAATGTTTAGCATTTGTTGAAGCATTAATTGTTTATGCGTGCTACTCTTTATTTTCTTTATTCATTATACCATTTTCAGTCTTCCACATTATAAGAAACATTAATCACATCAGATTAATTGCTATCTGAATACAACAGGTATAAACATGAATATCTGTGTTTGAATTTGATTAATAGTTTCCACTTGAATCTAAAAATCAACAAACAACTTTTAGAGAACAGGTAAAAATAATTTATAATATTAAAAATAAAGATTTAAATGGCAATAAAAATATTGCAGGTCTTAGTTCTTTTTATACCTGCTAAATAAACAATTTCTTTTGACATCATGACAAATTACAGCTGCATTTCTTGTTTCTGACTTAATCTTTAACTAGGTTTTTATTGGTACCTTCAGAACCAGAGAAGCTCAGTGRTATTTTGTTTGTGACAAAGATAATGACTTTTATCTTGAAGAGATCAAGAGGGCAACTGATTATCTTAGGAAATTTGTAACAGTAGAAAAACAAGAAAATGAGGATTTGTTATCGTTGTCGTGTTGTGAATCATGTCTTTTATCTAAAAGTAAAATCATTGCTCACTTTAAAGTCTGTATTTTATGTTTTTATGCTTTCTTCAGGTGTTTTGCTGTTCTTGCTCTTCCATAACAACTATTGTTTCCACCACACTTTTTGTTCTGACAGGATTAGGCAGAGGGAAAGAAGCGACTGCTTTTCACCTTCGGTGTTCGGCACTTTTTGTCTCATTGAGCAGTTTGACAAACTTTGAAGAGGCTGTCATGACTTTTTCACCATGAAAGATTTAGTTTTGTTGATATGATGTCCTGATGGGTAAATGAGATAATCGGCTCATTCATCCATTTTGCCCGTTTTTTTCTTGCCAGGTTTCAGGAGAACTGGAGTCTATCTCCATAAGAGGCGGTGTACACCATGGACTTGTCTCAAGTGTTTTACAGGGACACATGGAGACATACGAGACATTCTTTCACACTAGGGACATGTTAGAGTCCTCAATTCATATTTTAAACCACTAAAGTTAGAATGATTGTTTGACTCTTGAGTTATTTCCTGGTCAATTTTACCTTCAGCAGAAGGTTTTCTTGTGGTTTTAAATTCACAAAAGCCAACATTGAGAGTTTTAGAAACACTTAAACACCATCTTGGTTTGACTTGGGTTTTTTCTTCTTTACACTAAAAATTGTGGAAATGAGCATAGAGTTGATCAATTTGTCAAAAATAGACACATCTAAACGTGAATCATGTAAGGCTTACATAATTTGAATTGTTTATATTAAAGAGAATTTCTTCTTCATGCTTGAAGAATGGCTCTTACCATATCATACTTACCCCTCCTGTTGTSCTCGGATCAAAATGAACCCTACTAATTTGAATATCTTGCATTAAAACATCAAGCTTTATTTGCATTCCCTGTTTTTTCCAGTCCGGAAAGCACTAATTTCAATAACTATAAAATAGTCAGTATCCCTCAGAGATGGGAGACATCTGTGTGCTACTTGTATTTATTATAGATCCATCTGACCGTGGCTGCAGGATGTTGTACTGAAGCAAGATGAACAACAGAGAGCAGCAAAATCTCATTTATATGTCAGTATTTTTCTAAAGATTTTTGAATACAAAACAGAAAAAACAGTTTGTCATCTTTGACTGTACTGGAACAAATCATACACTCTTCATCATTATTTTTATCATGTTTGAAAACTCTAAATCCTAATCTATTTTATCAATGTTTTTTTCTGTTATATGCTTTATTTTGCTTTGCAGTTAGACTGCATAACACATCATGACGTTATCAGTCACTTGGACAGTTCACCTACACTGCAAATCACTAATATGCACCTTCATAGACATTCATTTTTGTACTGCATTATACGGTGTATATATGTATAGAAATGTATATGCATATGTGTTTATGTATACATGTATATGTGCACTAGCATATGTACATTATTATATATCACATGTGTGTATCGTGGGTTTATTTATTTATTTTTTGTTTGTTTTCTTTTATTTATCTTTCTTTATTCTTCTCACCCTCTCCTGTATTGAGCTGCAGTAATGTGCAAATTTCCCTATGGTGGGATCAATAAAGTTTTATTTTATCTTTTCTTATCTTTAGATGGT
>NW_013952468.1:528070-536850 GCF_001266775.1 Austrofundulus limnaeus
AGTCCAACAATCACTGCAGCATCACCAAAAAAAAAAAAAAAAACCCAACCTGACAGTCAGCTCAGGTTTTGTCTCTAAATCAATAAATATTTCAGCACAATATTTTCCTGACAACATTTCCCGAACCACCTGTGACGTAACGACCTGCACGAACCGAGCCCGGAAGTTACCAGCTCGCATTAATTAGTGATTGGGTCCGTCCTCCTATAAAAAGGAGGCGCGCGCATCGCTGCGCCCTGTACCCAGCGCGAGCAGAGATGAGCTACGGGTCTGAAGTCTTCTCCTCCTCCTCCTACCGGAGGGTCTTCGGGGATTCTCCCCGCTACTCGGCCTCTCCGTCGCGCGCAGCGATGAGCGTCTCCTCCCGGGGAGGGTACCGCTCCACCTCGCTGTCCCGAGCCGGGGCTCCGTCCCTGGGCTCGTACAGCAAAAAGTCCGGCCGCTCCTTCTCCATGCCGCTGGAGACGTTCGACCTGACCCAGAGCACCGTCCTCAACAACGAGTACAAGATCATCCGCACCAATGAGAAGGAGCAGATGCAGGGTCTCAACGACCGCTTCGCCATGTTCATCGAGAAGGTGCGCAACTTGGAGCAGCACAACAAAGTCCTGGAGACCGAGCTGCTCGCGCTGCGCCAGCGGCAGGCGGAGCCGTCCCGCCTGGCCGAGCTCTACCAGCAGGAGATCCGAGAGCTGCGCTCTCAGCTGGAGGAGCTGAACGGGGAGAAGTCCCAGCTGCTCATCGAGAGGGACAACATCGACGACGACCTGCAGAAGCTCAGGGCCAAGTACGAGGAGGAGTTCCGCGCGCGCGAGGAAGCGGAGGCCACCCTCAAGGCTTTCAAGAAGGACGTGGACGACGCCACCATGGTGCGCCTGGACCTGGAGAAGAAGGTCGAGTCGCTCCTGGACGAGATCAACTTCCTCCGGAAGGTCCACGAGGAGGAGGTGGCCGAGCTGACCGACATGATCCAGGCCGCCCAGGTGTCCGTGGAGATGGAGGTCTCCAAGCCGGACCTCACCTCCGCGCTCAAGGAGATCCGCGGCCAGTACGAGTCCATGGCCTCCAAGAACCTGCAGTCCGCCGAGGAGTGGTACAAGAGCAAGTTCGCGGACCTGTCCGAGCAGGCCACACGGAGCACCGAGGCCATCCGGGCCAGCAGGGAGGAGGTGAACGAGTTCAGGAGGCAGCTGCAGTCCAAGACCATCGAGATCGAGAGTCTGAGGGGAACCAACGAGTCTCTGGAGAAGCAGCTCCGGGAGATGGAGGACAGGCACAACATGGAGATTGTGGGCTACCAGGTAAATTTAACTCTTTTTAATTTACTCACTGAAAATTCACATCAGCCTCAGTTATTTTAAACTGAAATGAACTGATGATCAGCTGCAGCAGCTGGGGCTCTGTCCATGGTGCTGAAACACTCCCCTGAGAGAAAACACTGCGCTGCAGCTGACAACGCCCACAGGATGAATACAAACAATGTAAATGAGTCATTTCAACCTGCGGATGCTCTTCATCAAACCTCTTGGACAGAAAAATGCCTGAACTCAAACATTTAAACTGATTTTATTGTAAAATAATTGAATTCTTTGCTGTCAAAAGATCATGTGTAACTTTGAGATGATAAACCCTCAGTGCTGTTCCCCCAGGAGAACATGGCCGAGCTGGAACACGAGCTGCGGACCACCAAGAGTGAGATGGCACGGCACCTGAGGGAGTATCAGGACCTGCTGAATGTCAAAATGGCGCTGGATATTGAAATCGCAGCATACAGGTGAGGTCATAAGCTCAGCAGTGCCTCCCTTCACACATGACTCCCTCTGAACCGTTTCCCCTTTTCCGCAGGAAACTGCTGGAAGGAGAGGAGACCCGCATCGGGACGGGCATCGCCTACCCCAGCCCTTCCATGAGCGTCGGCCCCGGCCAGGGCTACAGCTACCAGTCCCGCGTTTTCACCAGCTCGGGCAAGAGCGCCAAGAAGGAGGGCAAAGAGGAGGAGCCGCAGCAGAACAAAGCCGGCAGCAAAGTGTCCCAGCGGGAGGTCTTCGAGGAGACGGTGGTCTCCACGAAGAAGATGGAGAAGCAGCAGGAAGACGTCACTCAGAAAAACTAAAGGTGTCAAACCTCTCCGCACCCACTTCAAAAACCACTTTAGGTGTGCTGGACGTCTGCAAATGATTTGAGTGAAGGATCTACAGGTTTGGTTTTTAATGGAATCATTACATCCCCTCATCCTCACAGATAGAAATCCATTATATTCATTACACCATCAATAAAATAAACAGTACATTTCTGTCTTTTTCACAACTCGTTCTTAAATAAGTCACTTCAGTAGATTATGTGCAAACAACAATAATCTTCTGGTCTTTCTCAATAATGTTGCATCAATCTGTAGGACCGACACGTAGATCTGCATCTCTGTCACAAGCAGTGAGTTTGTCTCAACGTGTTCTAAAAAAAAGTGTTTCAGAGCATCGTGGTGCACATTTACACATAAAAATAGATCTAAAACAAACCGGCTAGACAGATTTGTTTGATCACCGACAGATCTGGAAGGAAATACACTCTCTTCACTGCAAATAAAAAGCAAAATCTCAAAGTTCTTGTTTTAATTCTAAAAATTGAATCTCATTTGCACATTTTTTTTTCAAGCAGTCTGATCAGATCTGTAGGACAATTAACAGCCTCGAAGCAGTTTCGCCTTTTTTTTTGTTTAACTCTTTTTCATGACATCATCTTTATTTGTTAATACCACTTAAAGCAAACATTTAAAAAGAAAAATCCCATCATGATTTTTAGAAATGTTCTGCATGGATAGAGCTCATCTGTTCAGTCAAGACGATTTAAGAATCATTAGGTACTGTACACTCAAAACAGTTTAATTTGATTTTATATTCCAGCACAAATCGTCTGTTCTTAATGTGAATATAAATAAGAATGCTCGTCTCTGCAGAACATAAATAGAAACAGGAGCTGATTAAGTTTGCACAAGAGCCTATAGAGACATGAACGCTGAAATTTGTACTAAAACGATGCCAAACTGCAGCTGAGATGAGTTTTTAACGGTTCCATATGGAATGATAAATGATCCTTCAGCACAAATGCATGAGATTCTGTAGGATTCATTTATCAAAGCACATTTAAACCCCATATCATGACAGAAACTGAGTCAAAGTTTAAAACTGTGGCCATGACTGGACAAAATGTCTGTTGTAGTAACGACCTCGCTGCTCCTGAACGTGAAGCTTTTCTCTTAGATTTATTTATTTCTCTGCTTGTGCACTGCCGGTTCCAACACAGCTATCTCACCCTCTCGCTCCCGGTCGTGGCGATTAATGCCTCGACCAACTGCGCACTCGCACTACAAATAGAAACAAAATCACTTCTGATTGTACAGCTCGCTGCTCTGGATTTGGTTGTCTTAGCTGAAGCTTAACGGCGAAGTGTCTTAGTACTGTACCGCGCGTGTTTGTGTCTTTACACAGTGGCCTATTATACCTGGAGTCATAGAACGAAAAGGCAACAAATCTCCCCGATGAGCATTTTGGTTCATGGAATCTTGAGTTCCAGTGTGAATCAGAACAATTCAAACATCTCGGAAGGATGCTGTTGGCGTTTTATATTTTCACATGAATGCAACAAACGAATGTTTCATGTTTTGCAAAGGTTAAGCCTGTAGCCTTACACCGTGAAACCAAAAACATCACTACTGCAGCACTGCCAAACTTTTCTAAATGCACATTTGTGGAAAGATTTTTTTTCAGGTAAAAATAAAGGAACTGTCACCAATTCATAATCTACAATCAATATTTAACCGTACTGTAGAATAATTACTGTAGGACGTAAAATGCCTTAAAACACCAGCAGCTTCTGGTCATGTGTTAGATGTGGGGTGTTAGAGCTTTATTAGTGTTAATTCTAGTTATCATGATATGTAAACCATAGGGAATGAATGTAGTTGACATGCTCTTCTCTTTAATGTGACAACTTGTGTACTGCTGTATGACACCATATCAATAAAAACTTGATTTAACTGGGGCTGCACACTGTTTCTTTGTGTCTTTTTACACAAATTTGACTTGAAAAACGCTTGTTTAGCCCTTTGTGTCCTTTGCTTGATTTATTGAAAATCACTGAACTAAAGCACAGCTGAGACGGTTTTAACTTTGGCATTTAAATAGTAATTTGACTCCACTGCACTGTAGCTATATCCATAATCTGTTAGTACATAATTGAAGGTACTGTGTAAATGTGACGTTATTAATAAATTATTCATTTTGTAAATATGTAATGCAGTGTTGCTGGTTAAATTAAGATTATTCATTCAGACAAGTAGTCCATTATTTAAAGCTAAAAGTCCACTCAGATCATCTTAATTAAAAACGATGAAGTTGCTGTTTTTCCTCAAACCTCAAAATTCCCTTTACGCACGACTGCATGCAAGATGTCACGCACAGAGTACGTGTTGTGAATAACTCTCGGCTACATTAAGACTGAGTTCAACATCTGTAAATTTGCCTGAGTTATGTTTTGATTTTATTTTTAACTAACATCAAATAGCAGCGGTGGCCATCTTGACTTAGATTGGCTTCAAAAGTTAATGAGTTGTAGGTCTAATTAAGACACATCTGATGGTTCATGAGATATTTTGCTAACAGACAGACTTAGTTGACTTTAAATGGTTAAGAGTGAAATTTTAAACAAAGATGGAGCAGGTAATATGTTGAGGGTCTGTCTCTGCAATACCACACCTAATTTTGGTTTGATATCTGTAAAGTTCCTGTAAAATTTCCAGATTTATTTATATTTCTGTCTTTTTCTGATTCATTTGGTTGTGGCGACCATCTGCTTCAGAGGGTGATCAGTTGCAGAGGCTCACAGTCAGCGGTTGTTTCCTGAAAGTCCAATTAAAACCCACAGACTGTGAAGACTGTCCTTGACCAGTTCACATCAGACAGCTGTGTCTCTTTGACCTATTTTCTTTTTCTTTTCCGTCACACAGCAGTGATGGATTACCTGCACTGACCTTGATATCACAACTCCTGGTCCACATTCAGCCCCAAACCCTAAGATGTTGGTCCTGGTGGGCCGACTGTTATTATTCCATCTCCTGCCCAGCAGCTGGGTGGGACAGGCGTGCAGCTGCGTGTGTGCGTGATGCAGATTGCAGTTCTTCAATGATTTATACCCCTGCAGTGCCGCTGAGTGGAAGGTGTGGCCCTGATGTGAGATGTCACAGTAAAAGCTCTGTTATGAAATCAGCCTTTCTGTTACAGCTTCAAACCTGCAGAGTGCTTGAACTTTCTTTTTCTTTTCTCCTCGATTAAAAGTTTTACTCCTCTTCCGCTTTACGACCACAGGAAGTCCTCGTACAAGGCTGTGCATAAATCACAGTCCTGTCGTCTGACTGGTCGTTTACTACAACTGCTGGAATAAATCCGTCACTGAACTGTTTGTGTCATCCTTTATGGTTTAGGAAGCAAGAAAAGAAACAGAGCTTACAATATTCAGAAAACATATATATTATAGTATTATACACTCTTTCCTGTGAAATTTGATTTGGGGATGAGTGAGTGATTTTATTTAAAATATGTGTAGCTTTTTTTTTTTTTTTTTGCAGAATCCCACAAAATATTTTCCCCACATTATTGCAGTATGGTTTGTGGGCGGAGCCTGATCTAATCCTTATAGGTGATCAATCAGAGTCTGCGTACAGTCACAGCTACATTCTCCCTCAGATGTTTTTCATTGTAATGGTAAAACAGTGTTGTTCTGACACAGTGCTAATCTTTTGTTTTTACGACCTGCTCATAACAATCTTATAGAACAAAAATAAAATGTGTTCAGGCAGAAGCCCGGTTTATGTTCCGTCCACTGAAATAAATGTCTGTGGGGTTTTGACAGTGTAAGAAATTAGGCGGCAGACCACAGCTGTAAATTTTACCTTTTTGGTTGAGGTCTGCAGCTCCAAGCTATTCATCTTCACTTGACCAATGGGGTGTCTGAATAAATGTCTGTGATCGCTCTCAGGAACAAAAATCCTCCCAGAAAGCAAAAACAATAGAAAATGTTATTCAATTTGCAAAAGAAAATTTGATATTAATCTGCTTTGAGTTGAATTAAATGATCGATTTATTACAAGCTAGGAACAACCAAATGGGAGAAAATCCATTCATGTCCATCTTAATATTTCTAAGCTGAGATGTTGCACAAATGGTTAATGTTCTTATAATTTGACCAAATATGTGACAGATTTAGGTTAAAGTCAGAATCTCACTGGACTGCCGTTGTTCAATACCTTGAAACTCTCTCTGCTGGGTTAAATCTTTGCATGAGCTGCAGAAGATTACAGTCATTTGAACTTGTTTAAAATAATGCAAAAATAATTTCCTTTAAAGAAATACCGCATCTCGAACTTGTCTCAAACCACTCTYAGTGTGTCTTGAGCTCTCCTGTGACACAAAACATCTGAGGCTACAGCTCCGAACGTCTGAAAACAGTTATTCAAAAAAATTGACCCATATCTATAGCTTCTTTTAAAAGTGTTTTCTGGTCGATTAAATCATTAAAGGGGGAATATCCTGCAAAATCCACTTTTTTAAATGTTAAATTTTGTTGTGTACTTGGAGTCTCTAGTGCAGAAAATTTGAATGTTTTTTTTTCTGGTGCTGCAAACATCTTTATATTGTGTGTTTGGATCATGTTTTCCAATTACTTCAGTTTTCTCTATTCTCTATTATGTTTTCTGAACTATGACATCACAGTTTTTGCAACAGAACTGCCAAATAATGTCAGGTCTTCAAAGAGACAGCCTCAAAACGAGTTGATCCAAGACACACCTCAGAAAAAAGGTGAAAGAGGGGCTTGTGGAGTTACAATAAGGAGGAATTCAGACCAAAGCATTGTAGTTCTACTTTACACAGACCCTAAATTAATAATTTAAATGTAAAAAAGAAGGMTTTAAARGCAGGAYATGTCTCCTTTAACGTGGGGACAGCTGCTAAGGTGGGTATAAAATGGCTGAGGCATGTTGACAAGAAAATTTTGTGCTGAAGGTTCTGTTTTGCAAGCTTTTTTAATGAGTGAGATATGGGGATTAGACTTAACTTGCAATCTTTTCTCTGTTTTTTTTTTCACCACAGGCGGTGAGGTTTTATTATTAGCAACATATTACAATTTGATTCAGTCAGATATGCCTATCTAAGAGTTAAATGGATAAACAAAGGGTTAAGCTGTGAGATTCAGTTGCCTTAGCATCTGTTGCTGGTGTCTTGCTGAGCTGCAGCAGCCTTGGGGAGTGTGCGCTCTGAGTCTGTGGAGACACACTGTTTGCAGTTTGCTCAGACAATTTAAAGAGACAAAACTCTGCAGAGCACCCAGGTTTAAAAGAAGGAATAAGGAGACAAAAAACAAGCAAAAAGCAAAAAGCAATGGCACATTAGGAAGATGATTTTTAATTTAAAAAATAAAAAAAATAGGTACAATTATGTTTAAAACAATGATTTTCTGAAGGGAGCTGAATTTTCATCTTGTATTTTTTGCACAAATGGACAAAATCCACCTGCTTTCTGGTAAAAAATTGAAAATGCTGAATCATTTTGAGGAAGGGCCTGAGCATGACGTGGCGTTCACTCTCAGTGAACAGCACAGTGGTAGTGTGATTTTTTTTTTCACTCGGTGCTAATAATAGCTAAGTCACAGCCAGCTGAGCCAGACAGGCAGGCAGAGGAAAGGAGTTATTTATCCCTGAACAAAGGGGAAAGCTGCAGACCTCACTGACCTTTTTGGAAAGATAAATGAGGACGTGTTCAACCTGAGAAATATAATTACTATAGCTGATAAGTGAGATTGGCCTTTGTTTTCCAAATGTTCTCTGAAATTTTCATTTTAGAGTAAAGATTTAATGTAATGCACAAATATAATTTAGTGAAATATTTTATCTTTAAACTGATGTTTGTCCAGATTTAACACTTCACTACATTACCAACAAACCAGAAACTAAAGGTAATTTTCACATAATGTTAGGGGTTTTCTTTCTTATTCAGAGGGTGATTCAATGCTTCTCTTGGTATCCCAAAAATAAAGTGACAGAAAAGGAAACTTGAATAATTAAAGAGCAGTTATTTCTGGGTTTCAGCTGGGTGGCTGAAGAGGAAAGTGAAGGTAGTTTGAGGAGGTTTCAGAAGGAACAAAAAAACACTAAAACTAAGGAAAATAAAGTTGTCAGTCTTGTCTTATATAGAAGTTAAAAACAGACTTCTTTATTTTTTACACTCTTATAATACATGTCTCTAAAGATCCCAGTGTATGTCATGCTCAGTGGAGGACAGAGAGTTGTCTTCTTGCACTACTTCAGCTGAAACCTCCTGAGTTTTATCCAGTTCGCACATCATGACACAGCAGTTTGAGAAACAACAAATCAATCCAGGAAACTGAAATCAAACCAAAGATTTTCCTGAGTTTGACAAACCAAATAAATGCTGGTTTTCTCATGGGTAGAAATTTGACAGATCACATCAAATCCAACACACTGAATCTTCAGCTGAAATCCTGATAAAAGTGAGTTTATCCCTTTTTATTTCCCTTGTGACAATACAGCGGATAAAATAAGTATTGAACACGTCAACATTTTTCTCAGTAAATATATTACTAGAGGTGCTAATGACATGAAATTTTCACCAGATGTCGGTAACAACCCAAGTGCTCCATATTGTACATACAAAGAAATCAAACCATAAATGTCCAGAAATGAAGTTATTTGTAATAATGTGGAATGGCAC
>NW_013952468.1:536868-540122 GCF_001266775.1 Austrofundulus limnaeus
GTGCCATTCCACATTATTACAAATAACTTCATTTCTGGACATTTATGGTTTGATTTCTTTGTATGTACAATATGGAGCACTTGGGTTGTTACCGACATCTGGTGAAAATTTCATGTCATTAGCACCTCTAGTAATATATTTACTGAGAAAAATGTTGACGTGTTCAATACTTATTTTACCCGCTGTAAGTCAAAATGTCATCAGTTGATGAACTTAAGAGCTGCAGACACTTTCTCTGGACGTGTTACCAAAATAAAGTACCCAAAAATCAAGGATTCATAGTGTTATATGGACAGGTTTGCCTGGATATAATTAGGTCAGAACAGTGGAAGTTAATTTCCTGTGCAGCTGAACAGGTGTGAAACCAGGAGGTCAGACGAAAAACGTTTTAGTCATAAATCTTTAACAGGATATTACTGCTGTGGCAGAATCCTCAAGGTCTTAATGACGGTTCAGTTATCAGTGAAAAGTCAGCATCTGTGTCTGTGTAAAGATTAATGTTCAAACAGACGTGACGATAATTCTTACCTAAAGTTTAACAACTTTTTCCCTTAATTCTGGAAGAAGAGGTTAAAAATGTCAGATCTTTGTATATATTAAAGAGAATGATACAATCTAGTATTCTGAAGAAATATAGAGAAGTAAAAGTGAATTCATGCAAATTGTTGTTTGAGTTGGTGTTTTAAATTGTTTTTAGTTTTTTGTGTGTTTTCAGTTGTTTTGATTTTTGTTGTAGTTTATTTTTCTTTTGAACATATTTTGGGTATAAAAAGGGGCAGATATTATAAGATTTATTCTTCTTCTGCTGCCTTTCACTTTATTTGATTTTACTTTGATTGCATGTTTTTTTTGTTATTTTATGTTACAAATGAAATGAATAAATTTCTGAAAAAAAATTCCATCCATCAGTCCGTTTGAGTTACTTTACAAAAGACTGGAAAATGTAGTTGGGGTGGCACGGTGGTTCAGTGGGTAGGGCAGATACCTCTCAGCAAGAAGGTCACTGGATCAAATCCTGGTCCAGGGACCTTTCTGGGTTGAGGTTGCATGTTCTCTCCATGCTTGTTCTCCATGTACTCCGGCTTCCTCCTACACACCAAAAACATTTAACCAGTAAAGCTAAATTGTCCAGGTGAGTGAGAGAGTGAATGGTTCATCTCTATGTGTGTGGCCCTGTGATGGACGTGCGAACAGTCCAGGGTGTACCCTGCCCCTCGCACTGGGACTGCTGGATATGGGCACCCGTGATTCTGAGAGGTACAATCAGGTATAATGGATGAAAAATATGTAGATTTTATCTGCTGCAAGTCAAACTGCTCAATATTTATTTATCTTTTTTAACTCTTTGCAAAAAATATTGAGATTTCTTCAGTTCATTCAAAATAATTGTCTGAACTCTACTTTTTATGCTAATGATATTGTTTCTGTTAGCTTTGAGCAACTTGTTTTAGCTTGAAGCACTTGTTTTGCTACTTTCAGCTTTCAATAATGATTGTTCTAATTTTAGCTTTTAGTTATTGTTATGTTATTGTTAGCATTTAGCTACCATTTTACTCATTTTAGTTCTGTTCTCATAGTTATAGTGTCATCCGTGTAGTTTGAACTTCTTCAGTAAATTTCAGCTCATACTTTTTCACATCACGTCATGTTTTTATTAAGATAAAATTCAGACCTGAGTGTGTTTTTGTGTSTTTTGTTTCATGGCTGCTCATCTAAATGCAAATGATGTTCACAGGGTTTAAAAAGCATGAAGGTCAGCCTGCTTTGATACGTCCGCCTGAAAAACAAAAAGGCAAACAGAAAATTGCTTCAGAGACATTGAAGAGTGATGTATGTGTTACTTAATGGGTCGAGTGAAGGTTCAAGAAAATCAATCAGAATTTGAGACCGTTCGGTTTGCTRAAATGACTTTTGTCATTTGAACTCCTGAAAATCAGAAAATTGTACTAAAATGTTGGTACCAAAATATTTTTTTACAATCATAAACCATATTTGAAATTATTTACCCTCATAATCAATTTAAGGGTGAAGATTCTGCCAGATTTTGTTGCCTTTCCTCCCCGCCCTGCTTCGTTTGAAMCTTTATGTGAGGTAGTGGGTGTTAGGGGAACAATGCTGTCATCACCTGACCCCCACAAGCTGAAATGGCTTCGAAAAACCCACTTCCAGCCTTGAAGCCTGAAGAAAATGACATGATTAGCGCCGGACTGCTGCTGTGTGTTTTCCCTGGAAGTGAGTCGTTCCCTCTGAAGTGAAGTCACGGCTGCGGAGCAGGGTAATTACCAGACATAATTCAAACCCTGAACGTTGACAGGGCAGCAGAAAATGATCTTGTGAGGTTGTGATTTCCCAAGTCGTCGATCCATGAAGAGGGAAACGATGAGCTGACGTTAACGGAGCCATCGTTCTCCTGTAATGGTCTTTGTCCTYTCCAAGCCAGTCATAACACGTGTCAACAAAATGGTGATTCACTTTAATCAAATAGCATCGCTGTCTCGCTGACTGAGAGAGAAACCTTTCAGACGGGTGTTGTTAACTCGAGCAGATTCAGTTTGTTGTGGCGGTGTCGCTCAGATGTGAGAAATAAAAYGGCACTTCTCAGAAATGGGTGGGCAAGCCACTTAAATCTTGTTTATGCCTTTAATTTCATGGTAAATTGGAGGAGTTCACACCAATCACTGAGAAATATCCCAAACACCAACTCTCCTGCTGGTTTTCATGAGATCATCTGAAGACGAGAAAGAAGCATTATAACCATTTTAATTAAACATTTCAAATAATATCATCAAAATTGAACTCTCACGTGTTAGTTGTCAGAGTGTATGACTCTCAGCTACTCCCACACCAAATTTCACATCATTTCCTGTAAAACTGACTGAGACAGTTATTTTTGTGCTAAAGTTGCTTAGATGTGATGACTATCTTGACCCAAGATCACTTAAAAAGAGGTTCATTGAAATTTGTTTAATAGTTGACCAGATATTTTACTGACACAAACACACACTTACAAAGATGTGTAGTGGCAGACGATGACCACAACAGTAATTTTTTTGTGTTAAATATTTCTACATTTTTCTCTCTCTACACTTTTTCTGCACAAATTCTGCACAGCTGCAGTTTATAAATCCATCAGAGACCATTTAAATCCACAAACTTATCATCAGAACCAGCACTTAACTTCCTGACGATGAAAAGCTTGGGTTCATGTGTGTGTGTGTGTGTGTGTGTGTGTGTGTGTGTGTGTGTGTGTGTGT
>NW_013952468.1:541577-545000 GCF_001266775.1 Austrofundulus limnaeus
GTGTGTGTGTGTGTGTGTGTGTGTGTGTGTGTGTGTGTGTGTGTGTGTGTGTGTGTGTGTGTTTGTTTGCCCTTCTCATCTCCACCTTCATCTCCCAAAGTGCTGACTGGGCTCATTTCCCCTCCTCCTGGCGCTCTGCCCAGAGGCTGATATAATGTGTCACTCTGCACACATAAACAGATATTGATCAGGCAGAAAACAGCAAAAGCATTCCATTATGTTGGCATGAGCGTATTTCAAAACGTCGATGCCCTGCGAGCCCGCGGGACCTCAGGCTGAAGACTCATTCAGACCGGTTCCTGACAAGTTAAACTGGTTAAATATTTCTCAGCCACCGTGGAGGAGATGCAGAACAAAGCATCCGTGCATCTGTGCAGTTGTATGTGTGGAGAACAAATCCTGTGTGTGCGTGTGTGTCACTGAAGGACAGCAAATCAATAGGGTCACACCCCATAATGAGAGAGCAGATCGATGAAGCGGCTTTTAATTGGAAAGCCATTTACAGATGTGTTGTTGGGTTTTTATGCAGGAGGGAGACGAGCAATCGTGCATTTGTCAAAATCAAAAGCTCTCATGAGATGAGGGTTTGAGAGGTAGCTGCGTGCTCCTGACCATCCATATAAATAAATGAAACAATTACCTAATTCATTCCTGAACTTGGAGCTTTGTCAGTGGTCAGTGCCACCGTCTCATAATCCAGAGGCTGCAGGTTTGAGCCCAAGTTGAGTCAGAAAGTCGGGAAACAACTGACAAACTTTTGTGTGGCCTTGCTCGCTGCGTCAACCCCTGCAGAAAGGAACAGCCTGAAGAAAAACAACACTCTTAATTGCCAGTCTTTGACTTTATAGCTGCTCTGTAAAATTAAAAATGCCTCATTTTCACTCAGGATGCATAGCAGGTGACAATCTGATGTAAATAATATTTAAGTTTGTGTTAAAATACAAACACCAACTGTAATTAGATCATGAAAACAAAACTTATTTTTAACAGCTCGTATCATTTTAAAGTTACAGGTGAGTGGGTGGATTATGTATTTTCCAGACACATTAAGTTCTATAACTATGTTACCTTCAGTTCTTATAAAAAATGCTGTATTTATCATAAATAAATCTAAACACCTTCAAATTGGCCTCTGTCTCTTTAAGAAGCTCCTGCCATTTCTGACACTCCGACTTTAGCACATCTTCACAACAATGCTTGAAGGAAGGGGTGCTCTGTGGGGTTGCAGGCTGAGCTCTAAGGAGGAGCTTTGAAGAAATAGGCGGAGCTTTGTAGCAGCGAGTATGCAGCTCCACATGGCCACAAGAGATCCAAGGATTTCTCCAACATGTAAGTAGGAGTCAAAGCAACACTCTGAGTATGTTTTTGATGAGGAAATGACATTATAACATGACACAAAGCACAAAAGGTTGATTTTGCATTATAACACCCCCCCCCCCTCCAAAAAAAATGCTCCACATTATTTGTGATTTCCAGTTTATTCTGTTGATGGTGTTCAAGTTGCAAGTAGCATCCTATTTTCCAGGATATGCAAATTTGCACATATGTGAAATTTACATGTGTGACATCTGTGCGTTTCTGCTGTTTCCAGTTTGACTCGGAGCCACTTGGTGTCCGTCTGGTGTTTTTTTGTTTTGTTTTGTTTTTTGTTTGCAGACGTTGGTCACTCTCCAAGGACAGTGGCATCATCCTTCACACCCTCCCCTCCCGGTGACATCAAACGGTTACAAAAGAAGATCTGGTCCACCCCCTTCTGTGTCTCTCACACACACAGAAACACACACACACACACACACACACACACACACACACAACTCAAGCAGAACAAAGACCTTCACAATAAGTGCATTTAGCTTAGTGCATGTTTGACTGAAATAAGAATTACTTTATGGCTGCAGCTGAATGAAATTCAGCAGAGGCTTTTAAATGAGGGATTCTCTGATAACAGAAAATGAAAATGTGCTCCTGGTTGCTGAGGCTTACAGACCTGATTAGGATTTAGGTAAGGTGCCACTGAGAGATCTCATGAATTAACTAAAGGTCACTATCTACGGGGGGAGGGATCTTTATCAGCCAATTTGACCCGAATGTCCTGGGAGGGGAAAAAAAATCCTGCCAACAGGGGCATACGCGATGCAAGGAGGGCTGTGATAATCCAATAAATTATTCCAAGTCATCAGAGGACAGTGTGGAGCTTTAGAAGAAATGTAAAAGAAAAAAAATCTTCTAAGATTCTTTTTTTATTCATGTTCTCACACAGAGGAAACTAACAAAGCAGCATTACTGATCCTTCAGCTTTACTGCAAAACAAGTAGAAAGAAATGCAACAAACTTCAAATGATATCAACGTTTGTAAAAAAAAAAACTAAGTTATTTGAGTTATTTGTCACTGATCAGGACATTTTTACCTGATAGGACTGGTCCTGTTCTTTGTCTCTGACCCTGTTTGTGGTGTTCATGGACAGGATCTCATAGAGCTGTTGAGAAGAGAATGTCAGGTTTGGGAATCTCAAAGTTTCATCTCTGCTCTGCTTCTGTTGGCGTTGAGTCATGACCTTCAGCGTGCACTGGGCTGGTTTGAAGCCAAGAAGTGACCGGGATGAAGGTCATCTCCTCTAAATTTGAGGACGTGGCTCTCTCTCTGGGTCAGAAATAGGTTTTTACCTCATTTGGAGAAGTCTGTGTGAGTCTTGTTCACATGTGACGGTGTTCATTAATAATGGTGTTGCTTTAGTCAGTTGAGAGGTGAAGATCTATGCTCCAACCCTCATCTGTGGTCATTAGGTTGGATCAAGACTGAAAGAGTAGATCTCAGACAGAAGCATCTACAATGAGCCTTCACTGGATGGCCAGGTTAAGCCTTAGATATAAGGTGAGGAGCTTCACCATTGTAAGAGCTTCTGCTCCTCCACATCATCAGCTGGGTTCAGGAGTCTGATCAGGGTGTGTCCTGTGTGGCTTCCTTTACAGGTTTTACACTTAAATCTGATCCAGAACCACCTGGAATGAGCACAACTTGCATGGATGGATGGATGGATGGATGGATGGATGGATGTATGGAAGGATGGATGTATGTATGTATGTATGTATGGATGGATGTATGGATGGATGGATGGATGGATGTATGGAAGGATGGATGTATGTATGTATGTATGTATGGATGGATGTATGGATGGATGGATGGATGGATGGATGGATGGATGGATGGATGGATGGCTGAAAGGATTAATGGATGGACGGATAGATGGATGGATGGATGGATGGATGGATGGATGGATGGATGGATGGATGGATGGATGGATGGCTGAAAGGATTAATGGATGGACGGATAGATGGATGGATGGATGGATGGATGGATGGATGGATGGATGGATGGATGGATGAAAGGATTAATGGATGGATGGATGGATGGATGGATGGATG
>NW_013952468.1:545285-549699 GCF_001266775.1 Austrofundulus limnaeus
ATTTTACTGTTTAAAAAAATGCATATTATTTGTTTTTCCTTTTACTTGTACATGCATTTGTGTCTCTTAGTTATATTCATTTTTTTTAATTTATACCTTTCTTTTTATTTCGCTTGTTTCTTTTTACATTTCTGTCTCCTGTATTTACATTACTTTATGCATTTCTGCCTCTTTATGTAAATAAGGTGGGTGGGCCTTCTTGGGTCAACTCCTCTCCTATTGGTCAAAAGACAGGAAGGAGCAGGATCCATGTGCAGATTTACTGTGCATGCTTGGGCTGCCTTAGTTTAGCTTAAAGTTTAGTTTAAAACAAAGGCAAGAATGAAAACATTTACTGTGCCTTTGTTTTTAACTAAACTTTAAGCTTTACACTTAAATTAAAGCTTAAATTATGTTCTTAAATATATAATTTATTGGAACTAAGCTGGAAAAACAAATATGAAGGTCAATTAAATTATGAAACATGTGATAAAGTTCTCTTTTTTAATTTAATTGGTTCATTTATGGTGTATTTTTTAATTTATTGGTCCAATTATATATTTCTGCTTTATTTCTAATTATGTCAGTTTGGATCCTCCATACAGTGCAGACTGGAGTGGCCGAACTAAAAAAGAAAAAAGGCCTACATAGCAGATTTGCTTTTTTACAGAAATATGTTTGAAGAGATTTATTTTTAGCTTTGTTTTGGAGCGATAGTTTGTCGAATCAATGCAGGCCTCGTTAAAAAAAAAACTCCCTTTAATCTGATTGTGTTGACAGGTTTAGATGGCCACATCATGAGTAATCAGCAGCTTTGTGCAGGATTACGTCACGAAAACTGGTCCAAAGTTCAGTTCACACAGGTCGAAACCAAGTCTCTGATCAGCCGCAGTGCACTTTTGAAGCTTTCTTTCAACCATTTGTACAAGTCATGTTGTAAACAGTGCTGTGGAGTATTCTGCAGCTTTGGTGCTAAAGCCATCTGGTCTGTATGGATTATTGAAGATTAGTTCAACAATTTGTTTTTCTTTTCAGCTTCTTGCCAAAAGAGAGATGAAAACTGGGTAACAGCTCTGCAGAGCGGCAGCCACCACTCGTGTAAAAGCAGCTGAACAGAAAACTGCGTGATAGAGCCAACTCTCCAGTTRGGGTTGGTGCTGAATAATGCAGGCTCCCCATATTCTCGTCCTCCAACGTGGGGATCTCTGCTGCCACACCCATCATTCCACTTGGGTGGGCACAAGATGCATTTCTGCACCAACAAAAGCTCATTCCTGGAAAAGGAAGAATTCAGCTTCTGCAAGGTCAGAGATGAGAGGATGTGGAAAATGATGCAACCGTGCAGATTTGAAGGGATTATTGTTGTCTAAAGATGGATTTCATTTCTTGAAATTGATAAAAGTGTCTAAAATTTAAGGTTTTGCGATACACTAAAAGGGTTTCAGTGGCAGAAAAACTGAATTAAACACATTCTTTAATCATCTCACCTCTTTAGACTGATTAAAGCATGAAGAAGCTGCTTTTCTGTAACCTGCTCTCATCACACCTTCCTTCGTGTCACCTCTCACATTCACACTTCCATCCTTTTCAAGCTCACATCCTCAGAGTTTGACGTTCCAGGCTTTCTGAGTTTTTTGCTGCTCTCTTCCCCCCGCCCGTCCCTTACTGCCTCCCACCACCGCCCTTTTCCCCCTCTCTTTTGTCTCCTTTCATCCTCCCTTCTCTTCCTCTCTCAG
Source organism: Austrofundulus limnaeus (assembly GCF_001266775.1). Lineage (NCBI taxonomy): Eukaryota > Metazoa > Chordata > Actinopteri > Cyprinodontiformes > Rivulidae > Austrofundulus > Austrofundulus limnaeus. The sequence continues at coordinate 547,001 of NW_013952468.1, forward strand.
GGCTGTTTCTGCCTCTTCTGAGAGTTGCACCTCATGAATTATGTATTTGTGCATCTCAGTGGGTGGGGGGTGTGGGGGGGGGCTGCAATGACCCTTTGAGCAGACAGGTAAGTTCACAAGTCGAAATGGGTGTTTCCTTGTAACAAACCCATGAAGAAATAACAAAGCTGATGTTAAAGATGGGGTTAAAAATGCTAAATTATACCTTTAATAATCAAAATAATTTAAAACATGTTAACATTTTTTACTTGCGTAAATAGAGAAATCATTTTCAGCATAAACTGCACTAATAATAATAATAAAAGCAGAAATTGGCACAACCGATTCAGTACTGCGACACAAACAGACTGCAGGTTTCCTTTCTGAGTGCGTTTCTTTTTTTTTTTTTTTACTCTTTTTAATTATTCTCTGCTTTAAGTCATGATAAAGCATCAGTCTAATTCCTCGCTTCACAGAACCTGCACATAAGTCTTCTAGGTTCTAATTAGCACATCAAACCTGCCCTCAGTTTGTACAGCAGGTGTAGCAGGGGACATAACGTCTGCTTCATATGCTTTAATTTCCATCCCTGCTGTGTTTGTGCCACTTAAATAGGAGCTTTATGATAAAAGAGCACAACAGTAAACATGAATGATAGTGTTTATAACAATGAAAACTAAAAAGAGCTGCATTTTATTTAATTGTTAATGTGTGTTAGCTTCGCTGAGGTGGAAATTTCTGAAACTAACAAGAGCAGAAAGTGTTTTTTTCTGCGTTTGCTGCTGCAAACCTGTCTCTGAGGGTTCCGCCACACCCAGCTGCCGTCTGACAGAGCAGAACAAGGGATGGTGGGAGAGTCCTCCAGCTTCCACGAGCGTACGCACGCGCGCACACACACACACACACACACACACACACACACACACACACACACACACACTGAGATCTCAGCCAATCATTTCAGAGGTGTGAAGGAAGGATGAGCCTGAACAGGCATCTCTTCTCCCACTCTTTTCATTCTCACTCAGCTTCACATGAAGAGGGAGAAATCAGTGTGAGAGCAGAGCAGGTGGGGCTCTGCCTCATGGTTAGTCGTCAGTTTACCTGTTATAGCACCACTGAAACACCTGGGTAAACCCTCTCCACATCTGTCTGAATGTGTTTTTATTAGTTTTTAAAATGATGTATAATTGCAAAATGCTGCATTTATAAAACTACAATCCAGGTGACATATTTTTTCTACAAAGTGGATATTTTTTTATCACCGAACTACTACAAAAGAAAAGGTGCAATCTGCTTTTACCATGTTCATGTTGTGTTCATAGCACTGAGAAAATGTGTCCTGAAGAAGTGAAACTTTAAGAAATGAATCACTGAAACTCCTTCCCTGTCAGCATCACAGGAGGGAGAAAAGTCGGCCCATCAAGTCGGCCCTTAACAGTTTCATGCTGCACGGCTGACCACGCCCTGAGCTGCTGGTGTTAACGTTGGATGTTTCTTCTAACAAAACCCCACCCCCACTTCTCAGCACCGCCGCAGTGTTACACAACCCACTGCTGCCTCTGTCCCACCCTTCATCACAAACCTGCTTCATGTCATCATGTCCACGTCAGCTGCAATAAGTTAGTCAGAAGTTGTGAATGACAGATTTTATTTAAACGTACAATCATGAATTTTAGTGAATATGATTCAAAGGGAATATATTTAAATGCTCCTGCTGTTGACATACGAAAATAAATGAAATATGAGTTTTGATATTCTGCTAAAAGGCTCCTTAAGTGTCGCTTAAAACAGGAGTTAGAAATACTTCAGTATCAGCGACTCTAATAAATATCTGCCTCRGGGTGTTTTGGTGAATCTGTAAATAAACTAAATAGAATTTAACAGTAACCTTAACATCCTTGGACCAGTTCTGCACTATGCCTACCACCACCACCCACACTGCAACTACAAGCCTCCTAATCTCTGCACAGATGTGCAGCTATATTACATTAAATGCACAAGTAATTGATTTTACATTTATTAGAATATTGTTTTTACATTTGCTGTTTTAACATCAGAATATTGTGTTTTAATTTGATAAAACAGAGATATCAAATGTTATTGTTTAATTGAACACATTATTTTACACATCACTGTACATTAATTTGTTTTAGTTACAGACATTATTATGTTAAATACATTACAAATTCCAAGTTTTGCACAATACATCCCTACAGTGTTTCATTTCTTAGAAGAAAAATATGATTTAACATTTTATTCAAAGAAAAATCCCATTGGTGGGACTCAGGAAGCTTGGTTAAGGATGTGTGTGAGCAAAGTGCCACCATCAGGTATAAAAAGGTATAAACTAGCATATACTGTAAATATTATGTTGGAATTTTTACAAAAAATAATGGAGTTACTGCAAACTTGTCAACAAACAAAACTAAACATAAACAATTTTAATTAGTAATATGACACATATTCTTTAAAAATATATGAATATAAAATAGGCTCATTGTGTATTGTTATATCAAACTTGGTTCTCTACCTTTTTAGAGAAAGGAACTTAATGCTTTTCTTTGGAGTTGCGAACAGTTGTTTCAAAAAAACTACAATGTAAACTAAAAACTAAAAATAGCTGAAGGATAAAAGGTTATAGCTAAAACTATCAAAAGGCTAACTAAAACAATGAAATGCTAACTAAAAGTAACAAAAGTTGAGCTTAAAAGTTAGTC
>NW_013952468.1:552369-557111 GCF_001266775.1 Austrofundulus limnaeus
GTATGTACGTACGTACGTACGTACGTACGTACGTACGTACGTACGTACATACGTACGTATAAATAGATGTTTGAGTGTAAATGCAGTTTTCAGAAAATTCCCTGCTCAAAAGTTCTTGTCTCTTGCACTGATTTCTTCTTTTAACATTGTGAAGCTCTACTTAGAATATATAAACAAATAGTAGGCGGAACCTGATTCGTTCACTTCCTGACGTCTGGCAGTAAGAACCAATCAGGTCGGTCGTTCTTGCGCCGTCAAGGGTTTCCTTTCAATCTCGCCCATGCGCAGTTCATTTTGAAAATGGCGGCCGTACAGGGAGGTCTAGTCGACACGAAAGATGAAGTGGATGTTAAAACAGAACCAGCGAGCGATGGCTTCGGAAATAACACCGCCAACGACAGCAGGCTGCTTTCTGCACCCCCGGGCTCCAGCACCGCGGTTGGGAACAACAAACCTGCGGCGGGGACCCCCGAGGAGCAGCAGACGCTGCTGGCGGTCCTGCAGTTCCTCAAAAAGAACAAGCTGTCAGAGTCCGCAGAAATTTTGCGCCGTGAAGCGGGCTTACCGGAGGATGCTCTGGACCTGAAAGGCACGGACGCCAGCGGGTCGGGACAGGGAGGCGCTGCGGGAAGTGTGGACACGGAAGGCGGGAATGCGAACGCTCTTCTCAGCCGGGTGACCGTCTCTGCCTCCGCCGGAGTTCAGGCACCAACCAAGGGTACAGTTTATTCTAACTTTATAATAAAATCATCTTCATTTCACGTTAGAAACACCTGTTAGTATATTTAATTATATTAAACAGTAAGGCAAGCATATGCATATTTTTTTATAATTCCATGCAGATTCACAGCAAAACTTTAATTTTAGTTTACCCTCTTTTATGAGTTAGTCACCTTTTTTGTTCTTTTTCTAAGCTCCTTGGTTGTGTTACATAATACAGCTGTAGCTGTTTTGTCAATGTTATTAGCTTTCAGTCTTGTGCAACACTTAAAGCTCACATTTTAAACAAATGTAGCAAGAAGTGCTGCACAACTCACTGGGTCTTTCTTCCAGCAGCAGTCGGAGAGGATCAGCCAGATGTCAGCGTGGTGCTGTCAGCCTACAGCCAGCAGGGAGATCCAGCTCTGTATGATGTTTACTACAGCAGCCTGAAGAAGTTCATTGAATCAGTTTTGGACTGCCACCGAGCAGAACTGTCTCAGGTCTTCTACCCGCTGTTTGTCCACATGTACCTGGAGCTGGTGTACAACAATCATGAAAGTGAGGCCAAGGCCTTTTATGAAAAGTAAGTGTCTTTATGCTTCTGAATATAAATCATACTTTGCACATATTCTTTCACAACTTCACCCCACTTGTTTTTATTTTTATTTTATTTTATTTTTACAGGTTCAGTGGGGACCAGGAGTGCTACTATGAGGACGACCTGCGTGTTTTATCCAGCCTAACAAAGAAGGAGCACATGAGAGGCAACGAGACCCTGCTGGACTTCCGCACCAGCAAGTTTGTCCTACGCATCTCCCGCGACTCCTACCAGCTGCTGAAGAGACACCTGCAGGAGCGGCAGAACAATCAGATATGGAACATCATCCAGGAGCACCTCTACATCGACATCTTCGATGGGATGCCGCGCAGCAAGAGCCAGATCGATGCCATGTCGGGCAGCTTGGCCGGAGAGGCCAGGCGGGAAGCTAATAAGGCTAAGGTGGGAAACTTTCACCTCGTGTCCAGAAAATCTTAAAGCTTTATTGAGCTATATTAAAGGGATCCCCAATTACTTGTAACATTAGACTTTATTTGATAAACATATATTTTAACTGTAAAATAAAGACTGTAAAACTACTGTAGGCTGTTTAGCTTTTATCATTTTTAAACTAAAAATTTAAAAAAATATTAGACGGACGGAGCCATTTTATTTACACGCAAAGCATTCTGGGTAGAAGATGACGTGGATAGGTCCTCGGTGCGAGGCTGCTAGCGAGCTATATCCACCCTGAAGGTTAATCTTGGACAATATCTGATGATCGACTCTTTCAAATGAAACCAGAGAGCGTTGACAGAGAGGAGAAGGTAGAAATGACTCAGCCTGGAACTGAAAATATAGATGGAGGACCTCAGTTTAGATTGTCACGCCAGTGCTGAGCTAATACATATAAGGCAATATAGCATCGACGCTAGCGCGAAGGCTAACAGGCTAAGCTGAGGTTGTTCTTCCATGAAGCAGCTCTGTTGTCCTCCATCCATATTTTCAGTTCCAGGCTGAGTCATTTCTACCTTCTCCTCTCTGTCAACGCTCTCTGGTTTCATTTAAAAGAGTCGATCATCAGATATTGTCCAAGATTAACCTTCAGGGTGGATATAGCTCGCTCATATCATTTACTCAGAATGCTTTGTGTGTAAATAAAATGGCTCCGTCCGTGTTAAAATATATTTTTAATTTTTTTACAAAACTAAACAGCCTACAGTATTTTTACAGTCTTTATTTTACAGTTAAAATAAATGTTTATCAAATAAAGTCTAATGTTACAACTAATCGGGGATCCCTTTAAGTTCTGATTTTACTCTTGTTCAACTTGGTTCAGGTTTACTATGGCCTGCTAAAGGAGCCAGAAATCGAGCTGCCTCTTGATGATGAGGATGAGGAGGCAGAGAATGAGGAGGGTAAACCCAAGAAGAAAAAGCCCAAAAAAGACAACGTAGGCTCCAAAAGCAAAAAGCAGGATCCAAATGCTCCTTCGCAGACTAGGTGAGCATTCTTCAAACAATAAAACATGCACTAGGCACAATATATCGAGAATGTATCGTCATCGTGATAACAGCCTGTGCAATATGTATATCACCATAAACTGCAATAAGCAGTCAGTTCAAATGTTTGCATTTTTCTGAATCACATGGAAACTTGAAGTATTTGACCAATCATGGAGCTCTTCACATATTTGGCCAATTAGCTGGATCTTGTTACATTAGGTGCTCTCCAGGGTGGATAGCAAACAACTGAGCAAGATTCACCCTTTTTTACACTCTGACCTCCTCCTGAAACTTAATTCTCCACTTGCTTGTCAGTGGATGATTCTAAACAGTGTATTTGCTGTTTAGGATACCTCTGCCGGAGCTCAAAGACTCTGACAAGCTGGACAAGATCATGTACATGAAGGAGGCCACCAAAAAGATTCGCTTAGGACCAGATCTCCTCCCTTCCATCTGCTTCTACACTTTTCTCAATGCATACCAGGTAAGTGGTCACATTAACTGCCTAACTCGGATTGTAGCGACGTTAGCTATAATGGATGTTAAACCTGTGCAGGGTCTGACTGCAGTGGACTTCACAGACGATTCCAGCCTGATCGCCGGTGGCTTCGCTGACTCCACAGTCAGGGTGTGGAGCGTCACGCCCAAAAAGCTCCGTAAAGTGAAAACAGCCGCAGGTGCGTGGCGTGACAGGGTGACAACACGTTTAGTCCCGTTTGGAAAAAGAAATCATAAAAATGAATTTGTTCTTGTATTTTTCTCCGTCTTAAGACTTGAACCTGATTGACAAAGAGTCAGATGATGTTTTAGAGAGGATTATGGATGAGAAGACGGCCAGTGAGTCAAAGATTCTTTATGGACACAGTGGGCCGGTGTATGGCATCAGCTTCAGCCCGGACAGGTAAAGCACAACTCAAATACCCACAACCCTTGAAAACAACACGTAGAAACAGGAAGTAACTGAACTGAGAAATGTTAAACATTTATAGAACGCTGAAGTCGTTTAGATGCATTTTGTGACACAAACAGAGGTTTCTAAATACTTTTTGTGACACTTCAGTACAAAATAAGATGACCAGAGGAAAACTAAGGCACTTCTTTAGAAATAATTTGAGTAATTTTCTATTTTGAGGTAAATAAGGTAGATTTTTGCAGACTTTCCTAATTGGAACGTAATATTTAAAGGCAAATAAATTCAAACTTTAACACGCAATTGGATATTAAATAAAGTTTTATTTAACATAAAACTACAGGAAAAGGGAAGAAGAAAATTGTTCTGATTTGAATTAATTTTATTCATATTGAAAGGGAAATACAGTTGACTATTTTTATCTTTCAGAAATTACCTTTTGTCGAGTTCTGAGGATGCTACCATCCGGTTGTGGAGTCTCCAAACGTTTACTTGTCTGGTGGGCTACAAAGGTCACAATTACCCRGTGTGGGACACGCAGTTTTCACCTCACGGTTATTATTTTGTCTCGGGGGGACACGACCGGGTTGCCCGGTAAGAAACTCCAGAGAATTGTGGACCTTTTCCCGTCTTCCTTAATGAGATAAGAAAATCTAATGTTTTATTTTTCCCTCCGACAAGCCTTTGGGCGACAGATCATTACCAGCCGCTGCGAATATTTGCAGGCCACCTGGCTGACATCACCTGTACCCGCTTCCACCCGAACTCAAATTACGTCGCCACGGGGTCGTCTGACCGCACCATCCGCCTCTGGGACGTCCTGACTGGAAACTGTGTTCGCATCTTCACTGGTCATAAGGTCAGAGGAGCAGTTTGTGGCCTCATGAATGGGATAAAGAGTCACTTGAATCATATTTTTGTTTCAGGGTTCCTGCAGATCTTTAAAGTCTTAAAAAGCATTGAATTCATCAATCCAAAAATAAGGCCATAATTAGCCTTAAAATGTCTTAAATCAATCTTTCAGAAGTCTTAAAAATGTTAACACCTTGTAAGTAGGATGACTGTAATTCATCTCAAATATTAAAAT
>NW_013952468.1:558526-560449 GCF_001266775.1 Austrofundulus limnaeus
ATTAAGAGGATTTCCAGAAATTAATTGAAGTTTAAAACTGACTGCTAAGAATGTTTCTGCTATGGTTAAAAATACTCTGATTCATGAGTTTCTGACAGTTTTTATTTTTTGTCATTTGTGTTTATTATGAAATTGGTCTCAAATGTAATTTCACAATGGCACTAAAGTCTTAAATTTCACTTGATTTAAAGTGTAGGAACCCTGTGTTTGATGTCAGTTTACAGGTAGTGCTTTGTCTTCTTTTCCAATGTAGAAAAAGACAACTGGAAGTTTTAATTTATACAATTTTGGGCTTTGGTTTTGCTGTTTTAGATGCTAAACTAATCCTGCAAAGACCCTCACTGATGTTTCCTTAATTCCAATCTTTCAGGGTCCGATTCATGCCATTACTTTCTCTCCCAATGGGAAGTTCTTGGCCTCCGGAGCCACAGACGGAAGAGTTCTTCTGTGGGACATCGGTCATGGATTGATGGTTGGSGAGCTGAAGGGTCACACAGATACCATCTATTCCCTCAGATTTAGCAGAGACGGAGAGATTCTTGCATCTGGTGGGTGATTAAAATCTTTGTTTCTTACACCGCAGTCTAAATTAAAGCATTAAAGCAAAGCTCGACGATGTTTTGTTTTCCAGGTTCTATGGACAACACGGTTCGCCTGTGGGATGCCATGAAAGCATTTGATGATTTAGAGACTGATGATTTCACAGCAGCTACAGGACACATCCATCTACAAGACAACTCGCAGGAGCTTTTGCTTGGCACGTACACATCTAAATCAACGCCGGTGGTACACCTACACTTCACACGGAGGAACCTGCTTCTGGCTGCAGGAGCGTACAATCCATGAAATGAACTGAAGAATTGGTTGGCGCTTGAAATAGCAGATACATTATAAATTCATTGGGCAAACATTTGACTGAATGAGGGGAAATAAGGTTACCAAATTGTCCCCACTTTAAAATCAGTTCTCCATATTAAGCTTATTTGTAATGTTTGGATGGTTTTTATAAATCACTTTATACATTGATAACATCTCTGTAATATAGTCTTTTATACTGATACACAATGTAAATAAATCAAAGTGTTTTCTGGGCACAGAGCTTTCRTTTTCTTTATTGTTAACATGGAGAAATCAAACAGTTAAATTTATAACACAAGCATGTCCAGCTGCTCTCTCCACTCCTAACTGATGGAAACATCGCTCGAACAGAAACCTGTCAGCAGACAAAAGAAACATTAGCTAAATGGCTTGTATTATTTAACCAGCATACTGAGACTTAAATGTATTTACCTGCTTTGTAGCTACTGTTCTGTGACAGCAGGTTGTTTCTTGGGCTTRTATTTAAAGAAAAGACAGATGGCTGCAATGGTGGCATATGTGGCCACAACGCACTGAAAACGACAAAATATTAAAAATCGCACAAAAGATGATTTATGACACTTCTCAGTGATGCAGTTACATAATTACTCACATTTCTCCTTCCAGTGGTTGTGTATGAATTGAAGTATTTGGCAATCCCAGTGAACTGCCGCTGATTAACATCATCGTGTCCTGCCATGATGGATAAATTAATGGTCCTGGCACAAAGAAGACAATGAATGAGTCATTATCAGAGCACATAAGCAAGTTTTGTTTGTATGGAACTTACATACAAGATGAGGCAAAGTATTGTTTAATTTATTTTAAATTGCATGTTATTTGCAATGAATATAATATAGAATTATTGTACAAGATAACTATCCTTGGTTCATTTTTGTTTCAACGCACAAAAGAATAAACGCATACTTAAGTGACGATTATCCCTCTCCAAAGACAGATCCCCTTCACTAACTTTAGCCACAGTGAAATTGAATTTTCACCAAAATATTTTAAGTCAAACCTTTGAAACTAACAGTAAACTATATATATATGTGTGTGTGTGTG
>NW_013952468.1:562539-563812 GCF_001266775.1 Austrofundulus limnaeus
AAATTTATAACACAAGCATGTCCAGCTGCTCTCTCCACTCCTAACTGATGGAAACATCGCTCGAACAGAAACCTGTCAGCAGACAAAAGAAACATCAGCTAAATGGCTTGTATTATTTAACCAGCATATTGAGACTTAAATGTATTTACTTGCTTTGTAGCTACTGTTCTGTGACAGCAGGTTGTTTCTTGGGCTTGTTTGCAAAGAAAAGAAAGATGCCTGCAATGCTGGCAAATGTAACCGCGAGACACTGAAAACGACAGCAAAATATTAAAAATGGTACAAAAGATGGTTTTTGACACTTCTCAGTGATGCAGTTACATAATTACTCACACGTTTCCTTCCAGCTTCTGTGTATAAACTGAAGTATTTGATAATCCCGGGGAACGGCTGCTCATTACCAGCATCGTGTCCTCTCATGATGGATAAATTAATGGTCCTGACACAAAGAAGACAATGAATGAGTCATTATCAGAGCACATAAGCAAGTTCTTTTTTGTATGGAACTTACATACAAGATGAGACGAAGTATTGTTACAGTTATTTGATTTAAATTTATTTGATATGAAATTGCATGCTAGTTGCAATGAATATAATATAGTACTATTGTACAAGATAACTATCCTTGGTTCATTTTTGTGTTTCAGTGCACAAAGCATAAATGCACACCGAAGAGACATTTATCACTCTTTAATGACAGATTCCCCTTAACCACTAACTTTAGCCACTGTGAAACAGGATTTTCACCACAATATTTTAAGTCAAACCTTTAAAACTAACAGTAAACTGTACAGTCAAACTTTGTCCTGAACATGTGAGATGTTGTGTTTTGCCACACTTGCAGGTAAAATGTACACATCATTGTTCATTAGATTTAATAATAAATTACGCAAGCTGCATAATATATATACTGTATATATAGAGCCAAAGTAAAAATCTTCAGTTTTGAGCTACATTTTGTTTTTATAACATGGCTCCTACATTTTTAAAAAAAGTTACTTGCTTCACATTTTCAAGTATGATGGAAGTGTACTGGCTACAAGATATTTTTACAAGTCGAAAATACTTAATAAAAACATAACTTATCAAATAAACAGCTGCAAGTTTATTAYACAACTATATTCTCTAAACAGTGTCAATGCATGTGTCTGTGTCAAAAACCTGGCATTTCAACCCGACTTGTTTTAATAAGCTTCATTTGTTCAAAAACATTTTAGCATATTCGTGCCAACAATGCCCTAACAAAATAAAGTTAAAATAATTATTTTTTAAA
>NW_013952468.1:564977-566599 GCF_001266775.1 Austrofundulus limnaeus
GTCTCATGTACAAACAGAAACTAAGAAAAGGAAAGAAGCAACAAGGCTGACGGCAAAAAATTCAAGAAGCAGAAGAGACGATAGAAGACAGCCTGACTCTCAACACCACAGCCAGATCTGTAGAAATTCTTCATTTGAGGGTAAATAAATTACTACTAAACAAGCTGTTTATTTGATCTTTTTTAGATGTTTAAGCTGAGTTTTTTCACTTTTCCCCCCAGAATGTGAAGGAGGGGATGCTGTTCCTGGGCTGTGTGAAGGAGGTGACGGACTTTGAAGTGACTGTTAGTTTACCTTGTGGCCTGCAAGGTTTCCTGAGCATCAAGAATATCTGTGACTCGTACACCAAGCTGCTCAGTAAGCAGCTGGATTCTGAGATGGACACAGAGGTCAGCCTGCTCCCCGGTGACTAGGAAAGCGCTGCAGATYGTAATTCTTCTWTRCGACTGAGAATATATATTTTTTCTTTTACGTCACAGGAGATCTGCTCTCTTCTGCACCTCTTCTACCCKGGCATGCTGCTCAGATGTGTGATCGCCAAGCTGGATGTAACAAAAGGAGGATCGCTCAGCATCCAGCTGTCCATCAATCCAAAGCTGCTCAACAAGAATCTCACACCGAGCTCTGTAAAAGCTGGAATGGTGAGCAATGAAATYGGTCAATTTATTWAAAAAAATAAACACGATATGAGTTTTAAATTCCTTGTGATTTTAGGTTTTGAGTGGATGTGTGGAGAGTGTAGAAGAGCATGGCTGCATTGTTGACATCGGCATCAGTGGAACCAAAGCCTTCCTGCCCGAACAAGCCATGAAATTCAAGCAAAATAAAACTCGAGGTACAARAACATTAATCACACTCAGCTAGTTGAACGCTTAATGTCGTCAGAGTTAGACTTTGTTTTATATAATAGTTGTACTTTATTAATCCCAGCCTTTATTGCAGCAAAACCCAACACATCCAGAAAATGCCAATCATTATTTTTAATTTGTTCTGTTCTCCTGCCCTCTGTGGTGGTGGGTAACAAACATTTGTGTTGCGTTGTCCAGAGCTTAAAGTGGGTCAGTATTTGACGGTTCAAGTAGAAGAAGTTAAGAGCAGCGGCCGCGTGGTGCGCCTCTTGGCAAACCCCTCCGCCGTGACCCAGGGCTGTGCCGACGCCAAGCAGGGCTGGAACCTCACCAACCTTCTGCCGGGCCTGCTGGTCAGAGCCACCATCAAAAAGGTGGAGACGGTTTTTCGTTCCGATTCACACGAGGCATCGTTTTTATCGCTTCTGTTATTAATCWGTTTTGGGCGTTGCAGGTGACCAAACACGGTCTGATCCTGGACTTCCTGTCCTCCTTCACTGGCCAGGTGGATTGTCTCCACATGGAGCCTGGAAAGGTGTTCATGTACACTGAGGGACGCCAGGTAAYGAAGACTCTGCATGTCCAACACTGTTGGCGACATCTCTAATAATTTTAATAGAATAAAAAATGTAAAAAGTTAAAAAAATTAAAATTAATTTTAAAAAAAACATGAAAAGAATCTGATACGTTTGTAAATGCAGGTGCAAGCGTGCGTGCTGTACCTGGAGCCCTCCAGCCGCCAGGTGGATTGTCTCCACATGGAGCCTGGAAAGG
>NW_013952468.1:566651-570196 GCF_001266775.1 Austrofundulus limnaeus
CTTGCAGACACTGCGCAGAATGTCAGCGTCGTTCAAAACTCCTCCTTCTGTTTGTTGATTGGCCCAGGTGAAACAAACTACAAGCAGACACTGCGCAGAATGTCAGCGTCGTTCAAAACTCCTCCTTCTGTTTGCTGATTGGCCCAGGTAAAATAAACTACAAGCAGACACTGCGCAGAAAATTGACGTTCTCTTCTCTGATTGGCCCGGCTAAAAATCTGCCAGCGAAATCCTTGTCAATGGGAGAAGTCCCAGACGGAGCAGTGAAGGGAAACTAGAATTGAGCGGAGCTGCGTAGGAAGGCAAGGGCCAGGCTAGCTAAATACCACAATTAATCTAGATTAATATTTTATTTTATTTTATTTTATTTTATTTTATTTTTTTGCCTAAGTCGCCCAACCCTAGTGTGAACATTGTAATACGTTTTCTGGCTCTGATGTAATTTTATCATCTGTTTTGACAGAGGAACCACCTGAAGGAGTCCTACAAAGAAGCCGATGAAAACAAAGTGTTTGCGATGCCAGAGCACACCTGTCGGATCATGGACTTCAGCCTCATCGATCAGATTCATTTTGTAACTTTGAGAAAGTATGCAGCAGCAGCAGCTCAGCCTTTCTTTGTGTTCCACATACAACCTCTATTATTGCTTCGATGAGCTGACGTCCTTTGTTTTAAATTGCAGGAGTCTGATTGAGAAACCTTTTTACAAATATTCAGATTTTCATGCCGGTCAGATTATAGAGGTAAGAACRAATCCTCACTTCAATGTTTAAATAAAAATAGTAATTGAAGCCCTGGTTGCAAWGCTTTAAATTGCACAAAATGCTTTGTTTATATATGGCGAAAAAATTATGTATATATTTTTTTCGCTTCTGTGTGTCTCATTCTGTCCTGTGTTTGTCTCCTTCAAAGGGGACGGTTTCAAGCCTCCTGAGTTATGGGATGGTGGTTTATGTKTCTGATAACATTAAAGGTCTGGTACCTCGGACTCACCTCTCTGACATCATCCTCAAGAACCCAGAGAAGAAATACACGGAGGGAATGAAGGTTAAATGTCGGGTTAGTACGGTTTCCATTAAAAGCCCACAGAAGCAAAACACAAACAGTGTCCGGTGTTTGAGCAGGCTTCAGTGTGTGTCTGTGGATCTGTGCCCTCAGGTGCTGACAGTCGATGCAGACAATAAGAAGATGTACCTGAGCAGGAAGAAGGCGCTGATCGAGAGCTCCCTGCCGCYGTTCCTGAGTTACACCGACGCCCGTCCAGGTCGCGTCTCCCACGGTGTCATCGTGTGCGTCAAAGACTTCGGCTGCATCGTTCGCTTCTACAATGACGTCAAGGGTTTGGTGCCGCTCACCGAGCTCAGCACGGAGCCCATCAATCCCAAGGAGATCTTCTATGTTGGACAGGTTATAAAACGTGGAGAAATGAGTTGGGTTGATTTTGTGCGTTGGAGCCAGACTTGAAGGTGGTTTTCTGGTTGTGCTTCAGGTTTTAAAGGCTAAAGTTCTTCAGTGTGACCCGGAGAAGGCGAAGATGTTGCTGTCGTTTAAGGACGTAGCCCAAGGAGAGCCAGAGGAAGACATCAAACCTCAGTTAGACGTCGAAATTGGAAAGGTGTGGTGAAGGCATTTTTTTTCCTTTTATTCATCTCAGTGGATCAAAAATGTCTCATTTCTTGTCACTGCATGTTCTTTTTTTCATCTTACCTTATGTGGTTTTTAGTTTTTCTGTTGTTAAAGGTAGCACAACTTTGTTTGCTGCATGACCTGTTTCTCCTGTTCCCCCGTGTTTGCCTTGTATTTCTTCTTGAATGGGTGTTTCTTAACTGCCCTCTCCCCACTTTCCTGAATGTACAGCACCTTGTGAATTTATTTCTGTGAAAGGCACTATATAAATAAAACTTTACTTTACTTACTTACTGCTGTGTTTTTGATGCAGAGGTTAGAAGCCAAGCTGGTAAAAAAGTTGGCCAACGGTCTGGAGGTCTCCATCCTTCCTGATGAGATCCACGCCGTAGTTCCCACAGTGCACCTTTCTGATCACATGTCCAACTGCTCCTTGCTGTGGGAGAACCTTCAGGAGGGCGACCTCATCTCGAACCTCGTCTGCTTCAACAAAAACAAGCAGAATGTTGTATCCTTTTTGTTAGAGGCAAAGCTTCAGGTTTGACCTCCGCCTACGTCTCAGAATGATAAATCCTTTCGTTWGTTTTTCCTGAGCTGCTGCTTATTTAAAGATGCTCACCAAGAAGCCGACAGTGCGGTGGTCGCTGGAGGAGGGGATCGTCGCCACAGATTTCTCAGAGGTCACAGTTGGCATGCAGCTGTTCGGCTGGATCAAAAACATCATGTCCTACGGCGTTTTTGTAGAGTTCCCGTACGGTCTCATTGGTCTCGCTCCCAAATCAGTGAGTAAAAAGCTGAAAAGGAAACGGTGTGTATTTYCCATTTATTGAACTGGGTTTGAAGTATTCGTGTTTTTAGGTCATGTCGGACAAGTTCCTCAAGGACACGGTGACCGCCTTCCAGCTGGGTCAGACCGTCGTTGCTAAAGTGACCAACCTGGACGAGGAGAAGCACAGATTTCTGGTCACTTTAAGGCCGTCGGAYGTTTTAACTCCAGGAGGAGACGCACAAACCCGACTGATTAACGGACTGCAGGAGAGACGAGCCGTGAATGAGATGTTGGCTGTCAGAGGTACGTCTGAGGTGTTTCTATCTGTGAATGGAGTCAGAGACAGTTATTAGCCTGCAGGCTAATAAGAAATGAAATACCTGTAAGTCCTCGATTAGAGCTGGGCGGTGAACTGGTTTGTACTGAAAACCCATTTTTTATTTTTGTTATGACGGAATTTATTGGTTGAAGGCTTGTTTAGGTGTCTGACCTCTCCTGTTTGTGTTGAACTCCAGATGGAGGAGAACTCCGGCAACAGCTGGCGGCTCTGTCTGTTGGTCAGAGGCTGACGCTCACAGTGGAAAGTGTGACGGAAAACAAAGCCACTTTTAAGTCCGACGACCTGAGAGGTGCCACTTTTCTTGCTGATAAGCATCACATGGCGGGTACGTACTGAACTGCTAACACTACTAGCTTTGGTTTAGCTAATTTGATCTTTGGTTCTAATGATCTGTACTGTTTCAGCCTCTTCAACAAATGTCACTAAGCCCTCTGTAGTAATCCCAAGTAAGTTTGGAAGCTCCTCACATTTGTAATTACTGTGTGTTTTGTGTGTTTTCCAGACTCTAAACTCACTGTAGGACAGAAAGTTAATCCAGTTGTGCTTCATGTGGATATCCTGTCTGCTTCTGTCCAACTTTCGTTTCTGCTGAAGAAGAAGAAAACGGTAGGCGTCTCTCATCTTTTTAACTTGTTTCATACCAAACCCCAGTCGAACATTAATGCCTGGTTCACACCGCAAGATTTTAAAATGATCAGCTGAAAGATGTCTCTGATGTCCAGCAGTCTTTCTACTGCTCCATGGCAGTTGTTGTTTTGATTCCCCTCAGTGGCTGTGTCCCAATTCGGGGGCCGGGTCCTTGGTCGACCA
>NW_013952468.1:570732-594497 GCF_001266775.1 Austrofundulus limnaeus
ACACTTAACAGCGTATACTATATTGCTCTGTTTTTGTTGGGGAACTGGGTCTTTGGGGTGAACTAATCTTTGTTGCAACGTGTTTTGGGGTTTGAAAGCCACTGGAACGTCTTTAACGTGTTTAGAGAATAAATGTCTCAGTTTCTCTGAAACTCCCGCCACATATGGAATGACGACTGGTTTGGGTCTGGGTTTAGGGTCTTCATTTTCAGCTGGTTGTTGGCTGGAATCCTGTTTGGGTTTCTTGTCTGCTTTCAGAAAAGCCCAGTTAGGATAACCGCACTACTCCGCTCTGCATCTGAAACTGTGCCTGGAATCGACCTATTTCACATATGGGGGCAATACTAAAGGCAAAAACATGGGTGTGCTATGGGCTCCCCAGTTTTCCCTATTGTTGCAAACCTGTACATGGAGGAGGTGGAAAAGAGAGCTCTGATGTCCTTTACAGGGATCCTTTAAGTCACTGAATCGTTTCAAATCGAATCGTTTTAAATGAACCATGATCGTCCTCGAATCATATYGGCAGCCGTGAATCGTGATAAGAATCAAATCGTTGTTAAAACGAATCATTACACCCCTACTGATTTGAGATCAGAGTGGTCCTGATGTCAATTAGATCACTCTTAACGCACCTCACACGGCAGGAATATCTCCTAAGATTATCTTCAGAGCCTCCATGATAATCAGCTCGTCTTTAAAATCATCAAAAAGCTAAATCAGGCCAAAAATCTGCTTACTTATCTTACCTTGTGAACCAGTAATAAACATAACTATAACCAGACTGTTTGGTTGTTTCCACTATTGTGATAACATTTTTGCTTTTTCCATAGTTGACAGAAGACTGTAAATACATTGCTGAGGTGCAGTTCATAGACGGAGACTTTGCTGTCATCTCACTGTGTGGCACAGCTCAGCTGACTGTCATCCAAACCAGCAGCCACATGAACGACATCGAGTTCGAGTCCGACAAACTGACAGTGGGGAAGACTTTACAGGTTGAAGTCATAGATCCCACCTGTGAGGAGCTGCAAGGCCTCCCCCTGGTGTCCTGGGCGGGCAGCGCAGCACCAAAGCAAAGCCACACGCCTTCAGAAAACCAGGCKGGGTCTCAGGGTCACCGCTTCGGTGAAATCCTGCAGGGCAAAGTGCGCTCCGTGAAGCCGACGTCCATTAAGATCACGCTGGAGGACGGAAGCAAAGGCAGCGTGCACGTGTCCGAGGTGATGGAGCCCGCCGACGTGCACGTGGGCTCCTTCCCCACCTCCTCTGTGAAACCAGGCAGCGTGGTCACCTGCAGGGTGATCGGAGGGCGAGAAACCTCCAGTAATGGGTAAAACAGCTCTTCTCTATTGGCTTAAATTGAAATTTACATTTAAAAAAATGGTAAAGTGAATCTATGTGATGTTAAATAAATTTAAACTTTCTGTTTTCAGATTTCTGCCTTTCTCTCATCCTAATTTCACCTACACAGTTTCTGAGCTCACACTGAGACCCAGGTAGCTTCACAGCTCTACATTAAAAAAGGATTTTCATCATAACCTATTATAATAAATTTGTAGTTTTATATCATTACTAATGAGTTTCTGCTTTGATCTGCAGCAAATTAGACAGCAGCGTAGATCTAAATCCAGTTTCAGCACATAAAGGAATGAGAAGCTATGAAGTTGGCGAAGAAATTACTTGCTTTGCATCAAAGGTAAGCTTGTTTTTATAGAGAAAAGAGAAAAGTGAAGAAGAAAACCACCACCTTACATTTAGATATGTTTTGTTTCCAGTTTCGTTCTGACTTTAAGTGTCTAGAGGTCACCTGTGATCCGTCTGTCAACGGGACGGTCGAACTGCTGGCAATGATCAAGAATCCTACTGTAAGAGGAGCACATTTCTGTGTAAAGTGTCGCGTTAATGTTTCAAACTTTATTCATTCCATAAAACAAAATTATATGTACAATAAAAAAAGAAAATACAAATGAAATGAAAGGCGGCAGAGAGAAGAAAAAAATCTTATAATATCTGCCCCTTAAAGAGTTCTCAGGGGAAAATAAATCATTTTTAAATGTAAACATGCCCAATGCTTAAGACAAGTAGAGAAACGGCTTTTTCTTGAAAAAAAAACAAAGTAAAAGCTGAATGATTTCTGAAAATTACTTAAAAAAAGCCAAAAATTAGTTGTTAAAACTCAATGATGCAGAACACAAGCCAAAAGCTAAAAAAAAAAGTAAGCTAAAAGTATCAAAAGCCTTTCTTAAATAAGTAAAAGTCTAGCTAAAAGTAGCTAAAGGCTAGTGAGAAGCATAAATTAGAAAGGTAGCAAAAAAATAAATAAAAGTAAGAGAAGATATACTTTATTGTCCTCAAGGGAAATTTGTTGCAGTGAAATTACAGCGACTGCAAGACATACGAACACGTTAGACCAGAAACGTCACAGGACAGTTATCAACGAATAAAAATAAAGACAGCTGAATTAAAACATGGCATCTGAAACTAAAAACTGTGAATTAAGATAAAAAGTATTGCACATCCAGACACAGCACAACTTCATTGATGTTATTATATAAAACCAGCAATAAAACGATTAAAATGTATTAAAAGAGCAATATACTAAACAGTATATAAGAATAAACCAGGACTAAATCTTACCCCCACCTACAATAGTAATCACGGTTTATTAAGAAGAGAAATGGATGTTGGGAGAAAGGATCATTTAAAAAGGTTGTCTTTGCAGCGAATAGCTCTGTAGCATTTCCCCGAARGTAATAATTAATAATCTGCAAACAGAACATGAGACGGGTCCTGCAAGATCCTTTTTGCCTGTTTAATTACAGAGCCAGAGCCAAAGACAGACTGCAAAGGCTGAAAATTTAACCCAATTATTGTCATTGAGGTTTTCACTATGAACTGCACAATAAGTGAGCTGAACCAAGGCCTGTGCCATTTCTAATTATACTGCCAAGAGCAGCATCGTAGAAGATCTGCATCATTTTTGATTAGACACCAAACAGACTAAGTCTTCACAAAAAATGCAGTTATTAGGCTAGTTTGGAGCACAGATAATGAGCATGGCCATTCCAGCACAGAGTATTTCACTTAATAATACCCAGGTATTTAAGAGTGTCCTACAAAGGTCACATAATCATGTGTTCTCAATCCCCTTGGATCAACGATCATTTCTTTAGTTTTACTGGAATTTTTTTTTTATTTTTAAGTTAAAAACTTTATTCATTTCATAAAACAAAATTCTATGTACAATGAAAAAGAAAATACAAATAAAATGAAATGAAAGGTGGCAGAGAGAAGAAAAAAATCTTATATGTGCCCGTTTTTTCCTCAAATATAGATTCAAACTATAAGGATCTTCAGTTAACAAAACAAAACAAAACATTGAAACTTTCTAGAACAACAAAGTGGATGTCTTCATATTAAACAATTTCATATTTTTTAACAGTCCAGTTTTTATCATATTGATGTAACATTGTCTTCTAAATTATTCCACAGTCACACTCCTTGAATTGAGGTGCATCGTTCTTTCAAACATGTTCTGAATTTAGGTTTCATGAACATCTCTATTCCCTTTAGATTATAACATCTCTCTCTCTCTTTGTAAAATTTATCTGAACATTTAAAGGTAATGCATTTCGGTGTGCTTTATACATAACTAACAAAATATAATCAATCAAATCATAGAATTTCATTAATTTCAGTTTACAAAATAATATATTAGAGGGATAAAGATATTTTTTCGAGTGATGACTCTTATATATATATATTTCAACTTAAGATCGTTATTACCACACCAAGTTTTAAAGGTTGCACAAGACAAACTCAAGCCATTATGCAAAAAAAAAAAAGCTAGATTGCAAAAAAATATAAAGGGAAAAAAGTAATGCAGAATTCACATAATAGATAAAATACTTTATTTTTTCCTCAGGATGCTAAACACCCAGAGAAACTGTACAAGCTGGGTCAAGCAATTCGAGCTAAAGTGGTGGAAGTCAGACCTCAACGCCTCATTCTCTCACTCACAGGTAGAACCGTTGAGATTGTTTTCTTGTTATTTATGTAGCTGTTCGCTCCAAGTGAAGTAAATCATCACAGCTGTGACCTTTGATCTCTGCTGTCCTCTCCTGTCCCAGGGATCCAAAAACTAGAGAAAGGCGGCACTAGTTTAGGAATAGTGACAGATATTCAGCCGCACATCGGCATTCATGTCAAACTTCCCTTCGGCGGCGCGGGAACGCTTTGTGTCACGGACGTTTTTGACACCTACAAACCAAACCCACTGGCGGCATACAGCAAGGATCAGATCATCAGGTCAGCACATGTAGAGCTAATAAGAGATAAAAAATTTAAATAACGTTAAATGAGCTGCCTAGCACTTCTGTTCTTTTCTCCCCTCAGGTGTTACCTCTTAGATTGTAAAAATGGAAAGTGGGACTTGTCTGTGCGCCCATCAAGGTAAGAAAAGTTTTATTTTTATTGATTTAATTGAGTTTTAAAGAACATGATGTTACAACGTACTCCTTTAGGCTGTCTGCACAAGCCCAGCCAGGGAAGGACCCCGAAGTGTTGTCTACAGACCAACTAGAGATTGGCCAGCTCATCCGAGGCTACGTGAAGTCTGTGGGGGTGCAGGGGGTCTTCATCAGGTAACAGCAATCCAACCACGTGTGGACTGAAGACGGAACAACATGCAGCTGGACGTGTTTCTTACWCTCTGTTCTGTTTCCAGGCTGTCCAGAAGCATCACCGGACGGGTTCAGTTTCAAAAGGTCTCTAAATACTTCATCAAGAACCACAAGGATCTGTCTAAGCACCTGCCTGTCAACATGCTGCTCACCGCTAAAATCCTCAGGTAAAACACCACCTTTCAGAACTGTTTAGAATCAGAGAGTTGAATTCACCAAAACAGGGCTGTAGACTAAAATTTTTGCACTCGTGCGCCTAACTTTTTTTCTTAGGTGCACACAACACATTCAAATGTGTTGCATTTAACATCACAGTTTTACAGGTTCACTTTTTTTAAATCACTATTCATTAGGGCAATATTACCTCACAAATAATTTGTTAGGTGTCCCCCAGGGTTCTGTTTTGGGACCTATTCTGTTTCTATATTCTGCCCTCGGGCAGGTAATCCARCAATTCAGAAATGTGCAATTTCAGTTCTATGCTGATGATATTCAGCTCTATTGCTCATGTAAAGGAAGTGAGTTTCATAAATTAGTCCTTAACAAATTGATTCTACTGATGACTTTCTTTTGCAAACAGGCTTTTAGATATATTTGTTTTCTCTCTACCTGTTTACTTTTACTTTTTGTTTGAATATGATGCTTTTAATGTTATTTTATTTTTTTCTTGCTTTTATTGTAAAGAACTTTGTAATTTTATATCTATGAAAGGTGCTATATAAATGAACTTTACTTATTTACTTWAAAAAACTCTTGTTTTGCTACATGCTTCTGTATATTTTTGCTACATAGTGGGGACACATTTTGACCATTTTCCTGGTACACACAGCCTGGTGAGGTTAGGCTAGGCTWTAGAAATGACTGGTAAATGAATGGAAGTCRATGYGAAGGATAGAAGAGTGTAGCGCTGGGTTGATGCTGCTAGACTGATTTATTATGGGTCGTGGAAACTTTTGGTTTTGGAGGGGAAWCCGCTCCCCATCCTCCTCAAACAAAGTATTTTTTTCGTCACACTTTAAAAAAAATCCATTCGCATCTGTGACCAAATTAGTCTCACTCTAGAGCCCTGCAAGATGCTTCTCACAAATCTCAAGCTTCGTCCTTGTCTGAGTTTGCTCTGGTTACACGCTGGGCATGCAAGTTATTGTCAACAAAAAACATTTTTAAATGTTTATCAGTGATAAGAGAGGCACCAGTTTAATCCAGAGTGCTGTATCAGTGAGGAGGACAGTTTGACCTGGACTTCAGACATCATCACATCTAATCTTCTGCTCAGTGTTGACAGAGAGGACGAGTTAGTGGACCTGTCTCTGCTCCACGAGGACACCGGCAAGCCAGACATTCTTCCAGAGTCTCTCAACCTCCCGCTGCGTCTCGACAAAAATGAGACGAAAGCAAACAGAAAGCGTGTTCAGGCAGAGAGTGTGCAGGTAACAGATTCAAGCATGTTTTTTTTCTTTTTACATTGTATATTTTTTTATTGGTTTTCTTTTACAATGTTTTAATCTTTGACAGTAATAAATGATCGTTTCAAAGATGTCTGATGAATAATTTATACGTTTTATTTTGTAGGAGCAAGCAGAACCTCCGATCCCAAAGAAGAAGAAGAAGAAGAAGAAAGCTGACGGGAATGACAGCGGAGTGGAAGTGTACTTCAGAGAGGAAGAGGATGAAGATAATAAACCTGCAAAAGTAAGCTAGCTCTCAGGAGCTGTTTGTTTTTCTTTCCTTAATTGAATCTAAATTTATTCTGCACAGCTGGAATGATGAGTTTTCCTGTTTGTGTGCAGGTGACTGCCAGCTCAGCAGGTCCATCCAGGCTGCAGGTGTCTGCAGGTTTCTCCTGGGATGTGGGGCTGAGTTCTCTGAAGCCTGTGAAAGATGAACAAGAGGAGGAATCCAGCGACGGAGAGGAGCAAGATGAAAAGACTAAGGTGATTTGCATGTTAGGTTATTCAGTATTATCCCTTAAAATGTGTTTAAAGTATCCAGATCACTGTGGATGTGCCTCACCTCTCGTCTTCTGTCTGTCCCCAGCCCCAGAAGAAGTCTCACCATGAGCTGGAGCAGGAGAAGAAGTCTGCAGAAAAAGCCCTGGTGCAGCGGGAAACCGAGCTGATGGATCCAAACCTGCGGCCTCAGGACGCCGCCACCTTCGAGCGGCTGCTTCTAGCCTCTCCCAACAGCTCCCTGCTCTGGCTGCAGTACATGGCTCATCACCTGCAGGCCACGCAGATCGAGCAGGCCCGAGCTGTGGCCGAGCGGGCCCTCAAAACCATCTCTTTCAGGTGCGTCAAATCTCTAAATGCTCGTTGGTCGCCGCTTGAAATCCTCGCGCTCCGTTAGAACGTGCCGTTAAACCCCGATCTCTGTGTTGGTCCAGGGAGGAGCAGGAGAAACTGAACGTGTGGGTGGCCCTGCTGAACCTGGAGAACATGTACGGCACAGAGGAAAGTCTGAAGAAAGTCTTTGAGCGAGCCGTGCAGTTCTGCGAGCCGATGCCGGTGTACCAGCAGCTGGCAGACATCTACACCAACTCCAACAAAATCAAGGTTCACTGGCTAATACTTGAGCTTTTCTTTGACACACCATGAAATAAAAAAAAACATTTTTGTAGCTGCTAACGTCTACATTTGTCCTGGTTTTGTTTTCAGGAGGCAGAGGGGCTGTACAAGACGATGGTGAAGCGTTTCCGTCAGGACAAAGCAGTGTGGTTGAGTTACGGGACCTTCCTGCTCCAGCAGGGTCAGAGCGACGCTGCCAGCAGCCTCCTGCAGAGGGCGCTGAAGAACCTGCCCTCTAAAGAAAGTAAGATGGCCAGTTTAACTCCTCATACTAGGGGTTCTGGGGACCCCTTACAAGGGTGAACATTTTCCAGGGACCTCCTTATAAACCCCATGCTGTCATTTTATCCCCTAAATGCCATGGTAATGTTGTTTTGTTTGGTTTAATATATTTGTTTTACCAGTGCATTGTTCCCCGTCTGCATTTTTTAAAATAAAAAATAAACTAGAAGCACTCGGAGAGTGCAAACCTCTGCCAAGGCCAGTTTCCCCCATCCTGCAATAGTTAATGTGCAAAAGATGGAAACACATTTGCTGAATAAGTTCTCATAGTGAACATTTAAGCAGGCAGTATGCACGGGATTTCTTCCCGGTGGAGTCGCAAAAAAACACGCCAGAGATTGTCACCCAACGTTATTCATCCACAAACTTGTCCCAGATTAAGCTCCAAAGTTTTTTTCAGTCAGAGTCCACTGTGTAAAACTTCTGTAGTATCACATTTTATGAGTTTTTAGTGGTTTGACTATCTTTATAAGCTGCTTCCTGGTACAGTCGGTTCTGGAAGCCCTTTTTTATTCCTTTTTGAAGCGAGTTGTTGAAGCAAAATACAGCGTCTCAGCGCTTTCAGCACAAACAAACACTCCCACAAACTTCTGACCAATCACACAATAAAGTTCTTAGTTGGAGGGGGTACCTCACATGGTTTGGTCAACTGTTCCCGCTGTCCGGTACCAGCTTCAGCTGGACTGCAGCAGGACCCTCGGTGTCCTGTTTATCGCATTTCATTTTCTACGTCTCCAGACAGCATGTAAACATCACCAAAACTAGTTAATAACCGAATAATCTCAACTTTCCTGATAGTAGACATCCTGGGAGGTGCAGTCCCAGCGATGCAATTTGTACTTCCTGTTTCCTACAGGCATGCATCTGACGTAATAACACTTTGCCTAGCCAGGCTGATTCGCTCGAATTAAAAGAAAAATTCCTGTATCCGCATCGTGATCTGGAACACCACCAAAATTTAATGGTGTGTTCCTTTGGCCAATACCCACATGTGGTAAAAATTACATGACAATCCGTCCACAAGTTTTTGAGTAATTTGTCCACAGATAGACGCGACCGCAAACATGACCTCCTCCCTTGGCGGAGGTTATTAACAATTTATTGAAATTTTAGGACCCCCCAAGTTATGGCTTGTGGACCCCTGTGTGATCTGAAATCTTGACTTTTGACAAACGAAACAGTAAAATTGTCAAACATAGAACAAAGGTTAAAAGTGCTGTGCACCTGCATCACCTTGTTTCACTGTAACCATGAAATAATGTGACACGTGTGGGTCGTCACATAGAAACATGCTCATAAAGTTAACGTCTTCTGTTGCTCAACATATTTGTTTATGAATTTCTGTCTCTTGGCTGCTCATCGCCTCGTGGTTTTTAATTTCTGCGTTGTCATCGTTCTCAGGTGTGGACGTGATCGCTAAGTTTGCTCAGCTGGAGTTCCGTTACGGCGACGCAGAGCGAGGCCGCAACATGCTGGACAAAGTCCTGACCAGCTACCCGAAACGCACAGATCTGTGGTCCGTTTTCATCGACCTCATGGTCAAACACGGATCGCAGACGGAAGTCAGGTAAAGAAAAAGCTCTTCCCTCCTCTGCTGACGTTTTATCAGTTCGTTTGCTTCACCGTAGACCTCGTGTTTTCAGGGCTCTGTTCGATCGAGTGATCAACCTCAGCGTCTCCGTGAAGAAGATAAAGTTTTTCTTCAAGCGCTACCTGGAGTACGAGAAGAAACACGGCACCCCTCAGAGCGTCCAGGCGGTTAAAGAAAAGGCTCTGGAGTTTGTGGAAAATAAAGGCAAAGAGGCTGAAAGTTAAAGAGCTTCTGGACTCGATCTGCTCATAAAAGCTTGTCCATAAAATGACCAACAGCTCAGCTTGTATTTACATTGGGTTTTTTTTTTATAGATGTGGCGCAATAGATCTCTGTAAAATGTGTCCTTAATGTTAAAAAACAAGCTGTTTTATCATTTCATCAACTTGCATTTTAACTATTTTGTATATTAAATAACTATCCTGGACATTTTGGTTGATTTTTCAAAGAATGCGACACCACTACAATACATTACATGACACTTTATTTGAAATACAAAATAACATCATATAGGGAGACCTATACACACAAAACATACAAGCAAGACTAGTTTTCTATTAGTCTTTTTTTTTAAGGGAAAAGGGTCGTGGACACAATCTGTAACAACATTTTCTACTTAAATCGTCACGGTTGATTCTAGCTGGTTTTTGTTTTCAGCCAGATGCTGTGGCTAACCTCTGGCTGCCAGGGTGTTTCGTCTACGTTGGCAGTATTGAAGATGCGTGTGTGGCACTGGGTTATAGGGTTAATAACATGGTTTGTGCTGGCTGCGTTGGTAACACCCCTGAGTTATTAGAGGTATCCTCACTGATCCTGTAATGTCCTGCTCAATGCCTCTGGCAGTGCGGCTCTACTCATCCAGTGACGGTGGCGATGATGTCCAGCTCTAATGTGGCTCCCTTTCCTGGCCCTTTTTTTTTTTAGGTGAACAGTGCAACATGGAAGTAGAACTACACATCTGTATGAAAATCWTTCTACTCGTTTATCTCTCTGCCTGATCAGACCGAACACGTTGGCACTATCAAAATCCAATTCCCCACGGAGGCATATTGCTCGAAGGTCACTGCCACTTTGGGATGGTTATCAGTATTACCTTTCCAGATGACTGCTGTCAGTCATCTTTAGTGTGTTTTAATGTGTGTGTTTTTTTTCTGGAAGGGGGGAGTCTAGTTGGCGCTCTCTCACACCTCTTCTGGATCCATGGGCCCCTCGGCACCCTGGGGGGCGTCGGAGTGGAGACGCAGGATGGGTTTGTTACACATGGGGCACACGCTGCGGATCTCCAGCCACTTGAGCAGGCACCTGAAGGGACGAAACACGAGCAAAGTGTTTACTGGTGCTTTACTGACAGCTGGAATGTCGATTGAACTTGGTGTGAGAGTAGATGAGTCATTCACAACACTCTGAAGGCGACATATAGAGCATCTTTGCTTTAATTATTGAAGTGTAACTGGAACATTATAATGGATTTAAAATTTGGAGACAACCCAATTCAATGGAGGTGTTGGGGATTACCCTCAGCTACTTCCACTCCATGGTTTAGCTCCATGTCTAGAGTTGACTTAAATCAGGGGTGTCCAAACATTTAGTCACGTGGGTCAAAATCATAAAGTCAGAAGGGCTTAAGGGCCAAAAATATTATTCCTTTACCTGCTCAACAATAAACTAAGCATTGAATACTTTAMTTAAACAAATAAAGTAGTCAGATTTATTGCTGGAAATTGATGTGTAAATTAATCTAGATCCAGAACTTTACAAGTGTTTTGCAGGATTCCCTTATTGAAAGATATTTTGCAATTTTCTAGGTTTCAATTAGGGGGAAAAAATAACCCAATTTAGTCAATCTTGATCAATAAAATCAGGATTTTGATCACTCTTGTTGAAAATGCTTGCTGTATACAGACAAATTTATTCTCTAATTTAAAGCAGATTGGAGTGCAGCAAAATCAGCTTTTGAGTGGAAGTCACTAGATAAATGTGGAAAAAGGTAAGAGTCTAGTTATTTAAAGACAAACAATTTGTTTTGTTGCCAATATTTTTAATAGTAAGATTTTACTTTGTGATAAATTTGCCCTAATAATGAATAGAATGCCTCCATGTACATCAAACACCTGTGCCGGGGGGACAAATTTGTAAACAAATTACCGCAGTATAATTCTTGAACTGAAGTCAGGAGCCACATAAAATCAGTTCAGGGGCCACAAATGGCCCCCGGGCCACACTTTGGACATCTGACTTAAATTATCAATAAGTGATCAGCTGTGGTGGCCATCTTGAATCAGGTGTAAATATGWATCCAAGGATTACTTTGAAACTTTCTTTAGTAACTTTCCAGTAGTTGGTGAGAAATTTACCTGACAGGTATGACAGCATGACCACCCATCTTTAATGGCGCTCAGGGCCAGMCTCAGGCAAGATTTCAGGCGGTGCCCCTCGTGCGATTTTCTAAATCTCACTGCCCATTTACAAAAACATTCATGTACCAAATTAAATAGTTTTGTCTTTATTATTTTAAGTTGTCCAATTAACATAGTTAATATAATTTATTTGAAACAGAATACCAGACGTCTACCTCATACCTGCCAACATCTGCTGACAGCATATACACCTGGACCCCCCCTAGAACTGTTTCACTCCACAGCTGTGGAGTGAAGCAGTTCTAGGGGGGGTCCAGGTGTATGCTTCCAGGAAATTTTGTAAAAGATCTACTTAAAAATACGCATTTTCCAGCTGTTTGAAAAGCATTTTATTAAATTCTTTGGATTAATAAAACATAAAATCAGTATTTTATAAATTTTATCTGAGATCATAACCAAAACTTCTATTATCATTATTTTATTTTTTATTTACACGACCAGTTAGTCTTGACACCTCATGTAGGAACAAAGCAGAACATGTTACCTTCAAAAACCTGACYAATCAGTGATTATTACTACTATTTATTACTCCCATAAAACAAAATAAAAACAGTTTTGGTCCTTCATTTGTGGCGCCCACTTAGATGGAGTCCTTATTAGCCTATACTGCCATGCCCTGATGGCGCTCAGAGATATTTGGGATTTCTTAATGTTTTAAAGCTTTTAAATGATTGTAACGGGTCACAAGTCCACAGTGAACAGCTCAGGTGACTGCAGCACCTTATTTTTATGTAGTTATATAGTTTAACCACCTTCTGCTTTGAACAAGCTGTAAAATAATCAGCTTCCAGACGCTCCCCTTTGTTCAGACTTTGAATCAAACTGAGGGTCGAGACGCCAGAGTTGGTCGTCCAAGTCTTCAAATATTAAACTGAATTTTAAAAATGATTTGCTAAGATGTTTTTTTTATTTTTTTATTTTTTTTTAGCCACAGACACATTCTTGTCATTAATTTTTGTGTGCTATAATTAGTGGTTGGGTTTTAGGTCTGTTAGTTATTTTGTAGGTCATAGGCTCTGGGTTAATTTGTACTTGAGGTTAGTCACACCCATACTTTGGTAGGAAAAGAAGCAGTCTGCCATGAGTCTTTCCCTCCCCGCTGATGATTTAATATACTAAAGTATTATTATCTGTACCCTCTGAAGTTTAAGAATAGACTCGTGTTTATTGAATCCCAAGCCCTGCCCCTTCACTGTAACCTCTGCTACCCAACCCTGACATCTAAACCAATGACATCTAAACCAAACCTTAACCTCAGTTAGAATTCTGCTCAAACTCTGGACAAGCTCACAGAAACATACAGGTACACAATAATAAACTTAGGAACAAGGTTTCAAATGTATGAATTAAGCAGAATCTCTCAAAGTCAGACTAACACAGGTAACGTGGCTTGGGGCTTCAGTTGGACTTTAACCGACTGAGACGCCCTGTGAAGGGTCCACAGATCCCTGCTGAGTTAAAACCAAGATAACAGCTGCTCCTGTTAATCACAGAGCTAAATGCTAATCAAAGAGCCTGCATGTTTATTCTGTCTTCTGCATCACTGAACACATTGCACCATTCTTTACCTAACTGAAAGAGATAACACTGTCCCGTTCCTGGYTGTTGCAAAACTGAAAGTGGTGCTCAATTTTTTTTTTCCTCATTCATGGATTTTTGTAAATAACGAGCATCATTTGTCAGTATAGCAGCAATATATGTTATAATTTTGACTTCCTTATTCCATTTCCTTTGTTATTGCTCACATTTTGGAAGCAGTTGATATTCTCTTTACAACGCAGCTGCTCAGACTTCTGTCTTTAATTCAATTCAATTCAAAAATACTTTATTGATCCCAGAGGGAAATTAGGTAATTAGGTCTCATCTTTGTCTTATCTCTCCTCGACCTTTTGACATTTTCAATCAAGTGTTCAGAGGGAGAGAGAGGTGTTTTGKAAGAGACATACTATTTAACTAGTTAAAGGCACTCAAAGATAAGTCGTCTTTTTGACAAATCAACCAGAGCGTGGCTTCTGAGAGGAAAGAAGCATTTAATACAAAAGGTGCAACAATGTAAGTGAACTTTCTAAAGAATGTGTGCAGAACTAATAAATAGCTACTTAAAATATCTCCAATTGTTTTCATTTTTCTTATCTAAAAAATAACACTTGTAGCTGGTTTTCATTCAAATTACAGCCACGGCTAATCGACCTTAGAAAACACAAAGCTGGTTAGAGATCAGATACTGAGCTGTAAGTAGGGATGTTGACAGTTCGTCAACAGCTGCTGCCATTTTCTTCCCAAACTGCTGTGACCAGACTGTACAAGGYTKCTCGGTGCGTTTGCTTGTAATTTCCTCCTGCTTCGTTATTTCTACGAGTTTCAACAAAGCACGCTGACGACAGGTAGTTAGCTACAGCCTCGTCTTCGAGCTTTTAATTTTTGTTGATGCGTTTTGAAAAGAGGATCAAAGTAAATCACCCGAGTTTTTCTAGTGASCCCTTAAAGAGATAAGCTGCCATGAAGAACATTATTTTATCTGCCCTTGTTTCAAATTTGATAATGATTTGAAATGTCRATGWWTTTTTCAATCCGGAAYAGCGCTTGTTGCAAAATGTGTTGACGCTCGTCTTCGTCACCTGACACATTTAACACGCTGTCATTGATTGAGGAGCTTTGTTTACAAAACAGATGTCCACATGGTTTTTAAATTGTTTTCATTTCCTTACTTTAAGACATTATTTTAAACACTTTCTGCTACATTTGCATTGGCTATTATTAAGTTTTATTAGTTTTTAGGATACAAGATGCTTCCTACAAAAACCAGAAAGTGAATCATTTCCTAAAATTTCATAATAATATCTTAAACACTAAGTAAGTTATGAGCAAAATTAGAAAACAGCAAGGTGAAATGGTCACAAAGGCCCCATAGGTTCTGCTGTGAACTGCAGCAAGAAAACGAGCTGATTTCACCTAAACAAACATCAATAACTTCCCTCATACTTCAAATAATCACGATTTTGGTGTTATTTTGTATGGTTTGAAATGTTCTTTTGGAATCCGTTGTCAGATTTAATATTGGTGTAGGATTAAAGATTTATCCACATCCCTGACGTAGTAGTAGCTGAGACTCGTCCCCAACACGTACTTTCAGCAGTACCAKTTTAAAATGTTGTCATGCAACACAACAAGCAGTATGCCAGAACTTTTCCATGTTTAGCAGCACTTACTTCTTGTGAAATGCATGTGAGCACGGACACACTCCCAGCTCATCCCGGGTCCTGAACTCTTCCAGACACACTGCGCAGGTTTGCTGCATGAACACAGAACAAAAAACAAACATTAGTTTATTCATCTTCACCCCGACGTTAGAAGGTTCAAGCATTTGTACTCTCTATCTATCTATCTATCTATCTATCTATCTATCTATCTATCTATCTATCTATCTATCTATCTATCTATCTATCTATCTATCTATGTATCNTATCTATCTATCTATCTATCTATCTATCTATCTATCTATCTATCTATCTATCTATCTATCTATCTATCTATACTTTTGTAGTCATTCAACAACAAAAATCGAATCAGTTCTGTGTTTATTAAATGTACATATATGAATGAAAATGCGTGGAATCCACCACTAAAAACCCTAAAATGACTGTAACGYGGTSAGTTTTACAGATGTTGAGCTAAAATTTGCTGTGGTAGTAGTTGGGAGTCRTTCGCCACATGTACTCTGAGCTCTACACCTTGTGTCACATCTTTGGGGAAACTCTCAGAATGTAATTTAAAACTCATGAACAGTTGGAGTCAACTCAATTCAAGATGGCCACTGCAGCTAATCGGATTGCGCAAACACAGAAATGATTATTAGTTTTACAGGTTATGGACTAAAACTTGGGTTGATAGGGTTAGGGTTGGGGGTTAGGGGTTAGTCATTCATAACAAAACTTAACGTTTCATTGTATCGCATGAAAGTGCTCATAATATTCAGAACTTTTAAGATTCGACTAGACGAGGTGAAAAATACACTTACATTATTTATATAAAAACAAAAGAAATGCTTTTGTTGCAAGTCAAACTCACATTAACTAGAGCACATGTGTCAAATACAAGGCCCGAGGGCCAAATGTGGCCTGCGGATGACTCCTGTGTGGCACGCCAGGGGGGGCACCCCCCAGTTATTTTTTTGTTTATTTGTTTTTTTACTTACAGTAACATGAAATTTGTTTCTTATATCAATGGTAAACTTTAAGTTTATGGTTGAATGCAACAAAATAAATTTTATAAAAATAAATGAAATAAAAATACATTTAATAAATTCCTGTCCCTGAACTGTTGGCTTTAAGTAACTGAGCAGTTTAGTTGGATAGCACAGTACTAATGTCTGAAAATAAGCTGCTTTAAAAAGTCACCATCAAACATAAACTAAATCTGCCATAATGCAGCTACTCACTAGAAACTCATCAGTGAAGAGTAAAACTTTATTAGTTTTACTTTTAATAATATTTCTGTATTTATTTCAGATTTAGTCAGTCATACACTTAGTTCTTTTCAGTGTTTAAAAGAGGACGTGTTAAAACACTGTTTAGTCAAAGTTAAACATGAAACGTCAAAGTTCATTACAAGTGGCCCTTCGAGGGCCACCATAACGCTCATGTGGCCCTCAGTGAAAATGAGTTTGACACCCCTGAACTAGAGGCTATAATTGTACTACTGTACTGAGGGGGCAGTCGAATATRTAGAGCTAGGCTGATGAGGTGCTGGCATCACCTGGACTGATTACAGACTGGGAACAGGTGAGCGGGCCGGGCTGACTCAGAAAACCATTAGGGAGCTGACGGAGAGGTGGCACAGCTGAAACCACATCAGGATCTGAACTAATGTCAGAGATAAACTGATCAACACAAGAAAGACAGAACATAATAGCCACGAAAGGAATTACTGTAATAATTGGTGAAGTCCTGCATACATCCAAGTCTAGATTATTATTTTTTTTTCAATTTGCACATCATCTCCACCCTGGCATATGCAGCACTAATGACATCCTGATTGAGTTAACCAAGGGAACAAATTCTCCTGCCTCGTTGTGCATCATCTGAGCTAATGTGGAAACACTGAGTCATGTTCAAGAAGTTAAAACTGCTGCTGTCTGACAAGATTTTGCAAAAAAACAAAACAAAACAGGGACTTACTCCAAGAAGGCTCAGTTTCTTGCTCGCTCCTTTCAGCACCACCTGAATGGGGGGGTGACATGTAGATAAAAGGTGTTGGTTATTGTGAGATAATTCCTGTCAGACTCCAGAGCAGAAAAGCTTGGGATGAGTTCAGTACGACGACGCATCGCATCAAGCCGCAGCTGGATTTGTAGATAACACGTAGATGGATTCAAGGTCATCTATAAAGAGTGGTGTTAAGTTTCCCCAGCTGATGCTATAGAGCTGCCAGTATTTAGAACATCCCTCAGAGGCTTGTGTTACATATTGACCTGGTGAGACAGTCACTGCAGCGACTCACCTCGTTGTAGCTGAACTGCTCCCTCGTTCCTTGTTGTTTCAACCTGACGGGGGGGACACAGAGAGAAATGCTGCAGTCTGCACCAAACACACACACACACAGCTGTATGAGAACGAGCACAGGTCGCTGAGTCTCAGTTTGGCAGGTTCCTGCAGAACATGAGTGGGTGTTCCTCGACCTTTAGTCACAGTTGGCCGCTGATCATTTCTCACTCATACTTTCATGTTTAGTCAAGTGACTTATTGGGTTTAAAGGTACTTGTGTGATGGATGAAATCAAACTTAAACATGGTGAAAGAGTTTACCCCAGTGGGTTTTCAGATATATTGATATGAAAAGCAGGTACGCACTCTATATAAACAAAGCACTCTGCTGAATCTGCTGAAAATCACATGAAAGCTTGAGTCATATGTTGTTGTTTTGATTACTCCCTTCTTCAGCAACTAAATTTACTGAAGATGCAAACTGATCAAAGCTTTTGTTTTGTTATTATTGCAGCCATCACAACTTTTCCTGTACAAGTTTGGACGTTAAAGCTGATCAGGAACCTCCAACTTTCCGAGTCAGAATTCTGATTTCATTTTTCCAACTTCTGAGTACAAATAAAACATAATGTAAGCCATATGTGTCAAATTCTGGCTCGCCAAAGGAGTCCTGTTCCAACCTCCAAATTTTATTTATTAATTTTACTTCATTTAATATGAAAATAGCTTTCACATCAATGGTAAAACTTTAAATTTATGGTCCAATGCAACAAAACAAATAAACTTAAAAAGTGAAAGATTAAGCAACTGTGGCCCTTTGAGCAATTTAGTTGAATATCTCTGTAATAATGTTTCAAAATAAGATGCTTTAAAGCCAGCATTGACCATAAACTACAYCTCCCAYAATGCATGTAGATTATGCATGGGAATTCCCTGAAGGAAAGTGGGAGAGTTCAGAATTCAAGAAGACAACTATTTACCACATCTCAACAGTGAGTAAAACTCTCTTATTTTTCTCTTGAATATTTCTGTAGTATTTATTACACATTTAGTCAGTCGTACACGAAGTCTACATGCCAAGTTTTACGGATTAGCTGTAGATTATGGACAGATTTTCCCTCATTTTGCAGGTATACAGACGTAAAGAGCAATGTCACGATTTTTTTTTCAAGTTAAACAATTTTTTTTAACTCAGTTCCAAATTTATTTAACATGTCAGAACCTGTAGGACATTAAAAAAAACAATAAATAACATCAAATAACCATCAACCCACTCTATAAGTTCTCCCGTCCTCATTTCCTCCTGCTTTGCACTGCAGGTTGTTGTCATCTCTGCAGCTGACAGAGCCTGCACCCTGCCCGCTCACACGCGTGCGATTAATAYGGATAGTTTGCAAAAATTATGGATTTTTGAGGCTTGTTATATAGGTAAACATCCGAAGGGGTTGACATGTATGCGTAGTACTTATCAGTGTTTATAAAAGGACATGTTAAAATGCTGTTTCTATGCAGGAAATACCAAGCAGAGCTCAGTTATTGTTAGCAGTGCTCAGACGTAGCTATAAGAGGAAGAATGGGACATTTTGTGTTTAGCTGAGATTAAACATGAAACTTYAAAGTTAAAGACACCTCTGACCTACATCCTATCTTGGCCCAGTTTTAACTAGCTAATGGCTAATCTGAACTGAGTTAAAGTGAGTTGTCATCATCCTAAAACATCTCCAATCTCTAAAGCCTGGCCTCTCTCAAACTATTTTAGCTGATCAAACTGAGCTCTAAAACAGATATGTTATCTGTGCAAAACCTGTCCACAGAACTACACTTCAAAAGATCTGAACTATCACTTTAAAATGTGTAATTTCAGGGTTTTAGTACCTGGTTAGGATCTATGGGAGGAAGTTTTTGTATACATATGTTTTTCTTTCAGATGCTCCCTTTTTTAGGAGTCATCACAGCAAGACAACTGCTGAAAGATTTGGTGTTTGCTTCTTGAGCTCGAACCTACAGCCTCGGGATTAAAGCACGGACCGCCAAGCTACCACAGCTGTATAAACATCCAGATTTTACATTGGATGGAGGCTAATTGWAAGTATGAGGATTAGGGAGGTAAGTAACTGCATCTGAGCTCAAGAAAAAGCAAATGTCCATATTTAGTGATGACTGAAGCTGCTCGCTTTGAGCTTCCACCAGAGTTAGTGGTTGGATAAATCTGTCTCAGGAAGCCAAGATAACGTCAGAAGGTTAGGAAGAGGTTGGGTCTAATTATATTAGAATCGGCTTACGAGGATACATCATCAATWATGGACCTCGTATTTCAAACATTACATAAATACAACCTCATCAGGACTTGACCTTCCAGAGGCTGATCGAATCTCAAGAGTGTTTCTTTCTGCCAAGCAGTTCACAACTCAAGAAGTGTCCCCAACACATTAGCTCCTAAACCACTGAACCTCTAAAACAAGATAACATCCGTGATGTTTAATAACTTCTGCGCAATGATGACAAAAATCACAGCATTAATCTGTAATTAAAGCACGCTTTTAAACATTTGCAGCGTTAGCATTCGCACAGACATCAAGCCAGAATTAAATGTTGTTTTGTCTTTTCTTAAAGGAAACTTGCTTTTTGTTCACTGACTTGTTTTTGTGTCAGACTGGGAGGTTTTAGTGGGTTTCACAGCCGACAGCTGCCTGCTGCAGCTGAAAGCAACACCAATGAGAGCGGCGCGAGCGAACAAAGGCAGCAAAGACGYGGCTGCAAATCAAAACAATGAGGCGAAAGGTGCGAATACAGCACAGAGGAAGCCAAACCAACTGGTGACAATTATTAGTCTACCTGCAATCTTTTCACATAAAATCAAGCCATTTAATGTGTTGTGATAAAAAAGAATAAGCTCCCTGTTTGGCAGCTGTGGCCTCCTCTAAAGACCGAGTGCTGCTCTCATCATCAAGTCTAAATCCATGTTACTTTGCACCGACACGTTCTGTTGCAACACTTAGTCAAAGTGCCGAAACATTCAAAGGATTAACCATGTTCACATTCCTGCTCCACCTACCTGAAAAGGTAGCAGCAGAAGATGAGGCTGAGCATGAAGACGAAGAGGCCGATGCCCAGCACAATGACATACACATTGAGTGGGAGGTGGTAGATGTCAGACGTCATGCTGCAGTAGTGTTCAGAGCGTTGAAAACCCAAACCACAAAGACATCCTGTCGGGGAGAATGTGCAGAAACAAGCATTATACCTTATAGGGGGAAAGCTTTGACACACTCACGTGAACTCGTGAGTGTGCTGGGTTTGTTGTTGTTGTTTTTGCAGCAACAAACCCAGCACTGTAAAATTTCCCATATTAGAAAACTGATATTTAGCCTTAATAGGTAGCTGTGCTGCTTATGAGCCTAAATTAATGAGATAATTTGGTCATTTTTTGTGATGTTCCATCAAACAGAACCACAGAGTATGGAGGGAAGTGGCAAAAGTCTTCTAAGCTAGGCTAATGCTTTATATTGTTTTTCAGGCTTTCAGGCTTCAGCCCGCCAGGAGTTGAGTAAAGTTTTTGACGTACAGATTAGGGCGAACTGATACGTTCAGCAGCCGCAGCCCCGTCAGCATCTAAGGTCTAGTGTCGCCCTTAGAATTTTGCCCTTTTCTCCAAACTCCATGCCTGATAAGGTGCAAACCACTGATAACTATTTGACAGATCATCACTTCAAAACGACCAGACTATTCTCGAAGTCGGCGTGATGTCATTCAGTCACGTGATTTCAACCTCCATTTTTTTATGGGGGAAAACTGCAGCTGAAGGGAGCAGSAAACAGTAATCTCATGGAAAAAACACAGCTGTCCATCGTYAGTCTCATCTTTCTCTTAGACCGAGAAAAATATAACCCCCCAGACCTCCTTTTTCACCGAGGCTCAAAGTTATCTGACAAGCAGAAAAAAATTTACAGGACGAAGAAAATAAAAAGAGGCGAAATTTGAATGGAGATTGGCGGCAATGAAGAGCCGGTGAGAGCAGGACTTTATTAATTAGATCTGTGACTTTTAACATGTTTGGATTTTATATTCAGTGTGTAGTTTTGAGTGTTTACTCTTCATTTTAGCCTGTTTTAGTGTGTTTTGAATCAAAACAATGAGGCAATTCTTTTTAAACAAGGAGGAGCACAGAGGTCTGCAGAGGCAGAACGACAACACGTGTCTTTTTTCTCCCCACCCCTTACTCTTGCAGTTAGAAAAAAATATATATATTTTATCTCTGGGTGTTTTTTTTTTAAGTGAGAAGTGCAGTCCTATAGCAACTTTTCACCATTTTTCCTATTTTCCACATAGAGGAACTCATCCTATTTTCCCCCAAACCAATATGTCAGCCTCCATTTACAACACGGTTCACGTGACAAAGTACCCGGCTGTTCGACTTTGAGAATCCCAGAACCAAAGGTTGTTCTTAAACACTTGAATCTGGCTAACATACAGGCGATGAGCAATTTGTTCAGTTTAAACAGCATTGTTTATAGTGTTATAAAAGGGGCTGTTATTGAATACGCAGTAAACAGGAAGTGTTTGTTTAGTGACACCTAAAGCAAATGCTGTATGATTTTTACAGTGCGTTTTTTTTTTTGTGAGGTTTGTTCTGTGATGACATAAACGTAATAACTGCAGGTGAGTCCAGGGAGCTGCAGCAGGCGCTGAGGTGGCAACTGAGGCCCTCCCAGGACTCTGCGTTAATTGCCTGTGAACAAGACAAACATGAAGGACGGACATCACTTCTATCACGCCACCATCTGTTCCACGGACTCTGCAGAGGTGACTTGCAGTGTGTGTGTGTGTGTGTGTGTGTGTGTGTGTGTGTGTGTGTGTGTGTGTGTGTGTGTGTGTGTGTGTGTAAGCTGTGTGGTCTCTGGCTACCATAATGGAAGTGCATGAGTTTGTTGCTAGGGGGAGGGGTGGGGTGAACTAAACAGACTGAACTCTGGGAGGGAAAGGAGCATTTGGTAAAACAAGAGAAGAGGAAGTCCCACTTCCACAGAGGTCACATGTGTTCCTATTAATTTGCCATAAGGATGCTCTTTGCAGCCTCSAGCGTCCATGTGTCTCCTTGTAGTGAGTGAATATAGTGAGTGAATAGACAGCCTGGAGACAGGAGGGGGCAAAGGTTGGRTCATTTGCTGGTGGGGTGGAGTATTTACAAAGGTGTAGGGGAAGTAGCACTGGAAAACACACATCAGGTTTCTGTATGCAAGCACACAAAACAAATATTACAACTCTTGCCGTTGTCCAAACTGTTACACAAACTCCATTTTGATCACGCTTAAAAACAAACCGTCCACTTTTAATTTGTGCAAATCTAACTAGCCAGGTTCATGCGAGCGACCTCCACCTCTCGTGTATTTGCAACAAAATGCACTCACCGTTACACCATTGGAATGGTTGCATGAAATGTGACTCCTGAAGGCAGCAGCAGTGAATTCAGACCCTGTCAGGAAAGAGGCTGGAGACAAGCCAGCCCTGCTGGGGCTGAATCTGGTCCTGGTGTAGCCTGGATTCAGCTGTCCTGAGCTGGATCGCTCCTTCCCTCAGTTTGTGTCAGAGCTCCAGCAGCAAAACAGTCATCTAAGGTTTTCAGATTCCAGGAATCCTCAGGAGGTGTGGGCCTTTTTTTTCTTCTTTTTAGTTGGCTCAGCAGTTTGTGTTGCCCAGCATTCCCAAATCTGGATTAGCCACTCTGTGTGTTAAAGATGTGTGGAGGTGTGAGGTTTGTTTCTGGGTTCTGGTCCTGGAATGGAGATCTCATGTGCTTCTAAAATGATGTCGAGACGAGAAGAAACAAAGAAATGTTGTTGAGAAGGAGTGCGAGTTGTTTTGCAGAGGCCTCATCCAGCGAGTGAGGACTTGTTTTGGTGAAAATCTGCAGCTCGCGCGTTCATAAACAAGACAGACAGGAAATACTCACATTTCCATCAGAGAAGAAAGTGGGGGCCTCCTTCACTTCACTTTGCAATGTCCTCCTCTCGATCCAATGACATCCGGCGTCTACAGTGACAATCCTCACCCCAAATGAAGGCAATAATCCAACATTAATCTGTGCTTTTGTCTTCCTGCTGAAGCTGCTTTTTTAACAAGGGATTTTCACAAATCTCACCCCCCTCTTGTCTCCTCTGGTGCCTCCTCCTCCTCCTCCTCCTCCTCCACTCCTCTGATCTTGCAGTAGATATTCCTCCTCGGTGATGAAGATGATCTTCCCTCAAAGCCCAAACAAAGTGAGAGCAGCTCCATGCAGTCAACAACAGTCCTCAGGCTGTTTGTGTGTCAGGCAGAAGATGTGTGTGTGTGTGTGTGTGTGTAGAGGGAAGGAGGGGGATCCTACTCTCCCTCTAACCATCTGCTGCTTGGACTGGAGAAGAAGAAGAAAAGAAGAATCAGAGACAAAGGAAAGGCAGTGTGTGTTCAGGCTCCTGCACCTCCAGCTGGCTGGGTCATGGCAGAGCTTTTCCCTTCATAATGGAAGCTCAGACTGCAGCTCTCCTTCCTCTCCTCTGACTTGGGTTTGTAAACAGAATCTCTGCTCATGTGACCAGCCGTTTTGCCTCGCAACTCTCCTCTGCCTCGGCCCTCCCTCTCCTCCTCCGTCCTCCAATCTGCAGGCAGAGGGGAGGCAGAATGAGGCAGGCCCTGACGAATGGGGCGCCTGCAAAGCTGGTGTTTGTGCATTAGAGGGAGGGAGAGTGTGTGTGTGTGTGTGTGTGTGTG
>NW_013952468.1:594997-596900 GCF_001266775.1 Austrofundulus limnaeus
CCCCCACACACACACACACACACGCGACTCGCAAACCCTGACGCAGCTCTAGATTCCTCCTTATTGTAACTCCACAAGCCCCTCTTTCACCCCTTTTCTGAGGCGTGTCCCAGATCAACTCGTTTTGAGGCTGTCTCTTTAAATTCAAAGAGTCCATAATCACCGATAGAGGGGTTTACGACTAGATAGTGGTGCAGAAACATTTTAATTACAAATGAATTAAAATATGTCAACAATGGCCACAACGAGAAGAGAATGAAGGCCAGCAAACTGTCGGTAAGTCCAGACCTTGTTTGGCAGTTYCATCCTAAATAATTTGACGCAATAGCTCAGAAAATGTTATAGGAAATAAATTAAACTGAACAGGTTGAAAATTATGACGCAAACAGAAAATAAAGGTATCTTTGCAACTTTTCTGCGCTCCTGGAGGCTCAGAGTACACAACAAAATGCATTTAATGGCTAAAAAAGTGGATTTTGCRTAAGTAAAGTGAATGTTTATTGCAGAGTAATCAGTTTAAATTAAAGATGGCCACCAACTCTCTGCTACAACCACAACTTTTCCCTCAATGCAGTATCTGCAATTCTGAGTAAATCAAAGCTGTTATTGTGGTTAGCTGTGGAGGCCATCTTGGTTTGGATTGACTCCACATGTTGGCTGTAAACGTGGCTTCAAGGTTACTTTGTGTTCCACTCAAATCCGCCCACTGATTCACAAGTGATTGATTGATTGATTGATTTCTTTATTGTATTGTATGGAGCACAATTAAATTACATTTAAGATATTGTGTTAACAGTCCAGACAAACACACACCAGCAGGCCTGGCTGCCAACTCACTGAGGAGGAGAACAGCTGCTGGGCTTCTGGGTGAACTGAGACTCTTTTCAGGGGGAGTGCTGCTCCAGTAATCCCAAGGGAGGGGCAGAGAGGGAGGGAGGGAGAGAGAGAGAAGCTTCAATGGGATAAAAGCCATTTCCACCGACCCCCACTTCATGCTCCTGAGTACTAAAGAACAGCTGGACTGACTGCACATGTGTGACTGCAGATCTGAACGGGCTGCATGTGTTTTCAGTTGTTCAGTGGCTCCAGAGTCGCACATGCAAAGGTAGCAGCACGCCCTCTTGTGAGAGGAAACAACGTTACCAAAGCAGCTTCCTGAAGATGAATGCCCTGTGAGTTCAAGGGTTCTAATAATGTTGCATTTTGGTCAAACCTTGCAAATTAAACTATGCACAATCTCATATAAGGTGGTGAAGACAACACCCGACCACTATCACACCATCTTGAGTCAGAGTGACCCCAAGTTGTAGATAAACACCTAATGATTTTTGTCTGAGCGTTTCATTAAATTCATCCAGTGGTTCATGAGATATTCTGCTAACAGACGAACGGTGTCGGCACAAACAGTCAAAGATTTAAGTTGCTGCACAACGTGTAGCCTTAAAAGTATGTGTTGTGAATTTCTCTCAGCTACAACCACACCAACCTTCAGCTCGGTTAAGTTGGCTGGGTTAGAGTCATTTATAAATTTTCAACAGTCRGTTGGCTGTGGCAGCCATTTTAAACTGGTCTGACTCCAAACGTTAATCAGTTGTAGACGTTTATGCAATGGTCACATTCTGGAAGTTTCCCAAAAATCTATCGATGAGATATTTTGCTAAAGGCCCAGTCACACTAGACTTCTGCCAACTTATGAACATTTTACAGACATCTATGGATGGAATTGAAAAAAAAAATCAACAGGAAACTTCTTTTCAGTGTGTACATAATGTAATTCTAACAAACTGATCAAATGTATAACTTTTATTAGCAATTTAGACATAAAAAATGTTTCATAAGTTGGCAGAAGTTGTCTAGTGTGACAGGGCCTTAAAGGGATCCACGATTAGTTGTAATATTAGAC
>NW_013952468.1:597332-609287 GCF_001266775.1 Austrofundulus limnaeus
CTCTCTGGTTTCATTTAAAAGAGTCGATCATCAGATATTGTCCAAGATTAACCTTCAGGGTGGATATAGCTCAATCACGCCGAAGACCTATCCACGTCATCATTTACCCAGAATGCTTTGTGTGTAAATAAAATGGCTCCATCAGTGTTAAAACATATTTTGAAAAATTACAAAAACTAAACAGCCTACAGTATTTTTACAGTCTTTATTTTACAGTTAAAATAAATGTTTATCAAATAAAGTCTAATGTTACAACTAATCGGGGATCCCTTTAACAGACAAACAGCGTTGACTCCAACAGTTCTTGGCTGAAGAACTGTTTTTAAAAGGGGAAAAAAGCTCAGCGTGAGTGAACTAAGTTTTTGCAGCTGGTGTTGCTCAGAACAGCACGAGGGGTGAACAAATAAGATGCAAATGTTGACGTGGTGTTCTTCGGGACTTGTAAATATTCTGGCTGCAGCCTTCTTGGTTTTTACAGGAATCCTGCGTCGACCTGACAGTTACTGGAAAGAAGAGTCATCTGACAACAAACACAAACACTGGGATGATGCTTGGACTCATAATTGTTCCTAAACCTGCTAATGATTCAGCCTTTTTTGTTTCGTCCAGTGATTCTCTCCTGAGCTCTGGGGACGTTTCTGAGGTCTCTGAGAGCAACACAAACAGTCATTAAWGATGTCATCAATGAGAAGCCTCCAATGTGCTGCAGGAAGAATTCCTACCTCTCTGCCTGATTAAGCAGCTCTGATTAGCTGTGGAATTAATGAGCTTTAGGTTTTTGGTGGAGTCTCTCAGAGGGAGGGCAGTGGCAGAGAGTGTKTGTGATAAGAACTCGTGACAGATCGGGAAAAATGATGGTAAAAACAGACGACAAATTTAAGACATTTATGTGAATCAAGCTGCTGCTGGTGTGTATGCCTCATTTGTCAAATATCTTTTTCTTCAGAAAAAAAAGTAAAATCACAAAAAAAACAAAACAGCTTGTGGAATTTGTTTTATTAAATACAGAAATCTCAGAATGTCTTGAATTGCCTTCAGGTCAATAAAGCAGACTTGAACAGGGGGGAAATAGCAGCTTTTGATTAAATTGCTACTTTTTTCTTAAAACTATTCGTCATCTAACAAAAATTTAGCTTTTTTCTTAACAACACCCAAAGCCTCAGATGCTCATATTGCTGCCTGTGGCTGGAAGAACTTGTGTAAGTTGTTTTACATAAAAAATAACCATTTTATTCATAATGCATCTTTATTCCATGTACTATTGATGTGATTTTCTTTGAAACAAACAAGAGAAAATTAGCAGCGTTAAAGGTTGTAAAGAAAACAGATTGTTTGTCAGTAAACTGTTTATTCTGTGTAAATATCACACAGTAGTAAAATCTATGCAGAAATGTCGGTTTAAGCACCAGAAAATCAACTCGGTGTTTGCAGTAATAACAGAGGTTGTTTTGTGTTGAATGAGCTGGATCTGAATAACTGTAAAAATAAAACATTAAAGTTTAACCTACCCGAGAGAAAATGCTTGAATCAGTTCAGGACTGTCAGTTTGAAATGCAAACGCTTCAACTAACAAAGTAATTGCCCTAAAGTCTCAGAAACCCTTTTTGTGAAAATAAGTACTAATTTTATTTTTTCCAGCTGCCAGAACTTTTTTTATGTCATTTTTAAGCACTGGTTTTCAATTTCAGGTGAATCCGGTTCAGACTTCTTGTCTTTTCATAAATAAAACTAATATGACATCCATGATTATTGTAACGATCAAACCAAGTCTGATAAATTTTCTTCTTAACGCTGACAATGACAATGATGATTGAGCTGAAATCAGTTCAGTTGTATTTGTAGCAAATCAATAATATTCACAAAAGTCTTTAAAAATGCAGGCAAGCAAAATAAATAATGCAACATTAAGCATCATTGGCTTGCAGAGCCGCTGTACATGCAYCGTTTGAGTTCATTTGGACTTAATCTGGATTTTATGAAGAGAGTTGACAAGTGATCATTAAACCACCTGTGTGGAAAAATAGTTAAAGACCCTGTTCGTTCATGCAAAGTGCTTCTGCTCTGATGCAGATTTAATAAATGAATTGATTACAGTAATTTGAATATAGTCCAAACCACAGCATCTCCACCTTGAGTTGCAACCATCCCTTAAGATTTCAGCATGAATTATTTGGTTATTTCTATTTCTGAAAGTTAAAAACAATTTCTTTTTGATGTGAACAAGAGCTGCAGTTTCTTGTATGATCTGATATAAAAACTTGGATTTTTTTTTTGTTTCTTTCTACACCAGGTGTTCTGCTCTTGTGTTAAACTCCCTGAAAATTACCAAACATGTTTTCATCAATTTTAAGCCTTTTGACTTTATGGTCAGATTCCTTGTTATCCAGCTTTTGAGATTATGGTTTAATGAGACCTAGGGTTGGGCAATATTGGCAAAAAAAATTAATCACGATTAATTGTGGTATTTAGCCGATAACGATTAATTTGATAATTCATCCCCTGGAGTCCTTGGACACCCTTATGTCCTAGTCACATGACCAATTTAGTGGGAAAGATTTGCTATTTGTAAAAAAAAAATTTCCAAATTGTGTGAAAATTACAGATTTCAGTCTATACATCGTATTTTAAACTGTGTTTATAGATAAATAAATTACAGAACTTTATTTTTAATGTTTATCACATTTGAAGCAGAGAGGAGCAACAAGCAGACTGACCGGGAAAATATCCAGTCAGTCTGCCTGGTGGCATTAATTGTATTAATCGTCAAGTGCCAAAAAGTAATCGATTAATGTTTTCTGACTATTAATTGCACACGATACRATTATGCCCAACCCTAATGAGACCATTGCTTTTTTAAAGAATACTGCCTATATAAGACATTTCTTCCATACTGTTGCTCAAACGTGTTAAAATGTCTAGTTTTTATAACAAGTAGGGTTTTTTTTTCACACACCTATACCTATACATATTGCACTCTTATATTTTATTTTTATCTGTACAACAAACTTTCAATAAATAAAACTGAATTAGAATTTAAAACTACAATTCAAATTCAATATCTAATTTTTCTAAAAGTGGTCATTATAGAGCTTCAAAATGCAGGAAATGTCTGGAAACTACAAATCAAACATTTTCATCCCTGAGCTTGTCAGACCTTACTGTAATACACAGCCCATTCCCGTTTCTGTACGTCGCAGGCGTGTCCGTTTGCAAACCCATTTAGTGTTCCATTCATCTTTCCACTGAGTTTTTCCTCGCTTTCACCATCGCTCTGGTTCTTTCTCAGGGCCAGAGCCGGCTTTTGGGTGTGCCAGTTCCATAAAACCTTGTTCATATCATTCTGAGCCCTGATCCCCAGCAGCTTGTCTTCATCGCTCCTGTCGTCGTCTTCGCCGTCATCCTTGCCCACGTGATGGCGGTGGAGGCTTTGCATTTCGCCGCTGATGTTCTCAAAGTACTGATGGATGCAAACCTTGGCGAAGCTCTTGGCGTGCTCC
Source organism: Austrofundulus limnaeus (assembly GCF_001266775.1). Lineage (NCBI taxonomy): Eukaryota > Metazoa > Chordata > Actinopteri > Cyprinodontiformes > Rivulidae > Austrofundulus > Austrofundulus limnaeus. Next base: position 600,830 of record NW_013952468.1, read on the forward strand.
TTGCAGGTCTCGTCGAACATCTTGCGCTCGATGTCGATGTAATGGGACCAGTACTTGGTTTTGAGGAAGGCCGCCTGGGTGAAGCAGGGTCTTATGGCTCGGATMAGGAAGGCAGTAAAGGTCATCATGAGCAAAAACATCCACCCACATGCCTGTGAAAGAAAATACTCATTTATTATRGCTAAAGAGAGCTTTATCTAAAAAACAAAGTACAAGGAACTATTTATCTATGTTAATGCTATGGGGTGCCATTTGTAAAGTTACACAGTCAAACATTACCAGCAATATTTAGCTTTATTTAGACTTTCATAAGAAAAAAAAACTAGGGGTTAATTTTCAAAGTCATATTTTGAAAATGTTATTTATGCGTTTATAAATGTCATACTTATGAAATAAATATTTAAGTTACCAGCAAAATGTTTAACCTGCAAATTAAATATTCAGTTAGCAAGATAAATATTTAGTTCACAAACTAAACATTTAACTAGCAAATAAATGTTTAATTAGCAAAATAAATATTTAGCTACAAACTAAATAGAGTTTACAAACTCAATATTTAGTTTGGAGCTAAATATTTAGCTTGCTAACTAAATATTTAATTTGGAGCTATATTTAGTATGTTAACTAAATATTTAGCTTGCAAACTAATAATGTAGCTTGCTAACCAAATATTTAATTTGTAAGTATTTAGTTTGTAAATTTAAATATTTAGTTTGAAGCTAAATATTTAGCTTGCTAACAAGATATTTAATTTGTAAGTTGAGTATTTAGTTTGTAAACTAAATATTAGCTTGCAAACTTAACACTTGCTAACTAAATTTTTAATTTGTAAGTTCAATATGTAGCTTGTAAACTAAATATAAATAAATTAAACATAAAATTTTAATTAAATATTTAGTTCGGAACAATATTTATAAAAAAGGTATGAATAACACGGTAAAAACCTGACTTTGAAAAAAATAAACCCCTATTTCTTTCATGAAAGGCTAAATAAAGCAAACTATTGCTGGTAATGTTTGACTGTGTGTCGTYACAAATGGCACCCCATACAATCCTCTCTTTATTTTATTGAAACTGTTGTGATGATTGATGGCTTATTTATTTATTTGCACACTTTATTCTATTCTATTTTTACTGTCTAGGACTACAGGTGTAAATTAGCCTTAGGCTAAATCTGGTGCAATGCATCAAATGTTTTYRTGTTTTAATTTGCACATTGTCCTAAACAAATAAATTCATTCAATTAATTCAAAAAGAGCCTTGCTGACAACCTYATATGTTAATAAGGTACCTGTGAAATACACTTGATGTATCGAGACGCAGCCACTCTTAATTCCTGATGCTCAAACAGATCTTTGCAGGGAATTCTTGCCAGCAGTTTAAGCTTCTCAGTCTCCGACATCTCTCTGACAAAACTGTAATTCCCAAACTTTTCGATGTCCAGGTTGATGCTGAAAGCACAGAGGAAGCTCTTCCCATCCATGAGGGTGACAGACACCCAGACTGCAGGTGCTATCAGGGATCTCTGTGTGATTGAACAAAACATGTAGCGCAGGATGGTTGGGTCCTTTGATCGGCTCCCAGTGGGCCGCCTCCACTCCTCGGCCAGCACAGACACATTGTTGTTCAGTACAAAACCCAACAAAAAGAACCATATGGGAGGGACGATGATCAGGCCAACGCTGTAGGTGTAGTTGTACTCTGGCATGCAGGGGCAGCTGAACTCAAAGGCAGAGTACATCTGGGCACTTGCTAACGCCATGATCCCACAAATCCCATTCATGAAGGACTCCTGGTTGGACTGGAGGAACTGGAACATCATCCGAAACTTATCCATCTTTGTGAGGTGTGGTGGGCCTTTGGTTCAGAGGTAAATCTGTGAAAAGAAATAAACTGTTTGGAGTAATTTTAATTAGTAACAAGTAGCAGTGCCTTAAAAAAAGATTTACACCCTGTCTCGTCACAGTCAAAAACTTYTATTTATTTTCCTGGCATTTTATGACCCTGCTTTAAACCTAGAATTTTAATACAAAACTGCCTGGTGTGTTCCTTAGTCTTCATGATGCTGTTTGATCACTAATGTTATGTAACAAATCTGAGGCCYTCACAGAACAGTTGGAATTAAACAGATTAAGTTACAATCACACACCGAGGTAAAGATACATTTAAATATCTAAATCAAATGACTTCTGAAGACAATCGGCTGTTTAAGATTTTAGTTCAGAATGTCAAATTAAAGTGGACAGATGTACACCCAAGTTTTTAAATTTTCATTTGTAAAGTCAACACTTTGAAAGTGTCTGGTTGTAACTTCCCAAAATGCACGTATGAAAAAAGGTACAACAATCTGTCACTTGCACAAATATTTCCCATGAGAAGTACATCACTTCTGTTTTAGCTGATCCTCAAAATATGTATGTCATGATCTAAAGACCAGATTCAGACAAATGTCTGGTTGTTAAAAGTATGACTGCTGTTATCCTGTTTAGCAGGAGGTTAAATAATAATAATAATAATTTTGTTTTAAACCAGAAAAGTTGGCACTACAGTAGATTCATGTTAGCTGATACTCTTTAGTTTTCTTTCGAGTAAAAAAGATTTCTTCAGCAGGAAGAGTTTAAGTTACTGTTTTTCTTTAACCAGCTTTCATTTAAACAAAAAAACAAACAAAACTCTAAATATGGATTAAAAACAACTTACCTTTTTACTGAAGAGTGGATGATCAGATGCAAATAACCGTAAAATTAAAGGCCATAGTAAATGAACTGTGGCTCCGTTCGAAGTACACACATCCGATCGACTGTAAAGTACTTCTCGAACTCTCTGATGATGTAAAAACCTGAAGCCGTCGTCGTGCCCCTCCCTTAGACACCTGGGTTACCGTGACTTGACAAAAGGTTCTTGTTCAACACACTCGTTCAAAAGATTCAGAAAACACAAACATACTTTCTATTGTCCTTTTCATCTTTCAGATTGCGTATATTTTACAATATGAAAACCGTGTCTTTTGTGTCAATCCGAGCTATCCGATTGTCCAGGGTGCAGCATTGTTCATGTGTAGTTTGAACAATCTAGACATGCAAAAACGCTGTCAAGCCATTCAAATTTCTGTGGCTTTGGCTGGAAAATGTGAYTGTCCTGCTACAGGCTAAAGTGAATCTTAGAGATAAATGCTTAGAGATAAACCTACAGTATATAACCTGTAAAATGTGATATTAMATAATCTATAAGGGATTATTTTATTTCCCTTTGAACACCCCATTTCCACAGAATGAAGCGGAGCTCGACAAACCAGTTAGAAACCCACAACAACATAAAAGGCAGTTTGTTGTCCTAAATCCTACGACTCAGTGTCTGAACAACCGTGTGCATCCTGATATTTGCTGCAGCAGAATATGGCTGAAACTCTTTTAATGACTGAGTGTGCAGTCAGCGTTTCAGGAAGTCAGCTCAAACGTTTTCTCTTCTGCACATCAGTAACGTGTCAATAGAGCACATGGGCAGGGTGCACAGGAAGTGAGTCGCAACCTACATCTAAAATAGGAAGAGACCTCGGCTTGTTGGTGCGTAAAGGTTGTTTCCTACTCAAGATCTACTCGCACTTCATCGGAACATTGWGCTGAGCTCAAAATTCTCTTTTCCAGGTGTGTATTTTTCTCCCCTCCCRTTGATCAAGTATTGGTGCTTTACATCCTGTCCTTAAAATGGAACAAAAAATAAATAAACGTAGAAGCTTTCGGCAGTTAAGGAAGTCACTTTAATCTATTTCACCTGCATCGTTTCTTTAAAAACATTCATGTAATTGCTATTTTTTTATTTGACCGTTCCATCTCACTCATTTCATTGATGRTGTACTTTTTAAATGAACTGATTTCTGCTCCCCAAACCTTTGACAGACGGAACTGATGATGCAAGAAACGGTGCTGCGGGTGTTTGTGGTGGCGTTGGGTCTTCTGCTGTGTCCGAGAGACCCTGGTGTCGAGGAGTGGGACGAGCGACACAATTGGTTTGATCAGCATCCGATTGAAAAGGATAAACTATCAGAATCAGATGTGATTGTTCCCGAGGAACCAAGAGAGGGGGCTGATCACACATTACCAGCTAGTGTTGCGAAATCTGCTACAAATCTGCAAGAAGATCATGACAGTAAACCACRGACTGAGGAAAATGGAAAATACATCCTCACTAACAACTCTTCCAAAGAGCCAGCAAGTCTCCAAGGTGGAAACAAAAAGCCTGAGGAGATGGAAGAACAAAGATCACCTTTTCTTCACGTCCAAACCAAGGCTGCAGAAACTGAAACTGCAGATAGGGCCCTGGAGTGGGAGAGAGATTACCTCTGGTTTATGTGGAACACATTCTCCATTATTTCTATGATTAACTTTGTCAGGAAGTACGTCAGGAGGAATTTTCAAGTGGATCAGGGGGTAACCAGGACCTTTCCTGCAGTCTGCAGAGTTGCACAAGTCCTGCTACCTGATGTTGCTACTCTGCACCGGTTTTATGCGAAATGTGTTCAAATCTCATCTGAGAAGAAGTGGAGGGAGGGCGAGTTTTTGGAAGGTTTTGCAAAMGATCTCTTAGACGCCATGAGGAGCGTCTGTGACGACAAGGGCAGCATGATGATGGAAGACTTTCGGGTGGTGAACGCGTGTGATATCGTCGTTCATTTCACGCCACCCGAGCCRTACAGATTTCAGTGTCAGCTCGGAAACAACCAAGCGAGCGACCTGCTGTCGGACATGCAAGTCTGTGGTCGAATAAAACTGGTGGAAGAAAAGAAAATCCAAAATGGCTGCCCCTGCCAGTCCTCTGACGTGGATGAAGACATGGTTTGTTTGCTGCATTGTGAGGGTGAGAAGGTAAAAACAAAAACGGTGGATGTTTCTGATGGTCTGTGCGCCAAAAACTCTCCTTTCCTGTCTAAAGCGAAGGTTTCCAGGTGGTTTCAGAACACCATCAAACAAGCGTGGGCACAGATTTCACATAAGTACGAGTTTGAGCTCAACATYCGCTACATGGAGGCTCCAGGCTCGCTGGTCATTCGGTTCAGATCAGGGAAGATGATTTTATTCAACATGAATCCGGTGATTAAATTCAACACCGATGCTCATTTTTCCATTAATCCCTGGTCCTCCAGTAAATTGGACATCTTCTGGACTCTCTCCCTGAGCAACTATGAAGACCGCCTTTTGGAATACTTCTCCAAACACCTCCCTGAAAACTCCTGCCATAATCAAACTCTTGAGATTGCTTGTTTTCTTCACAAGAGGCAGACATCGTTGTCAGGGTGTACCGAACTGAAAGAAAGGCATTTCAAAATGGCAATGATGCACCTTCTGTTGACCAAAAAATCCTCGCAGTGGAATCCAGACTTTGTGGCTTGCAGGCTGCAGGACTTGCTGGAGTTCATAGAGRAAAGCCTTGAGAAGAAGCTGCTAACCCACGTTCTCATTGGTAACCCTTTAGCCGAGGTCATCRACGTTCCCAGAGAGTTCACCAGAGCCAAACCAGTGAACCTCTTCCATCCCTTTGTGGTTCATAACTGCATTTACAAAAAYGCCGTCCGTCATTTCCAGGAGATGCTTCGAAACGCACACATGCTGATACATGAATACGTTGCTCAGCGTATAAACGATASCAGCTTTTTTGTTTGAGAAAAGTTTTTAAAATCACAAATAGTTCATAAGCTCGTGCAATGAGTGCGTCCCCAACATTTATTTAAAATAAAACATATTATATTTTTAGTCTTGCTCAGTCACAAACGTCTGCACGCTCTTTTCAGTTCACTGGATTAGTATCAGCAGGTTTTATCAGGTGGTCAGCTTCCTCAAATTTATCTTCAGAGTCACCGTTCCAAAGGTGAACAGAGACGGCATTCTCARACTCTGCTGAAACAGGACGTAATATTTTCATTTTTTTATTTGCATCATATTTTTGCAAKCTTCTTTTTTTAAATGCACTTTGCACCAGTATTAGCTTGTCAAACATTATTTTTGTCTTTTAAAGATGAGTCACAGAGCACATTTAGAATCGTGCAAATAAATGCTTCATTTGATGGGACAGTTTTACTACACCTTCTCCTTTCTGCAAAAAAAAAAAAAAAAGGTGGCAACTCACCCTCTGGTTCTGCTGACTGGCATGTTGACTCACAACAGTCACACACCGAGTCTTTACCGTAGAGCTCCTTCCACCTAAAGCATAAACAAGATTATCAGGTCAAAATACAGCTGCAGCTTTTGCCATCAGGCACACATGCAACTGCCAACAAACTCCTGTGCAGGCAGGTTTAACAACTCACTTCTGTGTAGCCTGATCGTAATTGCACGCCTTTGAACTCGGGGTTGGAGTAGATGGTCCTAAAAACATCTCACAGTGCATGTAGAATTGCTGAAAAAAACATATTTTAGTGTTCATTGAAATACTTTATTAGAAAGCATGATGTTATTTCTATTTATTTACCGTACCTGTGGAGAGGTGGAGGAAAGACCTTTGAAAATAAAGGCTCCCACACTGAATTTCTGGATCATCTTTGAGTCACCAGTGAGGAACTTTGACTGTGTCGTGACCTTACCATCAACCATACAGCTGCAGGAAACACACAGTTATCAAAAGCAAAAAAACTTTTATAATTCAACTGTAAAAACATTACCCTTTATTATCAATGACCGTGTATCGAGGATGTGAGTACGGGTCTTGAGAGGCAGTCGCAAAGCACTTATTGATGTAAATCCTCTTTTCTCCGGTGTTGTCATGTCCATTAGCCTCAAAGTGCAGTGCATCCCCCAAGTTGTAGATTTTTTTGCTGGTGATTAATTTCCCAAATGCTGTTATGGGATTAAAATTACAAGCCAAAGAAGTAATGTAAATTTCATTCATTTTTTAAAAAATTGCAAGCACATAAATGCAGATTTATTATTATTTTTTACTTCTGAATGCCTGTTTATAGCATTTTCTGTTTTGATTTGCTTACATTTTAACTGATGAAGAATATTTTCATGAAAATAAAAAGTTCAAATAAAACTTTGTCTAATTAAAAGCTTTCTCATTTTACGACCATAAAATCTTTATCAAATAAAGCTAGCAGCAATGGCTTTCACACATTTATTCTGACATCTTTCTCATGATTTGTGTTTTCTTGTTTATGTTTAAAGATCTCTGCTAGTTTATGATGTTGCTTTTAAAAAGGTACATTTCTCCCACTTCTCTCAGTGTTTTAAATCATTTTAAATCTACAAGCTTGTTTACAACTTTTAATAYAGGAAACGACAGAAAGCAACATTTGCAAAGCATACCATCTTGAGGCGAAATGGTAAAAGTACTGTTTGACTGAAGCTTTTTGTAAACGGTCCTTCCTTGTAGTTTGGGATGAAAGCCAACTTTATACGAGTAAAACAACCTGCAATAGTTACAGAAAAAACATGCTCACAAAAGCTGAGGAAAATTGTTCTAAATCCATCTAAAAGTTTATAAAACCATAAATCTTACCTGTGGTATTTGCACTGCAGAGGAATGTCGAATGGCATTTCTCTTAAAACTGGACCAGTTGGATTGTAGTGGAGTGGAATGCTGATGGACAGATAATCTGGAAAACTCTGCAAGGAAAAACAAAATGTRAGTTTTGTCAAGTTAATAAAWAAATAAGGAGGGAGGGGTAATTTTAACCAACCTCTGTTTTGAATCCACAGTTGCTTTTCAAATGGTACAGAAAGTAGTAGTAGTCTTCATTAAYCTGGTTGAAAGGGCAACTACCTAGTGCCAAATACATGTGTGCATCTTCAGACTTAAAAACGTTCTTTTTGATTCTTACATATATTCTGTCAAGATAACACAGAACTCCAATCAAATCTGATTTTTGTGTTGCTCCTTCAGCACGAGACACAGTGGCAGGGACACCCTGCAGAACTTTATGAAGCCATTTGGGGATTTGTCTAGCACCCATTTCTGGCTTTAGATCCTCTTTATGATCATTGGCAATAGGAACAGTGAGATATTCAGGAAGCTTCTTTGATTTGTCTTCTGTAGCTCCCTCAACCGATGCTCCCAACATTTTGAATGCAGGTGAGGAACCTTCTTCATTTGTCTTTCTCTCCCACTCCAGTTCAGCATCTTCCATTAGCACACCACAGGCAGAGCTAAACAGCAACAAAACAAACCCCACATTCATCATTTTCACACCTGAGTCTGCCTCTAGCAGAGTTTTACAGATTTTCCTACACTGCAATCAAAAGCCAACTCCCAGCAGCTGCTACAGGAAGTGATCACAAGCAACCAAAATCCCTTGAAATAAAAACAAAAATCTGTCACAATATCCTGAAACTAAAATCACTTTGTAGGATAATTTGCTTGTTTTTCTTACATCAAAACTTAGTTATCAAATATAAAAATGTGTAATATATTATGTTAAAATATATTGTGCTGGCTATACTGTATATAAATTTAACACATTCCTTTAAAT